>NC_134273.1:14812978-15142978 GCF_031893055.1 Leptodactylus fuscus | reverse complement strand
GCATTCACACGGAGTAACGCCGGACGTGTATCACAGCCATACACGGCGGCGTTACGGAAGACTGCCGAACACTTCCCATTTACTTCAATGGGAGCGCTCGTAACAGCGGCGTTTACGAGCACTCCCATTGAAGTGAATGGGAAGTGTTCGGCAGTCTGCCGTAACACCAGCGTGTACGGCTGTGATACACGCCCGGCGTTACTCCGTGTGAATGCCCCCTAAGGGTGTGAACTTTTATTGTAATCCTGTCTGTCTTGTGCACCTATCTCTCCCTTCACTGTTGACATGAATGGACGCCTGTTCTTGAGATAGATGTGGGTGCTTGAGGTGGGGGTAATTCACACGGCCGTATCCGCCTCAAAATCCTGACCAAAAAGACAGGTCAGGTGTTTTTCCCGGAAAAAGAAGCGAGATGCTCCTTCTTCAGGCCGTTTCGCCTCGCGATTCAGCCTTAAGACACTCCGTCCTCCCGACTAGGCCCATTCATTGGGCCTAATCTGGAGTGGAGCACTCGACTGGATGCCATTGCAGTGCACCAGCATTCAGTCGTGGCTACCCGTATTTTGAGCCTCTGCCTCAGGTTCCGGTCCAAAACCCCCCCGTGTGACCTTACCCTTAGATATTTATGGAATATCCTATGGCTAGGCCCTACATATCTTACATACATAGTCCTGTAACCAGATGGGCAGTGATATACTTTACACCACGAATACAGTTCATACAGTAGGTACTTGGTAGGTATCTACCTCAGTACATAGACTAAGTCGCATTGGGCTCCCGTCATATACGGTACACATAGGAACCTGCTCGATACAGCTGACTCCTTACTTTCCAGGGTGAAGCTGAATCTTTGTAAGTGGTGTCAGGGAAGGCGGCAGAACCATAAATCTACATTTAATTCATTATCCTGGCAGACACATCCTTGTACGAGACCACGTCTCACCCCTAGTTCTTTTATGATCTGCAAAGAGCTGTTTCAGGAATCTGTTAATGCCGGAACATCATTTTTTCCATTTTTATCACCCTCCTCGAGGCTAGAAATTGATTAGATTCCGGGGTCAGATCATCAAGAGGTCAAAAATGCACCAGGCCTTGCATCTCGTCGCCATATAAAGGGTCCTTCAGGCTATCTCGACAATACCGTAACACTTGCTTTGATTAAAGGCACCTCTCCAAAATTAGAGTCACAGGTTTTGAAGGAAGTGAGAAGGTCACTTGTGCAGCGAGCTCTCGACGGTGGGTGTGAGAGGTAAAGTGTGGCTCGCTACGAGACGCTTGCATAAAATTAGCCTCTTGTGTACCGGACAATAAAAGAGATGGCTGAAGTACTGGGCGGCACAATTAGTCTGATGCTACCGAGGCTTAACATCCGAGGTCGGCCATGTTCTCATCAAAATAAGTAATCAGAAACAGCATAGACCTGGCATCTTGCCAGGGCGCCGGTCACCATTACGGCAGATGTGTGTGGAATTAAAATCGGGCTGTTGGATGTTAACACGTCCAGAACTTTTTTGGGAAGATAAGTCACCATCAGAAGTGGCTTCCTCCTCTCTCCAGCACATAACCGTGTCCATGTAGCCGGTGTCAGGGGCAGGGCCAGAGCCTACACGGTACTGAGTGCAGGCTACCAGCCCTCCTCTCCTGGATTCCCGGGTCCCTCACTTCTGGGTCTCAGGGGGCAGCCCGGAACCTCCACCATGTTGCGCGGGACTTACCGGTTATGTACTTGTAGCCTACCCCCATCGGCTTGCCGGTCAAGTGCAAAAAACTCTGTGCATAATTCTTACCAGTACAACAGTTTTGGTTAGAAATTTCCTAAAGTGGAATTTTGGACATCCATGGATTTGTAGCACTTTGTTAAAGGGGTTGTCCAGGAATTGGATCAACCCATTTGGAGGCAGGAGGAGAAGTAAAATTTATCAAAGCATATTAGCCCGTGCCCATTACTCCATTGTCTGCTACCAGTGTCGGTCTCGTGCCGATGCCTTGATCCTAGAAGTCTTGCATCTCCTTTGACTGTTGGGACCAGCTGGAGAGGGACCAGTGGTATCACTTACATAGGTAACCGGTTCCTTACAGCGAACAATCATTGGCCTCATCTGTCGCCCGTGATAGAAACTGGTGATATCACTCACATACATCAATGGTTCCTTACCAGTAACCAATCCATAGCTTCAGCGATCATGTGTCATGAAAGACTTCCGTCAAGACCAATGGAACACAATGGAGCGTGAGGGACAGGTAATCTTACACCTCCCCCTGTCGTCCATCTGGTTTGCTCCAATTCCTGGAGAGCCCCTTTAAGTCTATCTCTTCCTATCTACATTACATCTTCTCATCCTTTGTACGCAGTTTTTACCGAGAAAAACAAAAGCCTTAACGCAATTAAAACCGCCGTCTCAACAAAGAAGTTCCACCGACTCTGCTATTTTTCTTCTCTTTTCAATGGTTTTTATGTATCTGTGAAAAATGAATCTTTTATCTCCGATATACTGAGAAATAATCATAAATCTATTTTCAGTGGCATCTTTCCGAAAAAAAAGAAGAAGAAGAAAACAAATAGCGGTGATAAATAGACGCTCCGTCTTCAAAAGGCATCAAGCGGTATCCGTCCTCAGCCTTTGCTCTGGGTTTTAATTGCAATCCTATCTGAGAATCTGCAAATAATGACTCATCCATTGCTCATTAATCAGATGATGTTATCAAGCGCGATGTGCGGAGTCTGGGAGAGGAGATTAATGCTTTAGATTTCCTATACTGCACACTCACAATAAAGCCGCAGTCCACCCCATCGCTGCTTTACATTTCGGAACATCTTTCAGAGGCGCACAGCTGGCTTCTTACTCCTTCGCTAGTTCTCCGCGCATGCAAAACCGCGCATCCGAGAAGCCGTAACATTAAAACTCTTTATTTATTATCTAGATGTGAAGAGTAACCCATTAGCGTCTTCAAGGAGTTGTCTCGTGTAGTAGTTCATTCTCGGAAGCGACAACTTTTACAGCTAACGGCGTATCGGAGTATTCTATAGAACCGGTTAGATTGAGTTCGATCACTTTTTTGCTCTGATTTTGGCTTGCACTGTATGGCAGTATTATATGGGCTCCGTATAGTTTTTAATTGTCTACTTATCTACTTTCCATATGGCAGGGTGAACTTTTTGAGATCGGTTCACATGGCGCGGCACCTGTGGGGTGGTTTGGTCCAAAGTCTTGAATCTTTGCCTGGCTGGAGAAGTGGTGTTGGTCTGTTGGGTCACTCCCCCAAGGATGTTCCCCATGTGGTCCCCATGAGGCTCTAAACGCACCCACTCACTATACAGAGGTCACCTTGACCTAAATGTACACTAAGGGTTGGTTCACTCTATGGAGTCCACATGTATCTGGAAGTAAACAGTTTTTAAACAGAAAGGGGAAAGAGTCTCCATCTTTAGGGTCCACACGTGGACCAGAACGATGGAGACCTGAACATTAGTCTGAACCTAACATAAGAACCTCATGTACATTACTGTAGATTGTGTTGAGAAGCCCAAGTTCAACGTGTGATACTTGGATATACCGTCTATGACTCTTTTTTTAAAATGTCAGCATTTTAATAGGACATTGGTGGGAGGAGGTCTGGCGTAACCAGTTACATCAACTTTGATCACTTTTTTGACAAGATTTTGGCTGTTTCTAGTGGTATTACATTGGGTGCTATAGAGCTGCAGTATTACAAGTTGTATATGGCAGTATATGATATATTTATATGGTATATGAATGGTATGTACGCCCGGGATCTTCAACTTAGGTCTCTGCTGATGTCCGTGTTGTGTGGGATGTATGTGATAGGGTCCCAGAAATTTGGAGAGCTCAGGGCTAGACAAATAATGAATCTCAAAGGTCAAACAGAGGTGATCCTGGTAAAACATTAAGCACATTGCTTCTGCAAAAAAATCACAAAAATATTTCTCTATCTTTCTCATATCTATCTCCTATCTATCTATCTATCTATCTATCTATCTATCTATCTATCTATCTCCTATCTATCTATCTATCTATCTATCTATCTATCTCCTATCTATCTATCTATCTATCTATCTATCTCCTATCTATCTATCTATCTATCTATCTATCTATCTATCTCCTATCTATCTATCTATCTATCTATCTCCTATCTATCTATCTATCTATCTATCTATCTATCTATCTATCTCTCATCTATCTATCTATCTATCTATCTATCTATCTATCTATCTATCTGTATCTATTCATCCATCCATCCATCCATCCATCTTTCTATCTATCTATCATGACCCTTTAGTAGTCCCTCACTTTTTTCCTTCAAAAATAAACCCTTTAAGTCATCTGATCCCTTACGTGTCTTAGACTTCTTGACATCTTACAAGAACATTTTGCCCTCATAACATCAGAAACTCTACATATATCCTAGCGTGGCATCTGACTAATCGGCGTCTACTTCGTAAATTATAGGATTTGGCCTCAGCAAATTATAGGATTTGGGTTTCACAACCTTTCTTGTCTGACCCCTAGCGAGAAATTTTAGAACTCAAGACAATATCTGATAAACTTAATTACTTTGTTACAATCTAATCTGGAACAATGATCCCTAAATCTCCAAAATATGGTGTAAAGATCTGCAATTTACTCGAGTCAGATTGATGAAAAGATGGGATAAGACGACTTATAGGGACGATATTAATTCTAAGGACGCGGCCAGTTATACATTGTATTAGATAATGTTATTAGTTATCACGAGTGATGGGTGAAACGCTTCGTCCAAATATCCCAAAGGAATTGGGGAATGGTCTTGGACAAACTAAAATGGCTGCCGCGAAATGCATTACGGTTACATTGTTGGGTTTGGTAAAGTCCAAAGAGGACATGCCATGGTACTATTTTGTGATCATAGGGGGCCATGAAGTCCAACCATCACCTATCACATTGGCGGTATATTATAAGCACTACAGGTATATTGTACACCCCTGTGACTATGACATAGATCCAATGGTTATTGTTTAGTTGCCGAATTTTAGAAGACTACAGAACTAAATCTAACATTTGACTGATTTTCACGCGGCTGCTTATCGGAGCTCATGGCTGTAGAGTATTACGCAGAACGCCCCAAGAGGCTGGAAGAGTCACTGAATGTATTAAATTCTGGAACCGTCCAAACCTGAACTTGATGAAGACTTAAGACTTAATCTGGGATTTATTCACATCTGTGTCCTGGTTTCTGCATAAATGGCGACTCTCCAACAAACCCCATTGAGTTACAATGTTTTCGGTCATCCTGCAGAATTATTCTTCCCATTCTATCGGTGAAGACGTCTAGGAAGATGTCCGACAATGTAACTCCAGGCCCCACCCAGGGATCAAAACAACTTCCAAAATGTTGCACTTATTGGACCTTGATGCCATTGTCCTCTGCTCCCATGTAGTTGAAGCCCGTACCGGCCATGGCAAATATGGATCTGCACCATTAGTGTGAACCTTAGGAAATATCAGACTACAATTGGTATGTTTATAGGTACGTGAAAACTTTAGGGAAATTTAGAGTTGCCCACGACTGGCCCAAAGCTGAACTCTCATGGTTGGTTGGGGTTCTCCAACCTTACAAAATTACAATTTTGGATCAGTCAGAAGGTGGCAGCACTATTGCCAAATACTATGCTTCATTAAAACAAACATAAACGGGTATTCGAGTCCCAGCAAGTTACCCCATCCATTGTAACGGGACTACCTAAATTCAGCCCTTGACTATCCCCAGTGAATCCCTTTGGGAGTTCTTGTGACCCACAAGGAGTTAATTTTCTCATTGGTTGAGGTCTGACCACTGAATCAGCTAGTTACCAGTAGATAGGGGTATATCATTGTGACTGGAATCCCCCTTTACTAGTGAACTCAACATCGTCCAGTCTGTCTGGGATGACATGAAGAGCCAGAAGGATTGGAGCAAGCCGACATCCACAGAAGATCTGGGCTTAGTTCTCCAATATGGCGGCGGGAACAACCTCCCTGCCCAGTTCTGCCAAAAACTGCCTTCAAGTACCGAGAAGAACTGATGGAAGGCAAAAGGCAAAGGTCACAGCGAATATTGATGGCATTTACATTTCTCTTTTCTTTATTCATTTCATTTTGTTAATTGACAAAAATAAACTATTAACTAGGGTTGATCTGATCTTTAGATTTCAGGATAGATTTTAAAATCCGATCTCCGATCATTTTCCAGCCGATCCCGATCGCGATCGTGAAATTTGCTCGATCGCTGATCGGGATCTGATCTTTCCCGATCCCTCAACCCTACTATTAACCCTTCTATTTCTATAGAATCACTATTTGTGAGCTTCCAACCTACCAATTGAGGTCTACAAATGTAGCAGAGCTGACTTGTCACTTGTCATGTTCAGGATAATACACACAGTGATGTCACAGAACAGAGATAATACACACAGTGATGTCACAGTACAGGATAATACACACAGTGATGTCACAGTACAGGATAATACACACAGTGATGTCACAGTACAGGATAATACACACAGTGATGTCACAGTACAGAGATAATACACACAGTGATGTCACAGTACAGAGATAATACACACAGTGATGTCACAGTACAGGATAATACACACAGTGATGTCACAGTACAGGATAATACACACAGTGATGTCACAGTACAGGATAATACACACAGTGATGTCACAGTACAGGATAATACACACAGTGATGTCACAGTACAGGGATAATACACAGTGATGTCACAGAACAGAGATAATACACACAGTGATGTCACAGTACAGAGATAATACACACAGTGATGTCACAGTACAGGGATAATACACACAGTGATGTCACAGAACAGAGATAATACACACAGTGATGTCACAGTACAGAGATAATACACACAGTGATGTCACAGTACAGGGATAATACACACAGTGATGTCACAGAACAGAGATAATACACACAGTGATGTCACAGTACAGAGATAATACACACAGTGATGTCACAGTACAGAGATAATACACACAGTGATGTCACAGTACAGGGATAATACACACAGTGATGTCACAGTACAGGATAATACACACAGTGATGTCACAGTACAGGATAATACACACAGTGATGTCACAGTACAGGGATAATACACACAGTGATGTCACAGTACAGAGATAATACACACAGTGATGTCACAGTACAGAGATAATACACACAGTGATGTCACAGTACAGGGATAATACACACAGTGATGTCACAGTACAGGATAATACACACAGTGATGTCACAGTACAGGATAATACACACAGTGATGTCACAGTACAGGGATAATACACACAGTGATGTCACAGTACAGACATAATACACACAGTGATGTCACAGTACAGAGATAATACACACAGTGATGTCACAGTACAGGATAATACACACAGTGATGTCACAGTACAGGATAATACACACAGTGATGTCACAGTACAGGATACTACACACAGTGATGTCACAGTACAGAGATAATACACACAGTGATGTCACAGTACAGGGATAATACACACAGTGATGTCACAGTACAGGGATAATACACACAGTGATGTCACAGTACAGAGATAATACACACAGTGATGTCACAGAACAGGATAATACACACAGTGATGTCACCGTACAGAGATAATACACACAGTGATGTCACAGTACAGAGATAATACACACAGTGATGTCACAGTACAGGATACTACACACAGTGATGTCACAGTACAGGATAATACACACAGTGATGTCACAGTACAGGGATAATACACACAGTGATGTCACAGTACAGGGATAATACACACAGTGATGTCACAGTACAGGGATAATACACACAGTGATGTCACAGTACAGGGATAATACACACAGTGATGTCACAGTACAGGGATAATACACACAGTGATGTCACAGTACAGGGATAATACACACAGTGATGTCACAGTACAGGGATAATACACACAGTGATGTCACAGTACAGGATAATACACACAGTGATGTCACAGTACAGAGATAATACACACAGTGATGTCACAGTACAGGATACTACACACAGTGATGTCACAGTACAGGGATAATACACACAGTGATGTCACAGTACAGAATACTACACACAGTGATGTCACAGTACAGGATACTACACACAGTGATGTCACAGTACAGGGATAATACACACAGTGATGTCACAGTACAGAGATAATACACACAGTGATGTCACAGTACAGGATAATACACACAGTGACATCATAGGGCAGGATAATACACACAGTGATGTCACAGTACAGAATACTACACACAGTGATGTCACAGTACAGGATAATACACACAGTGATGTCACAGTACAGAGATAATACACACAGTGATGTCACAGTACAGAGATAATACACACAGTGATGTCACAGTACAGGGATAATACACACAGTGATGTCACAGTACAGAGATAATACACACAGTGATGTCACAGTACAAAGATAATACACACAGTGATGTCACAGTACAGGATACTACACACAGTGATGTCACAGTACAGGGATAATACACACAGTGATGTCACAGTACAGAATACTACACACAGTGATGTCACAGTACAGGATACTACACACAGTGATGTCACAGTACAGGGATAATACACACAGTGATGTCACAGTACAGAGATAATACACACAGTGATGTCACAGTACAGGATAATACACACAGTGACATCATAGGGCAGGATAATACACACAGTGATGTCACAGTACAGAATACTACACACAGTGATGTCACAGTACAGGATAATACACACAGTGATGTCACAGTACAGAGATAATACACACAGTGATGTCACAGTACGGGGATAATACACACAGTGATGTCACAGTACAGGGATAATACACACAGTGATGTCACAGTACAGGGATAATACACACAGTGATGTCATAGTACAGGGGAATTCACAATGCCATAGTTTATTAATTATTATTATTATTATTATTATTATTATTATTAGACACAAGGCTGTGACATATTAAGCTGAATGTATAAGGAGTATCCAGTACCTTCTGGTATTTTTTTTACTTTTTTTTTTTTTATATAATACTCTATATCATGGCATGTTTATGAACACCACAAAAGCCAAAAAGTTTTTCCTTTCTAGAGACTTCATTTTGACTCTTCTTAATGTTCCTTTGTCTTTCATTGTAATAAGAGTTCAGAAAATAAAACCAAACAAAAAGCAACAACAACAACAACAACAACAGGGACTTAACACCCCGGATAAATGGGAATAATCAAAGAAAACACTTGAGGATCTAAAGATGAATTCACCACTCAGGGTTTAACTGCCTGGTAACAAACGTTACTCCTGGAGAGCCGCGTTACAAGAGCCTCCATTACCAAATGAATATTGCTGGTAATTAGCTCATTTAACCCTTCCAGTGTCTGAGATAATTTACCCGTGGGTGGCTTATTAGCTCTAGCTCAACACTGGAAAAGCATGGAGAATTCATTGTAATATCTGACATTTACATATTGTCCTAAACAGTCTGAAAGTTTTACCGAAACCCATGGTCATCTGCCAACTGCTCTTCTTTTATAAAGGGGGCCTATGTGCTGACAATGAACACTCCAAGACGCTTGTCTAATGAACACTCCAAGACGCTTGTCTAGTTCTTTGGCTCTTATAAACAATCTTTCACCACTTTCACTCTTTCAATAGATGCCACTCCACTGATTTCGGCACATTTTGATACTTTTCTTTAGCCCTCGCCATTCTTGAGCAATTGGGGTTGTTAGGTCCAGCACCCAATATGCTCCAGTCTAGAACTTACCCCCTGATAGTAGAGAGAATAATTTGTATGTTAGGTGCTGAAAATAATAGCACCAATTGCTCAGGAATGGAGGGGGCTAGAGGAAAAATTCCAACCGTACTGGAATCAATAGAGCTACACCTAGTGAAGGGTGCAAAAAGTTGGGTGGAGACTAGCTGCTATGATGTCTCCCATGCACTGCACACAGAAAGTAGAGAAGAATCTGCTCCATGACACTTGTTCACCCAGAAGCATTAGGATCATACATGACATTATAGAGAAATACTGACCAGTATTCATGTGAACAAAACACTTGGGGTGTGTTATAGACCTCCGGTTTAGTTGTTTGATTCTATGTCTATCTATCTATCTATCTATCTATTTCCTATCTATCTATCTATCTATCTATCTATCTATCTCCTATCTATCTATCTATCTATCTATCTATCTATCTATCTCCTATCTATCTATCTATCTATCTATCTATCTATCTATCTCCTATCTATCTATCTATCTATCTATCTATCTATCTATCTATCTATCTATCTCCTATCTATCTATCTATCTATCTATCTATCTATCTCCTATCTATCTATCTATCTATCTATCTATCTATCTATCTATCTTCTATCTATCTATCTTCTTTCTATCTATCTATCTATCTATCTATCTATCTATCTATCTCCTATCTATCTATCTCCTATCTATCTATCTATCTATCTATCTATCTATCTATCTATCTCCTATCTATCTATCTATCTATCTATCTATCTATCTATCTATCTCCTATCTAGCTATATCCTATCTATCTATCTATCTATCTATCTATCTATCTATCTATCTCCTATCTATCTATCTATCTATCTATCTATCTATATCCTATCTATCTATCTATCTATCTATCTCCTATCTTTCTATCTATCTCCTATCTATCTATCTATCTATCTATCTATCTATCTATCTATCTCCTATCTATCTATCTATCTATCTATCTATCTATCTATCTATCTATCTCCTATCTATCATCTATCTATCTATCTATCTATCTATCTCCTATCTATCTATCTATCTATCTATCTATCTATCTATCTAACTATCTATCTTCTATCTATCTATCTATCTATCTATCTATCTATCTCCTATCTATCTATCTATCTATCTATCTAACTATCTATCTTCTATCTATCTATCTATCTATCTATCTATCTATCTCCTATCTATCTATCTATCTATCTAACTATCTATCTTCTATCTATCTATCTATCTATCTATCTATCTAACTATCTATCTTCTATCTATCTATCTATCTATCTATCTATCTATCTATCTATCTGGTCCCACTCAGGTCCTGCTACCCTTCCTCTTTCCATAGAGGTTTATATAAAGCTATAATATGATCCCTCTGTGAGATTCAGTCAGTCTGGCTCCACCAAGATGTATTCAGCAGAGATTTCAGAGTGAATGTCAGTTTAGAAACAGGAAAAGTCTAATAAGTAGAGAAAGATACAAATAATATCACAAAATTTCTTATATTCACTTGTATTAATCAACATATTTAATGCAAATACAATTGTAACCAGTAGATATCGGTCCACTTTTTAACCAATTTTTTTTTTTATATATAAATAATATTTCGACCAGGATCATAAACTATCTCCGCTTCTCCTTTTCTCTCTCGCTCTGGGTTTAGTTTTAGCTTGGGTGACTGCAGTGAAGATTTTCTCCGAGACCATAGAAAAACATGTCAAGAGATCCGGAGCGCGAGGTTTCACCTTGTCAGATTGTTTGGCATACACGGACTTTAAAAAACAAACAAAATCACCTTTTGCCATTTATACCAAAGGATTTTACAATTGTTTTTGTGCAGATACAGTGCGCTACCTTGTAATGTCAGCCCTGATGAGAATTGCTGCCGGCAACCGGAGCTTTGTTTACTGCCGCGCTCTTAGCACTTTATAGGGTAGGTATGGATTTGTGCACTTTGCATAAAAGGAACGCCGAATATTGGGTTTATAAAAATAATATACATTATAGAATTGGGCATTAAAAATTTTTCAAAAAATTTCTGTTAGAGCTATGAATAGGTTAATAAATGCACCCAAATAGCTTTGGCAGTGTATTGAGTGATTTCTGGGTTTCCCTTGGAGCTCCTGGCATTCTTGGCATTTGTTTATATGGGTAGCTTCCTCTTCTGCTTTCATGTCCCCCTAGCTAGCCCTCCCGCTACTAGTAACACTTCTCAACTAACTAAGTCAGCCCACCCCCGACCTCATCATACTTACCTGTCCTCCTGTCTGGAGGAGTTTCTTTACTGTAAGAGCAGCAATGGCTATGGAACTCATGTGGTGATGGTGGATTTATTGTGCAAGTTCAAAGAGGGTGTTAGGAAATTGCTAGGACAGCAATTTCCCAGTAGCTGATGGAAACCCTGGGGGCACAAAAGACAGTGAGCCATGGTCTGAAACCCCCCCACTGGGCGGCAACTGGACGACAAAACCCTTCCTAAATATGTGACACACAAAATGTGGACAAGACAAACAACAACAAGGGAGGTCAGCTAGCCAGGGGTCAGTAACAGTTGAGCAATGCAGTGTCAAAATCGATATCCAAAAGAGTAGTCAATAGGGAAAGACAGAGGTCAAGAATCAGAATACAAGAATAAACAGCAAGAGAAAAGCCAGCACGCACAAGGAAATAGCAAGCACCAATGTGATTGTGAGCCAAGAATATATACGGAGGAAGAACCCGCCCTGGACCTGATAGGTGGATAGTCTGTCAATCACAGGGCAAGGCTGAACTTAACCACTTAATGAACAGGGGCAAACAAGGGTAGAAGACGGGTGTGGTGGAAATTCAATTACAGAACTAGAGCCATGTTCACACAGTGCAGCCAAAAGCTCTAAGCAAGGAATTAAACTGCACACGTCTCCTGCACTGCAGCATGTGAGCAGAGGGTGGCGCAGTGACCCGAACAGGCATAGACGTTATAGAGGGCCCACATGTCTTTGTTGGTCGTACAAATATTACAGGTTATGGGTTTTAGATTTTGGCAAAGACAGGTTGATCCTGGGTTTTATACCGATTACCAGATTTGGAGTCGGGAAGGAATTTATTCTCCTGACATGGGGCAATTGCATCTTCCTCATGGGGATTTTATTTTGCTTTCCTCTGGATCAACACTGTAGGGTTTTAGGTTGGACTTGATGGAGCCATGTCTTCATCCAACCTCATCTACGCTATCACTATGGAACGCAAGTTTTTCCTGCTTGGGGTTTGCAGACCCATGACAAATGGCCAGTTAATATAGTTAGGCAAACTTTTTAGGCCAAAAATAGATAGCAATGCCATATAATACTTTTTAGTCTTGTCTATGAATATATGGGGAATTCGACTTCAGTTTGGCATGAGGTTAATGGAATTGACTCAATGGCCGGTCAATGATTGGTGGCCCGTATGAGACTTCCAAAGAAACAATAATGTCACGCAGTAAAGGCATCGCAATAAACTTATATAATTCAGGCCAATATCAGATACAAAGGTCAATATATTGTACAGCATAAAAGAAAATGAAAGAGTTCAACCATCTGATGCCCTCAAAAAAACTTTAAACAATCCATTCCGTAATGCTCGCGCTACTTCAATGAAGTCCCTGCATTTCGAGAGGTTGTTTGAAATCTAACCTGAACCATAGGGATTTGTCACCCAATCTGGTTAGCAAGGTGGCTCCTGGATGCTGCATGGGGTTTTATAAAGCGAAAAAAAGTTAAGTATCTGAGTGGGTGGCTGGGAAGCAGACAATAGTGGCGGATAATCCCGGAGATCGCAGATCTGTTGTGAGAGAACACAGCTCACAGTAAACAGAAGGATAATCAAACACAACCCAGAGGCCTTCGGGGCTTAGAAAATGCTTACAAAGCTTCAAGAAAGAAATGAATCATTTTTGAGAACAAATACAATAACATCAAGTGAAAACAGTCAGGATGTATTCCACGTCCATCTGTTCCCTCCGCGCTATGGAAATGCATTAAAATGAAAAGTCGAAATAGTAAAGAGATGTTTAATGTCCATGTTAGATTTCATCTTTTTATGGGGAAAGAATTTGTCAAAGTTGCCAAGAGATATAGGTTTTGTGAAGTTGTCCTGCTCTGCGTGTCCTATGGGGATGAGTCCATATGAGGGTGATATTGACTTTGACCTCTGCCGGCAGTCTTGATGGAAGTAAAATGGCCATATTGCACCACACCTATAAAAGGGATTCTCACTTTTAGATACAGCGCCACCTCTGTCCATGGCTTGCATTACTCTTCTGAAGAGCTCATTTCAAAAAGGTGGTGCTAGATTCATAGATTCATAGAGCCCTGACAGTGTTATACACTATGTTTTATAGATAGGTTCCTAGGAGCCCTGACAGTGTCATACACTATGTATTATAGATAGGTCCCTAGGAGCCCTGGCAGAATTATACACTATGTTTTATAGATAGGTTCCTAGGAGCCCTGACAGTGTCATACACTATGTATTATAGATAGGTTCCTAGGAGCCCTGACAGTGTTATACACTATGTTTTATAGATAGGTCCCTAGGAGCCCTGGCAGAATTATACACTATGTTTTATAGATAGGTTCCTAGGAGCCCTGACAGTATTATACACTATGTTTTATATATAGGTTCCTAGGAGCCCTGACAGTGTTCTACACTATGTTTTATTGATAGGTTCCTAGGAGCCCTGACAGTGTCATACACTATGTTTTATAGATAAGTTCCTAGGAGCCCTGACAGTGTCATACACTATGTATTATAGATAGGTTCCTAGGAGCCCTGACAGTGTTATACACTATGTTTTATAGATAGGTCCCTAGGAGCCCTGGCAGAATTATACACTATGTTTTATAGATAGGTTCCTAGGAGCCCTGACAGTATTATACACTATGTTTTATATATAGGTTCCTAGGAGCCCTGACAGTGTTCTACACTATGTTTTATTGATAGGTTCCTAGGAGCCCTGACAGTGTCATACACTATGTTTTATAGATAAGTTCCTAGGAGCCCTGACAGTGACATCTCCCCTGCCAGTACCCACCCACACTCTCCTAAGCCACAAGCCCCACCTTCTTCCTAGGTCTGCAACACTAACCTGGCAGGTGGGGGCAGCGAAGCGAGAAGAGGACCAAGAACAGCGGAGACCGGACCAGCAATCTCTGCAGGTAAGTGTTAGCTACTAGAGATGTTAGATAGTCTCCCATTTGAAAGAATGGACGCCGGCACAGGTTATGTGCCAACTGCATCCATTCATTCCTATGGGACCTAGCTAACATTGTTAGCTTTTCCCACAATGCTTGACCAGTAGCAAAGCATTGTGGGAAATAACCTCCGACCTCGATCCCACCTACAAAGATTGGGCTCAGAATTCAGATAGCGATCGTGAAATTTACTCCATTGTCGATCGGAATCCGATCTATTCCGATCCCAATCGCCCAACCGTACTCGCAACAAATCTTGTACACAAGCCAACCAAACCTGAAACAAAACAAATCCTGAGAAGTTTGCCCATCTCTAGTCCCTTCTAACTTTCCCTCCAGGAGTCTTCTCCTGTTACACTTATAAGTATAGCACCACCTGGTGTTTAAAGTGTACAGCAATGTAAATGTCCACTTATTGAGCTGAGTTCCGGGGGATGCACATTGTTCAGTCACTCTCTCCAAGCCAGGTCTCTGCATAGTGATCTTCTTCTCATTGCAGGGCAGTCAATAGAAGTAGCACTCTTCTCTGTTTATCTGTTTGCCTCTGCAGTACGTGGCAGTATCCCTGTCATATACTACTAGTACTACTGCCATGTACTACAGAGGCTCGTCCCTCTCCTGACACATAACATGTCATCATAACTATTCAATGGAACATTTTCATCTATACAATGAATATGCTGTTTAATGCTCGGATGACTCTTTAAAGGACTATATATCATTGTCATAAGTGGTAACTGCTTGACACTATGATGTAGCACTGTATGGTTATATTATATTGGCCACTATATGGTAGTATACAAATATGTCCTTCCTTTTCTTTCCCCTTGGCTGGACAAATCAAGATGTGTCAAGAGATGAGAACCATTTCGTGATATGATACCCTGCCGTCTAATACCATTGAGTGTACCAGTTTATAGCTAGCCGAGTATGTTACAAATTTTCTAAAGATTTTTTGTAAATTTTTGGGATTTGCCACCCATGGATCACTTTCGTATTCAGAGGATTTCTTCAGACTCCAGAGTATAATAAGTGGAGGCCCAGGAGAGGTGAGTGAACATAAAAACTAATCTTACTCACCTCTCCTGGGCTCCATTGTGCAACCATTGCAGGTTCATGTCCTCTTAGGGGGTCCATCAGGTTGCAGTATGAAACCAGAAGAGAGAAAAGACCTCCAATTATAGATGGAATCTGCGGTGGTGTGAACCTAGCTCGAGGGCGGTATTCAGCGCCGCACCTCCCATGAGGCGACCTGAAGCGATCGCTTCAGGCGGCGCTATGCCAGGGCCTCAGGGAGGGCGGCATTTTTGCTGGCCTAAGCCAGTCCAGGACAAGCTGTCCTGGACTGGCTTAGCGTCACCGAGCGGTGGATTGGGGAGGCCGCTGGAGCAGCGCTGCTCCAGCGACCTCCCCTCATGCTCAGGCAGAGAGCAGGTCCTCTCTGTGCCTGCTCTCTGCCTGCTAACGCCGCTCTGCCACGCCCCCTTCGCTTCGTCCCACCCCTCGTCCCGCCCCCTCCTCCCGGGGAAGGGGGGCTTTCTGTCGTCCGCCTTGGGCAGCAAAAAAGGCAAGTTCACCCCTGGCAGTATTATATTGTTACAGGATAGCACTACATGGGTAGAATCATCATAGTATTACTTTGTATTTGTCTTATTCCACAATAGAATATGATTCCGACATTTTTCTCTGGGCATCCAAAGTTGGCTGCGATGAACGTTGACATCACAGTTACGTGTTTGAGCTGAGCCGCGCGTTCACATTGGCGAGCCAAAACAAAAGCAATTTCACAAGAGCTTAGCTCCATAGACTTCTATAATTAAAATATATTTCTAAATATTAAGATAAGAAGTCTAATTGTATTACATAAATTGGGCGCACATTTATCTGCTCTCTGCGCCTGTAGGAGAAGAAGCAATAATAATCCCTCTAGAAAATAGTTCATTTGCAAAGAATTATTAGAATATATTTGCAGAATCACACCTTTAATTAAAATGCTTGCAAACCCTCTAAGCATCAGCTCATGCAGTATGTGTGATTCATGTTAAGACACCCCGAGCTGTCTAAGGAAATTATCCGTGGACTGCGGGCTTACACAGCTTCTTGTCACTTCCTACTGGTCCTGGAGGTGACCCAGAGCTTTGCAGCACCAAATTAACATAAAGCTCACACATCTGGCTGTGTCACTTGCAGTGTTTGCTAACAGCTCCTGAGATGTGCTCATTGCACAAGAGTTGATGCCAGTCCCTGGAGGCGCCGCGTAGCGTGTGGGGAGATGCCATGTTCTGCAAAGATCATGCCTGGCATCTTGACGGTTTGCAAATCACTGTGAACATATTGAGAATTTGCTGTGACACACTTTAATAAGAACCACTCCATTACTTTTCCGCCGAGGCTTAAATGCTACTTGGACTCTACGCGGGAAATTAACCTCATAACCTTCGTTGTAAACTTATATAAGTTTGGATGGTGATATGAAAACTTTTAACCACAGGAGGATTGTGGACTTAGTAGGGCAAACCACCGACTCAGACTACTCTATTTATCCCAGCCTGACTCTTGGTTCACATCTTGGTTTGCATGGGGACCCCCCCGAACGGACTACCAACGCATTTGCAAGCGTTGTGCAGTGAAAGCACAAGGACCCCATAGACTATAATGGGGTCCGTGTGCTTGCCGTGAATCATGCGGACAAGAAAGTAGATTGTGAAGTACTTTCCTGTCCGCATGTTCCCTGCAGAGATCTCGCAGCAAGAACTCGGACCCCATTATAGTCTATGGGGTCCATGTGCTTTCACTGGCACACCACTTCCAAGTGCGTTTGGTATTCCGTTCAGGGGGTCCCCATGCGGACTCCTCCGAACGGAATACCAACGCAGATGTGAACGAGGCCTAAGTCCAACTCCTTCATAAATGTCTGCTGACCATGGATGGATGGACAAAATAAAGAACATTCGTGAAAAAACTAGTGATCGACTTTTTATAAAAGTAACTATGTAACAAACTATGCAATTTTATACAATATTGATAATTGTATAATATAATATCAAATTAACCATTTCATTTTGAGGACACAATTGGAGATGACCACTTGACTATGGCTCCACCCAATACCATCCCCAACTCCAACTTCTCGACTTGAGTTTTTAGCAGAACGATTTTAAGGTGCAATCCACCTCAAAATCTGCCTACAAAATGCCTCCTATTCATTTCAATGGAAGTCAGCTGTAGATTTTTTCCTCTAGTTAATTTTTTTCAGCTAGTATGGAAAAAAAAAGTGACATGACCTTTCTTCCGGCGGATTCCATCTTTGAAACCCCATTGAAATCAATGAGAGGCGGACGCAACATGATTTTTTTGATGTGATTGCGCATTGGAGAACAACAGAAATTCATTTTTTAGGTCACATTCACATGAATTGCCTGGCAGTTTTGATTCAGAACTTCCCAGATCCCATCTAAACCAGCCAATGACAGCTGTAAGCTGACTAGAGTTGTTATTGGCTGGTTTTCGATGATGTAGACGGGACATTACTCTTAGTTACTGACACTAGGGACCATGGGAAGAATATGCAAATCTGTCTTCCATGATGTAATTAGGAAGTCAGATGCCTCAGTGTTGCAAACCAATAGAGGGCACTCACTGGAATGTGCAAGCCTGTCTTCTCCGATGTAATTAGGAAGACAGAATCTCAGTGATATGGCCCAATAGAGCTCGACCTTCCAAGAGGCCTTTGTTTTGCAATGATGCTGGGATTATTACCAGGTATAGTCTCTCAACCAAGGACGGCCGTTTCGATGTTATTGCATCTCATCAGCCCGGTGTAGAGAAGACTAACCTGGTAGAGGTGAGAGGCTTAGACAGGGTTAGGGGGATATCGTCACTCCTTGGGGAGAGACCACCATTTAGGTGTGTGGAGACTTATTAAGCCTTTAGCACTCCACTGTGCAAGGGACCATGGGAAGAATATGCAGATCTGTCTTCCATGATGTAATTAGGAAGTCAGGTGCCTCAGTTTTGTAAACCAATAGAGGGGAAGACAATCTTACTGACACTAGGTCAATGACCTAGTTTCAAAGACGAAAGTAACCACCAATACCAAGTCAGTACGAGTCTACGATAGGAAGATGCATAGGGGATAAGATGAGTTATCATAAAACTTTCCAGGCTTTAACCATTTATTGAAGGGGCTACTATATACAGAGTTTCTGAGCCATAGCTTAGCATGCTAGTGTATGTTGCACAGGATCTGTTTGTATAATGGAAATTGTCAAAGTGGCATGAGGGTGGCAGTATGTTTGGTTAAAGGACACAATTCAGAGACTTGGTTGTCTAAGTACTAACTGCAATTGATGCAGGAAATAAGTTTAATAGAAGCCTTAAGGTAGCGTCAAGGATAAAATTACTTCCAGATTTTTTGGACACTGGAAGTCACCTCGGAGGTCTAGGGGGTTGATGGAATGAACACAATAGGGACTATCTGCTGGAGTAAGATATGTGTGCAGTAAACCATAGCAACCAATTACCAATTAGCTAATTAGGACATGAAAAAAATCCCCAGGCACTAGTTGGCTAATTGCCGCTAATAAAATAATTAAAGGCAGAGAACTTTCCTGCTCATTGTGTAATAATTTTTCCTTCTCTTCTCTGCACCTGCTTAGAAGTGCGTCTGAGTATCTTGAGGTTAGTCGCTAAGTACGGGTTATATAACAAGAAGGAAATGACAGGAAAGAAAACAAAATCAGTTAAAATAAAATCGTCTCACTTTGTGAAATATCATAGGAAGAGAAGAACAAGTATGTGGAGGTGTCGGGCAAGGGACGACCCATAGGGGAGCAAGCGAACGTTCACTGACTACGCGTTTCAGAGGATATCTGATCCCTTCATCAATTCTGGAAAACAGGGTGTTGAGATTATCAGCTGATGTCTTCCACATGAAATGACACGGAAAACAAATTCACTTACAAATTGCCCCCCTATGTTGCCCCCTTATGTAGGATTACCAACAAAGCACCATGAGACAGTTTCACAACCTACTATACAATATACTGTATATTCTGTGCACCACATTTACAATATTCAGAGACTTCTTGCTCCCAACTCAACGAATGGACATGGCTTGGCTCCCAATGGGCATGGCTTGGCTATAAAGGGGCGGGGTTTAAGTACAGTGGGACGGCTTAAAGGCATTGTCCATTGCCCAAAGACAATGGATACTGATGACCTATTGACAAGATAGGTTATCAGTATCAGATTGTGGGGGTCCAATGCTCAGACCCTGAAGACCCTGATAAGATGATTTGGCTGCCAGAGGGTATATGACCAATAGCGGCTCTTCTCCTATTCAGGTGAATGGAACGGGGCTGCAGTTCCCCAAAAACACTGCTATATCTTCTTACACTGTAGCAGTTGCACCAGGAAACTGCAGGTCAGTTCCGATTCTTTTTGAATACAAGTAGGGCTACTTCCAGTCATAGACCTTGTATATGGCATCCAACAGCCACATCAGCTGTCAGATGTCAGACCCCCACCAATCTGGTACTGACAACCTTCCTTGTGGATAGGTCACCAGTATCCATTACCCTTGGGTCTAAGACAACCTCTTCAAGATTCTCCAATCTAACAGTTTTAGCATCAAAAATAATCTAAAGTAAGCCAACCAGGAGATGCCGTAAAGGTAGACAAACGCATCTAAAGAGGAGCAGATGGACCATACGTGCCACCCCTCCTGGAACATTCAGAGTGCTCCCGAAATAAGGTTCTCCTAGAGTCCGAGAAGAATGAGCAAGTCTCCAGAGTTCGGGGAAATGTCCCGCATCCCCTGGGCTCTTCACCCAGGCCACATTGCAAGAGGGGCGTACAGATTTTGTGCGCCTAGTCTCATATTTTATACATTTACAGACGAAGAGAGCAGCACCTATCACAAATGGTCATATAAGTATATCCGATATATATTCTACTTCAGCGCACAGATTGATACTTGCCTACTGTGGGTATATTCCTGTATATAAAGTGTAATTTTACATTCATACTTTTTGGACTATTTTTACAGAACAGTAACGCAAAGAAGGTTTCCAGGTATTTTCCCACTTTGATAGAGGTTTTTTGGAGTGTAGAAAGTGTGTAGTTGATAGACTATGATGGTGGGGTAAAACTATGACTTGGTCTTGTTAGATGCCCCCAGACATGCTTCCCCTGCTCTCCCAGTTGCATTCCAGAGGTGTTGGCATCATTTGCTGGGGTGTCATAGTGGACTTGGTGACCCTCCTGAGTCGAATGGTGGGATCCCCTGAAACGAAGCATTTTCTCCCATAGACTATAATGGGGTTCGATATTCAATCGAATAGTCGAATATTGAGCGGCTATTCGAAACGAATTACGAATATCGAATATTTTACTGTTCGCTCATCTCTAATCTTGTCATATCACATAATCTCATATTGTCTAAAATCTGATAGAAACAGCGGGGAGCCAACCAAAATGCCCCTCACACACCACTGGAGCGGGGTCTTTGTAGGGAAAGCAGATGTGGTGTTATTGTGCGGATTTAACAAGACTGGGAGCATAAACAATGTCTGCACGGAAAGCGGGACGCAGACAGCTGCTCTGCCCACAGAGATGTGATGGGCTCTGTCTATTCATCTCATTGCTGATCAGTAGGAGACCTCATAGACAAAGCACTGCAGGAGGTTTCATGTATTATACTGCTTTATATCTTTATTATATGGATGTAATGTATAGGTTGTACAATATACTGTATACTGTATGCCATAGGATAACAAGCATCAGGCAGGGAGGGGGTAACTGAAGGTCATATGTAGGGGTGGTAACTAGCAAAGACTGGGATCCATAGCAAACTTTTGAGACTTGCTCCCATACACACATCATAGCACCTCCTTTCCTGGTCCCAAAACAGCATAATGTCCCATTTACACCCACTATAATGTTCCAAATTGGCCTCCAAACAGTATACTATCCCATAGAAGTCCCTCCTCACAGTATGAGGTCCCATAGTGACCAATATACAGTATAATGTCCAATAGTGGCCCCTCCTCACAGTATAATGTCCAATATTGCCCCCCCCCCCCAAAGTACAGTCCCATAGTGGCCCCTGCACACAGTATTATGTCCCATAGTGGCCCCTCCTAAAAGTATAATGTCCCATATTGGCCTCTGTACACAGTATTATGTCCCATAGTGGCCCCTGAACACAGTATTATGCCCCATAGTAGCCCCTGTATACAGTATTATTCCCCATAGTGGCCCCTGCACACAGTATTATGTCCCATAGTGACCCTTGTACACAGTATTATGTCCCATAGTGACCCTTGTACACAGTACTATGCCCCATAGTGGCCCCAGCACACAGTATTATGTCCCATAGTCGCCCCTGCACACAGTATTATGTCCCATAGTGGCCCCAGCACACAGTATTATGTCCCATAGTGGCCCCTCCTAAAAGTATAATGTCCCATATTGGCCTCTGTACACAGTATTATGTCCCATAGTGGCCCCAGTACACAGTATTATGTCCCATAGTGGCCCCAGCACACAGTATTATGTCCCATAGTGGCCCCTCCTAAAAGTATAATGTCCCATATTGGCCTCTGTACACAGTATTATGTCCCATAGTGGCCCCAGCACACAGTATTATGCTCCATAGTGGCCCTTGTACACAGTATTATGCCCCATAGCGGCCTCTACACACAGTATTATCCCCATAGTGGCCCCTCCTAAGAGTATAATGTCCCATATTGGCCTCTCTACACAGTATAATGTCCCATAGTGGTCCCTGCACAAAGTATAATGGAGATCGATAAGTAAACAGAGCCGATTACCTGCTGGGGTATGAACATGCCCCAAGTCTCCACACAATGTAAAGCCCCAGGTCACCCCCCCACACAGCATGGAGCCCAGGTAGCGGTGAGTATACTTCTCAGCACTTATCGCTATGAGGACTTTCAGCTCATTGTGGCTCTGCCTTATACCATACTGGAGAAACATAAATGGACTATTTTCCACAGTGTCCGGATCTCCACAGCTGCCAAGCTTTAGCAATGATATCCATGGCCTGGTTGCTGTGGAGCCGCTGTATCTAATCCCATCGTGACTAATTCTGTCTCAGAAACCCACGCACATCTACTCTATGCTCCCACCATCAAACCGTTGCTGGGTTTCGTTCTCAAACCTGAAATGATGTGTTTTTTAGCTTCTATTAGTTTATTAAGCCGGGAGATTGTGAATCTATTGTATGGGCGAAATAACCTGCAGGATGGTGAGGGTTATGGCTAATACTAGATTAATAGGGATGGGCAAAGAAACAAGATTACTGTCAGAGTCAGATATGGCCGACTACTGGAAGATATTTAAAGGGATTGTGTAATTTTCTCTTTTAACTAGTATAATCGTCTCTATTATTACAATATTACATGGCAAGATGCCTCGCCAATCTGATATAGATGACCTTTCACCTCCTTCACCAATTCATTTCTTTGCGTCGTTCAATAGGTGCCACTCTTCTGATTTCGATGCAGTTGGAATTTTTTCTCTAGCCCCCACCATTCCCGAGCAATCAGTGCACTTAGATTCATCACAATTCTACTCTCTTCTATCAGGTGGGCGGTCCTTGACTGGAGCAGAAAGACAGGGACCGCCCACTTGCAGCAGAGAGTATAGTATATACTAACAGCACTGATTGCTTAGGAACGATGGGGGCTAGAGAAAAAATTCCAACGGCGCCAGAATCAGAGGAGCGACACCTATTGAAGGATGTAAAGAGTTGAAGCTGGTGAAAAGTCCCTTTTAATTCCCGGAAAACCCAATGATGTGTAAGTAATGCGCAGTCGGCTCTGCTCAGGCGTCGGGCCGGGCAGAGCTGATCGCGCATGCGCAGTTATCTCTGCCTAGTCCCCGATGCCTAGGTAGAGTGAATTCCAGCCGGAAGACACCGCGGGGGCGCTGCGCCGGGAGAAGACTTCAAGGAGAATCCAGCCCAACTGTCACTCGTGGACTTGGTAAGTATAATTTTACTACCCCTGAAACGAGCATTTCCCCCCATAGACTATAATGGGGTTCGAAATCCGTTCGAACAGTCGAACAGTGTGCGGCTGTTCGAATCGGATTTCGAACCTCGGACATTTTAGTGTTCGCTCATCTCTAATATTAAGAAATAAATCATCCCGTAATGTTGGAACTGAAAACTGCATAGAGATAAAAAGTGGAGATTGACTTTAAGGAGCAGTTCACACAAAGACGCTTCTCTGGTCAGACACAAGAGGAGTATCTGGCGATAGTCTCTGATTTATCCAGTAGACATATTATCCATCATGCAGTTATGTGCGCAATGGGTAACAGTGCATGGCTCATATTGTGGGCTGATTTATATCTGCCCGAGACAGCATGGAAGAAGCTGACAGGAATGAAGGACATCAGATAAGAGGAGACGTGTATGAGAGGCAGCGTTCAGAAATCAATAATGACAAGAGAATGAATTCCTGTTACCTCAGAGCAATGTGCCCTTCACCCCTCCAGATAATGCATTGGCAGCTCTTCAGACGCGCGATACTGTACCTCGGCGTTTAGGACCACATCAGCGATCCGCCTTAGCGCCTATTTACACGTTCCTTCATTTAGATGTACACCTGAGAGAATCCATTACAGCCAGATAAATATTTATGGAGTCGGCGCTTTGCATAGTATCAGGATTCCCAGAAATTCAGTATGCTAACCACGTGCCGAGTCTGTAGCATCGAGGCCTTGTCCTGTCAGAAATCTTTCATGGCAGTATTAGTCAGTCACTTCTCTGTATATTACGATACAGGGAAGGCCGGGGCCCGGGGTGACTATGGTGGCGGGTTTAAGGAAGTGGCACCAAGCGTGTCAGGCTACTAGGCCCGCACTGGATGGCAGTGATGACCAGAATGACCAGGTCTTCGAATGTCGGCCTTGTAGGCCCATACTGGATGGCAGGGATGACTGGATTGATGAGGCCTTCGAGTGTCGCCCTTTTAGACCCACACTGGATGACAGGGATGACTGGAATGACCAGGCCTTTGAGTGTCAGCCTTCTAGGCCCGCACTGGATGGCAGGGAAGACTGGAATGACCAGGGCTTTGTGTCGGCCTTCTAGACCCGCAATGGATGGCAGGGAAGACTGGAATGACCAGGCCTTCAAGGCATTACATGCCTAAGGAAATCGGATATATTTATATTTTTCTATTGATTCTCTTTATTCCTTGTTTCCTATTATTTTTATTACGCCAACATAATACATAGCATTGTACAGACCCTACATAAACCCTTGTGGGTCTCAATAACCAGCCAAATAGTACCCTAAAATGGGGCAAAAACCCTGTCTGCAAATAATTCTGGTCTAGCATATATCCTAAGTCATGTCAAAAAGCCTCATAAAGGGTCGGACATAACTATTTAGTTTGTTGCAAATTTTCTAAGAAGTTTCATGTTTTCCTTTACCCCACACAAATCTAACAAAATATAACAGCCACATGGCCACCATTTTGCTGTCCGTTTTAGGCTATGGAACGTGTGCAATGCCGTATACCATCTTCTTCAGCGTCAATGTCACCACTCTCTAACCCTACCGCATATTCCATATACTATAGCACCAAACGTGGCATCCTCCCATGATACCACTGAGGCCTATTCACAGGTTTTAGCAGTTACCCTGGGTCGAAAAGTTGGCAGATGGCCCTGGAAGAATACTGGAACACCGGAGGAAGCTGTGGTAGAGCCTGGGAAAGTGTTTTTTATATTTTTGCACAGCTTCCCTGGCCTCTGGTATTACACTCTAGGATACGGAGCTATAATCCAGCAAAATTTGCCCATCGCTAGTAATAAGGCTACAACACACAGTTGTATGAACCCAATGCAGATTTTATACAAGGAGATCCTTATAATCCTATTCCCATCCAACATACAGGTATTGGTTTGGAGGCCAAAAACCATGTATGTGCCATCTTGGGTGATCTCCTCTTATCCCTCCATTATTCTGAGTGGCAATAGTCACTGCCTACCATGCCAATAGGTAAATGGCTCTGCACTTACCACATACAGGTATTTGGGGAGGACAGTATGAAATCGATGGCGTGATAATGGAATATCCAGGACAATGGAACGTTCTTTTCCTTTAAGATGTTTCGACTTTTACATAATTGAAGGAATAGAATAGTTCCAAATCACCTCTGCTACCCGCTTAGCAATTTATAACATCACAGGCTGTGGATTTTATCATTTCCTTTCAGGCTGAGTTGACAAGTACTACAATTTGTTTGATATCACAGAATCTGTCTACGCTTACCATCCTGCTGCCTGACAGACTGATAGGATAGGGCTGAAATTATGGCCTTCCATTTTATTTTGACAACACGGCATCTCTGTGACATTAAGCATTGTCTTTCCTTTAGAGTCTGCCGCTGGAATATTGCACCCCTACCATGATTGGAAATTATGTTTTGAGGGCACGTTTGAAGAGGCGGTGCGGAAAATACAAGAGTAAACCGTGCGTCCAAAAAAACAAAAATCCTATTCTCTTTCATGTCACTTGGCTGCAGTCACTTAGCTGCGATTCCTTATCGACCCCTTGCTTTACTGTATTTGGAAAGATGAAATCAATGATAAACGTTCAAACATACAGGTTTTACATCTGTGTAGGCTTCACCGATGGCTTGGCTCATCACCGGGGCTGATTTATGGAGGCAAAAGTCACCACATGCCAGACTGCCCGAGACAACCTTAGGTAATGAAAGGTCTGGATGTTGCTTTAGATCCATCATTGTTGGTGCCTTCTAACCTAATCCACGTGTCTACACCAATGAGGACTGCTTCCATGCAATATTCTATGCCAAATTTGTTTGGAAAGGATGTTTGGTTCCTTTAAGGGTCAACACAAATACAACAAAATAACCATGTCAACTCTTAGAAGGTTTGGCCAATACTTATTGAATTTGCCATCTTTAGGCTAATACCCATTAAGAGAGTCATCTTACGTAGGTTCTTATCATCCATCATCCATTAACCTGGGCTACATCATCGATTGAGGGGGCCCAATGTAGATCTGTAGATATGTCGTCCACGTACCGATTTCCTTCCTGTACATTGACATAGCTAAGTAAACCTTCCGAGGTCTAAGTCCAGCACTATATGCAGATATTTTTCTGTAGAAGAAATACTTCTATTGTAGGTGACAATATCTTGCCACAGATGACACTAAAGATGGAATTCAGCAGAGGAATGAGAAGGTAAAGTAGAACCCTACAGTAGGGTTGAGCGATCGGGATCAGGAAAGATCGGATCCCGATCGGCGATCAAGCAAATTTCACAATCGGAATTGGGATCGGCTGGAAAATGATCGAAAATCGGATTTCGAAATCTCAAGATCGGCTCAACGCTACTGTAAATATAATGTACAATTAGGGTTGAGCGATCGGGATCAGGAAAGATCGGATCCCGATTGGGATCAGGAAAGATCAGCTGCAAAATGATCAGAATGATCAGAAATTGGATTTTAAAATCGATCCTGAAATTTCAAGATCGGCTCAACCCTACCCTACAGACTGCCATGGATGCCATATTATGGCTCCAGTAATGTGGAGTTTGTAAGGTGCCGTAAGCAAAAAGCCCTAAAGTTGTCTCTACACCTCAGATGAATGTTGACCCACTGGTCAGTGATCATCTAAGGTTTATGGAACTCCCAACTCTCTCTCCACAAGGAAAAGAAGAATTGGGCATGTTGGATTCCAACATGTCCTATCCTTTTGCTCTCAAGGAAGATAAGCCACCACCAGAGGTATCTGGAAGAGGCTTACGGCCTTTTCCCTATTGGTAATGCATGTATACTTGTCCACACATCAAACTGACCCAGCAGAGGGTCCTCCAGTGGGACCAGGTTCTGACACAGTAATGGTCCAGCAGAAGATTTCAAGTGTACTCTTGCCTATGTCCTAGTGGTTGTTGGATGGTGGGCCCCAAGGATCATTTTATATGACGGGCCCAAGGAACTACAATCCAACACTGAGTGTGCATGTTTATGGGAGCCAGTTGTCGACCAAACACTTTCCTTTCAAAAACTAAGCTCTGCCACGTTGCCAAACTTTTTTTTTTCACATTTCCTTCCAATATTAAGCAAAAACCGGAAAATCTGCCGTCAGTCCGTTGTAATAAGAACTTTCTAAGGCACGCTAAGAAAGTACTGGAGGGAGTAATACTTAAAACGTGCCCACTGTTTATTTTCCTGGTGTAACAAACAGGACGGGTTAAGGTTTGAGCCGGCAGAGAGGAAATGAAGAGTTTCTTTGTAGCGTGATTGATAAATTCTTCTCATTTGAGCATCAAACAGCTTTCTGCTCGATGGATTCAAAGGGAGAGTATTTATCAGAACGAAACACAAGGCTGACAGTTTTGTTGCTGTTATCTCAAAGATGTTTTCTGCCTGACACTGTCTCACTTATTTTTAGAAGGATTTTTATGTAAATGGAAACATTGCCGTGTATAAATATGCAACTTATCTCCTGCACATATGGTTTTTACGTAGAGCGTAGTCTTCGCGGAATATAGTTGTCAATGCATGAGAATTGGACCAGATGATGTGTACACTCTTCATTACACTTATAGGGGCAAAACAAAATATATCTTCATTTCTTCTCTGACATAGATTATGTGCCGGCAGACGAGAAGATGATTTACCTAAAATATTTCTATTTCTAGGTTGTTGGCGCCATGGAGAGTTAGAACGAAGGAAAAAAAATGAGTCGGAAAATGTGGACAAAATCTGACGCAAAGTAAAACTTTAGAAGGAGGAAAACATGGTTTGATCTCACATAGAGATGGGTGTGAACCTTGAAAGATTCGTCTTGCAAATAGTCACGAGGTTCACCCATCAGGTTTTTGTAGTCCAAACCTGTTTGGTGGAATCTAGAAGATATAATATTATACTCTGGGGTCTCTTCCAAGGAAGACCTTCCCTCACTTCTCCTGTCGTCCCTCACAGTGTCCGGCACTCCATCGAAAGCATCTTCAGTCCTCTTCCAGCCCCCGGGTTGATGTCAGTTTCATGATGTTGGTATGCCCCATGTGACTGCTGAATCCTTAGAGGTCCTTCAAGCTGATGAGATAACCCAAGAGGCCGAAAAAGAACCAAAAAGCCCACAAAAAAGTGACAGCGGATTGGTGAGATAAGACGAGTATAACTTTTTATGTTTCTGCACTTCCCCTGGGTATCTAAAGAGAAATATTCATGAAACAAAATAGGTGATAAGAGTATAATCATTGGGGGGTCCCAAGACCTCCATCGATCGGTAGACTTGCTTAGCATTGTGGAGCTGTTTGAATGGAAAGGTGGTCAAGCATTGGCCGTGCCAGTCCATTCAAGGTCTTTATGGCTGACGGAGACAGCTGGAGACAATGTTTAGCTGTTTTCATTGGCCCCAGAGACTTTGAATGGAGCGATGTGCATTCCCTAACATCTTTGGTCCTCTTCTGGGTCTTTGTTACTTTGAAGCAAATGTCATGATGTTGATGTGCCCCACATGACGAATGAGACTTTATTATCGATCTCGGTGGTCCCATAGGGCTTGTAACATCATAGAAGAGGACAGAAGAGACCTGAAGAAGACTGAAGATGCCGGGGAGACTGTACCGGAGCCCACTGGACGTGAAGGAAGTTAAGTATTAGGGGGCATTCACGTGGAGGAAGTTGGCGCTGATTCTGGTGCGATAACTCACGTCAGAATCCGAGTGGAAATAAAGCCTCACATTGACTTCAATGGGTTCCGTTTTCCGCATGGAACCCATTGGGAAAAAAGCCTCCCATTGATTTCAAAGGGTTCTGTGTGGAAAACAGAACCCATTGAAGTCAATGGGAGGCTTTATTTCCACTCGGATTCTGAAGTGAGTTATTGTGCCAGAAACAGCGCCAACTTCCTCCGTGTGAATGCCCCCTTAGTGTGTATTATTTTACCGCACATCCCCAGAGGCTTCGCTTGTTATCCTCTGGCGTTTTAGGGCCAAACAGGTTGGGATCTTTGCATTGGACACCTGTATAAAACTCAAACAAATAGTTACCCAAATGGAAGCGCTGAGGCCAGTCACATACAAACACCAATGGGGAGCACTGAGGTGGCTTTGCTAGAATGGCATCTGATCTAATGGATAGGTTCTGCTTCTTTAATAATTTCATGTAATGGCTCACCACGTTATATTATGGATTCCCGGACAATCCCTTTAAGGTAATGTAACAAAATCTCAACATCTCTATTGAAAGTAGACGTCTGCCTATGGACTTATGGGGTTAACCTGACTTTATTGCCGACGACATGGAATGATTCCTAAGTGAGATAATTTCTATGGTATTTGGTTGAAATGTCAGATAATTTTAATAATCACATACGCAATGAATCGCGCCGCTTACTTCATTCTCATTGACTTTAATGTAAATGACACCACTGAAGAGGAACTGGAATTCAGGGGCAATGAGAAAAAACATGGACGTCTTGGAAGGAGAGCTATAGGGAGACTGTGATGGTGCCTCGTATAGAGTGTACAGCTACCCTGGGATCTAAGCTTTATATCACATTGGTGGACCAGGTGCAAAAGATACAATGAATAAACATGTACCCCAACATATATTCAGACCCCCTAAATAAATGCAGACTCCCCTAAATACAGACCTCATAAATATGGACCCTAAACAAGATCCCCTAAATACAGACCACCAGATGAATCCCCTAGTCTTAGAGACAAGCCCCCCTGTACATAGCAGATCCTGCACACGTCTGGTCATGTGACCGTCCCGATGCAGATCCTTTACAGTAACAATTCACTCCTCACCGACAAAGAAGACAAAGAAGTATGGAGAAGACCAAGAATCCATCCTTATTTATTGACAATTTGCCTTAAAGACAAGAAAAGACCCATTTCCCACATCCCTAAAACATAACTTTGATTTTTATCGTCCATCTCCACTTTCTACGCTACATTTTACGGTCAATAAAAATAAAGTGTATGTTTTAGGGATATGGGAAATTGACATTTTCTTGCCTTTAAGGTAAATTGTCAATAAATAAGGAAACAGTAACAAGAAACGTGGAGGAGAAGTGTTGATCTCCATCCTTGTCTCATTTTTGCGGTGCCGCCTATGCCCATAACTCGCACCTCACCCTGTCTTACACTGTCTATAAGTATTCGGACACCCATGCCAAGGAAGATATCTGCGGTTGTGATGTAGGTCACCGTTAAATAGGAAACAGTGTTGGCATTAGTCGCATGCAAGATGCCACGGAGTGCAGAGGTGTCCGATTTCGAGAAAGGGGTAATTGTTGGGTACCATGAAGAGACATAGCAAGCGAACCAAAATCAACAGTGGCCTATGTGATTACGAAGTGGAAGGTGAACAAGATTGTCAGAATGTGCCCCGAGTCAGCAGACCCCTGAAACTGGGAGGTAGAGACTGACGGGTGCTGGCCAGAGAAACCGCACCCAACCGATGGCTCACATACACCAGGAGTGTCACCAGGCATCCGGGAGTATTGTGTCGCTCAATCCCATCCGTAAGGACGCATCTGCTGGGGTCTACCAACCATTGGATAGGAAGAAATGGTGTTTGTCTATTCTACCACAGGGGTCCAAATACTTATTGGTAGACAGTGTACTAATATGTCCAGTGGAGGGCAAAGATGGGAGGTTGTGAAATGATGGTGCTCCCCACTATGGTAAACCTGGTTTTCAACCATAGCTGCATCTAGAGGACAGAGACACAGTTGGAAAATGTTACCGCCTCTAGGGGGCCTTCTGGAGATGCTCGGTTTGCCCTACATTTAAAGCAGCCCTGCCCTATATAGACATATATACAGAGCAACTGCAAATCTTACATTCATTTCAGGTCATTTATTTATCTGTAAACAAAAGGGTTAACTTTCTCCTTTCTGACAGTGGAAGGCTGTGTATCAAAAATCTTCTCACTCCAGAGCACCAGAGGGCAGGGGGAATAAATTTACAATTCACAGCTGTCATAAGAAGAGGGAAAGGAGATCAAAGAAGATTATCCAGTCTTATTGTATTGATGGATCCTCCTCCACCCCCGGCTTCTGAGCCAGATCGCAATTGCGACCACTATAGTTACACCTGTGGATACTAGGATCAATTGACTTCCTATAGTCCCCTACTACAGTCCTGTTTTCAGTATGGGTCAGTAGTGCTACGGGTACGATGTCCATTCATATACCATGAAAAGATATACCTAAGAGGTCTCCATCTACGGGGTCTTTGTACTGAGATAATGGATACGACAAGTGTACTTCATAGCCATGTACAAGAGCGCAGAAGAATATAAATTTCCATCTTAAGACGTGTCTCTCTAATATAGAACCACTACAGACCCGCAGGTTCTGAATTGTCATCAAAAAGTGACAATAGTTTTATTGAAGTTTGATTTTCGCTATTTGGCACCACAGAGAATTTCTGTTCCTCAAGATGCAGCCGTTTCTACTAGAAAAGAAGATTAATTCCAGGGGGCTGATTAAAAATTATATAAGATAAAAAATTAGCAGAGCTATTTACACTTTCACTGAAGATAAGTGCGCTCAGAAGGTTCACATCAAAAGGATTTCCTGCTGCCGGCTAATCAGGACCTTTTAAATACCTGCAAAATGCATCTTTCTGACGACTTCACATGTTCATTTACAATTATGTAACCCGCTCGCTGCCGGCGCCCAGGAGACAAACAATGCCGAGCCAAGGTGAAATCAAGGTCTAGAGCTGAACTAATGGCACACATGCCGTAGAGAACGAGAAGAACCATACCTGGCACATTCATGGAACATCTGGGAGATCTCCTGGTCTCCTAGAAGAGGTGGTAAGTCTGTCAAGGGTGGGGCATGGCCAAACTCTGCACCCAAACTCACATTCAAGGGAGATATGTGAAGGAGAAATGACCCCCATAGGGTGCATGATCAGCAAGAAAGGGTGGTGGCGGAGTCACAATGACCTAACTCCTGGGCAGTGGTCTGGAAGCGTTGACAAGTATGGTCTATATCAGTGATGGCGAATCTACAGCACCAATATACCATGTTGGGGGGCTAAAAAAAAAGGGGGTCATATACCATGTGATTGTCCAAGAAAATGGGTCATGTACTGTATGATGGGCCAGAAAAAGGAGGTCATATACCGTATGATGGGCCAGAACAAGGGGGACATATACTGTTTGATGGGCTAGAAAAAGAGGATCATATACCGTATGAGGGACCAGATAGACCAGAAAAAGGAGGGGGATCATAAAACATGTGATTGGCCAGAAATACATATAATACAAAATACATACCGTATATACTCGATTATAAGCCTACAAGAAAATGGCCGCTTTGACTGTAAGCGGCCATTTTCTTGTAGTGCGGGCATGCGCAGTCGGCTCTGCTCAGGTCCGATGCCTGGCAGAGTGAATTCAGAGCCGGAGGATGCCTTGGGGACGCTGCACGGAGAAAACTTCTCGGAGGATCCAGCCCGACCCTCACTCATGGACTTGGTAAGTTCAATTTGATCAAATGTTGCCTACCCCTGAAACGAGCATTTTCCCCCCATAGACTATAATAGGGTTCGATATTCAATTTGAGTAGTCGAATATTGAGGGGCTACTCGAAACAAATATCGAGTATTTAACTACTCGCTCATCTCTAATAAATACACAAGAAAAACAATTATAAGAAAAAAAAAGAGAAAAAACTATAATTAGGGTTGAGCGATCAGGATCGGGAAAGATCGGATCCCGATTGTCGATCAAGCAAATTTCACGATCGGGATCGGCTGGAAAATGATCGAAAATCAGATTTTAAAAACAATCCTAAAATCTCAAGATCGTCTCAACCCTAACGATAATCCATACAATTTTTTATATGTATCAAACTGGTCGACACAAAACAGGGAACCCATTTTATATATAATTTTAGGGTATGTTCACATGGGACGGATATGTTGGTTTTTCGGTTTTGCTTCTATTTGTTAGAAAATTCCAACTACGTTTTTTTTTTTTTTTTTGCGGAATTTTGCACCCAGTTCGGCAATGGAATAACCCATTGTCCATGTGTGAGCATAACCCTTAAGTAAATATAATTATATAATACAAACAGGTTCCCTGCAAGAAAACTACAAGTTTAAAAGTAAATAAATTTCACGCATGGCGTTTTCGATTTTTTTTTCCTTTCGCCAGCCTGACAGCCTCGTCGAAGCCATAAGGGAAAGCCAGAAACAAACACACCTAGTCGTGCAACATTTTGTCTAATTATTTTAGATTTCCTAAACTTGTAAATAATACAAAGTCTCTTTTTCCTGCTCGTGTTTCCCAAGCTGTCTTAGATCAGAGCACCGCGTTCCCACACAAATGGCAGTATGACAAAGGGGGCGACGCGGCGCACAAGCTGCTGTTTTCAATTTAGAGACTATGCATTATTTACACTGCCATTATTCCACTCAATTTGAGTTCGCGCTTTAGCCCTAATTTCACTATAATCAAAGTCAATGAATATTTAATCAGCGTTGCTTCCAGAAATGGAGTAATGTCATTAACATAATGTCCCCGGGACTTTAGCGCGGTTTTCCCTCTAGAGCTTGGGACATTCCTCTCTTTGAAATGGCAGGAAGCGACGTCTCGCAGATTAATAATGTGGGAGTCGTCAGATGGAAAGTGGCCCCAACAGGTTCACACGTGTAAACATCTTGTAAGGGATTCTCCACATTTCTGTCCTTTGAGCCGTAATTAATGTTTTCGACGACATTTGAGAGGAAAACGGAGATAAAATTGTTTTTTTCGATTTTTCTAAACAGGTTTGTGGATCTCGATGTATAAAGCCAATGCTTGATATAGATATAATTTTGGTTTTTTATTAGTTTTTTTTTCAAAAAATTCATATGGCCAAGGCACCACATTGCAGTAACATGGTGTTTTTTGTTGCAGATTTTGTTGGGTTTTTCAAGTCAAATATAGGAGTGGATTGAGCAGAACGGAGACGTATAAGAGCTTCATATCTATATCTCCCATTCCTCTTGTAGCCATTCTTGGCTTTGGCTCAATAACCGCAACAAAATTGCAAGAAAAAAAGTTGGGTCTCCGCAACGTTGGGCCTTGGCCTAAAAGGGTCTTCTTTAGAGATGGACGAACTGCTTCGCCATTGAATATTCCAAATTGTTCGGTTTTTAACAAATCGGAACAATTGTCGATTCGTCTTGGAGAAACCAAAATGGACACTGCAACAAGCATTGCATAAATTGTTATTCTTTGGGGTCTCTCAGAGGTAAAAGGGGACCCCGGAGATAATAGATGGAGACCCACGGGAGGTGAAAAAAATAGAAAACTCATCTTCCCCTTTGAGCCTCCTTGCAGCGTCCGGTCTTCTCATGGTGATGTTATGTGCCCGGTGTCACCTCTGAGGTCTGTGATTGGGCATCATGACATCATCAGCTCAGCGTCACAACAGAGCGGTTACGAATGCTGGATTAGTGGTGGACCAGCTCCTGGGACCCCCGCTACTTAGCTGGTTGAAGTGGTTGCAATGATGGATGGGCACTGCGGTTAGAGATGAGAGAACAGTAAAATGTTCGAGATTCGATATTCGTTTCGAGTAGCCCCTCAATATTCGACTACTCAAATCGAATATTGAACCCTATTATAGTCTATGGGGGGAAAATGCTCGTTTCAGGGGTAGGCAACGTTCGATCAAATTATACTTACCAAGTCCACGAGTGAGGGTCGGGCTGGATCCTTCCGAGAAGTCTTCTCTGTGCAGCGTCCCCGTTGCGTCTTCCGGCTCTTCATTCACTCTGCCAGGCATCGGGCCTGGGCAGAGCCGACTGCGCATGTCCACACTACAAGCGGACATGCGCAGTCGGCTCTGCCCAGGCTCGATGCCTGGCAGAGTGAATTCAGAGCCGGAAGACGCAGCGGGGACGCGCGCGGAGAAGACTTCCAAAGGTAGGAGAAGAACCAGCGTTGATTGGCCGACTGTATAGCATTCGGCCAATCAATGCTGGTTCTGCATCGAACCTTTCCATTCGAATAGCGAGTGGTACTCGATCGAGTACGAGTATTTCGAATACCATAGTATTTGATCGAATACCTACTCGATCGAGTACTACTCGCTCATCTCTAACTGCGGTCTCTTCACATCAAGCAATGCACCATACTTAGTGCTTAGTATAGCAACTCAGCCCTACTTTATTGAATGGGACTGTGATGCTATACCATGTAACCGAGAAACGTGAAGTCATGAGGCGGTAGAGGACGTGGTGGTCATGAGCAGCCGCTTCCGGGAGTTGGATCTCCACCAATGCCATCCTGATGACCTGTTGATATATACAGTCCTATGAAAAAGTTTGGGCACCCCTATTAATCTTAATCATTTTTAGTTCTAAATATTTTGGTGTTTGCAGCAGCCATTTCAGTTTGATATATCTAATAACTGATGGACACAGTAATATTTCAGGAGTGAAATGAGGTTTATTGTACTAACAGAAAATGTGCAACATGCATTAAACCAAAATTTGACCGGTGCAAAAGTATGGGCACCCTTATCATTTTATTGATTTGAATACTCCTAACTACTTTTTACTGACTTACTGAAGCACAAAATTGTTTTTGTAACCTCACTGAGCTTTGAACTTCATAGCCAGATCTATCCAATCATGAGAAAAGGTATTTAAGGTGGCCAATTGCAAGTTGATCTCCTATTTGAATCTCCTCTGAAGAGTGGCATCATGGGCTACTCAAAACAACTCTCAAATGATCTGAAAACAAAGATTGTTCAACATAGTTGTTCAGGGGAAGGATACAAAAAGTTGTCTCAGAGATTTAACCTGTCAGTTTCCACTGTGAGGAACATAGTAAGGAAATGGAAGACCACAGGGACAGTTCTTGTTAAGCCCAGAAGTGGCAGGCCAAGAAAAATATCAGAAAGGCAGAGAAGAATGGTGAGAACAGTCAAGGACAATCCACAGACCACCTCCAAAGAGCTGCAGCATCATCTTGCTGCAGATGGTGTCACTGTGCATCGGTCAACTATACAGCGCACTTTGCACAAATAGAAGCTGTATTGGAGAGTGATGAGAAAGAAGCCGTTTCTGCACGTACGCCACAAATAGAGTTGCCTGAGGTATGAAAAAGCACATTTGGAAAAGCCAGCTTCATTTTGGAAGAAGGTCCCGTGGACTGATGAAAGATTGAGTTGTTTGGTCATACAAAAAGGCGTTATGCATGGAGTCCAAAAAAAACAGCATTCCAAGAAAAACACATGCTACCCACTGTAATATTTGGTGGAGGTTCCATCATGCTTTGGGGCTGTGTGGCCAATGCCGGCACCAGGAATCTTGTTAAAGTTGAGGGTCGCATGGATTCCACTCAGTATCAGCAGATTCTTGAGAATAATGTTCAAGAATCAGTGACGAAGTTGAAGTTACACCGGGGATGGATATTTCAGCAAGACAATGATCCAAAACACCGCTCCAATCGACTCAGGCATTCATGCAGAGGAACAATTACAATGTTCTGGAATGGCCATCCCAGTCCCCAGACCTGAATATCATTGAACATCTGTGGGATGATTCGAAGCGGGCTGTCCATGCTCGGCGACCATCAAACTTAACTGAACTTGAATTGTTTTGTAAAGAGGAATGGTCCAGAATACCTTCATCCAGGATCCAGGAACTGATTAAAAGCTACAGGAAGCGACTAGAGGCTGTTATCTTTGCAAAAGGAAGATCTACTAAATATTAATGTCACTTTTCTGTTGAGGTGCCCATACTTTTGCACTGGTCAAATTTTGGTTTATTGCATAGTGCACATTTTCTGTTAGTACAATAAACCTCATTTCAATCCTGAAATATTACTGTGTCCATCAGTTATTAGATATATCAAACTGAAATGGCTGTTGCAAACACCAAAATATTTAGAACTAAAAATGATTAAGATTAATAGGGGTGCCCAAACTTTTTCATAGGACTGTATTATTGTTCCTTCTTCATTTACTGTTTTTTGTATATTTGCATTTATACTGTAGGAACAATCACATGTACAGTAGTAAAACTATATAACATCTCGGGAAGAACTTAATTCCAGAGCACGGAACAAAATTTGTCTACCTTGCACACAGGAGAGCCTTTCCCTGGAGTTCAGCTGCAGATCTCGAGTCGGAGGCCCACTGCGAATCTCACACCATGACTTACTGATTTGCAAGTTAAATAGTTGAGTTCAGCATATAAAAATGAGCATGCTAAGAATTCCCAGATCAGACGCTAACACATGCATATGGCGCCACTAACCAACCTGACTTTTCTACCTGGTTATATTTAGCCGAAAAAAAGTATTCGGTGCGAAGAAAGAAAATCAAGAACTTGTAACCAAGGAGCCCAAAGAGTAAGAAAAGCTAATATGGCCAATCAGGATAAGGTGGTCGTACAAATTACACTAAAGTGGATGAAAATGGACAATTTTAACCAGAACCAACGTCCATCATGGTTAATGTAACAATGACAGATCCAACTAATGACCGTGACCTGAAAAGAACTTGGTCCCGATCAATTGTCCACCAATGATCTTTCTTTGATAGGATGTTCTATGAAAGATTGTTCCTCCATCGCTCGGTGTCATTGACAATGTTTGACCAGTTTTTATTGACCTTAAGGATTGCAATGTGCATGGTGGAGAAATGATCCACCATCAACTTACTATTATCTCAAGCTGACTATACACATTAGATTATAGTTGGTCCATTTATAGCTGCCATGTTTCCACACCTCTCCAGGGACTCCAGTTATGATCCTCTATAGTCTGAAGACACCCTAGACCAGGGGTGCTCACACTTTGTCAGCATGTGAGCTACTTTATAACATGACCAAGTCGAAAGATCTACTACCCACTTCTTGTGGGCGGGGCCGGGGTGGGTCTGTGGGTGGGGCGGTGTGTGTCTTTGGATGAGGCCGGGCATGTGGGCGGGGCCGGGCAGAGCATGAGACAGTGGTGTTCTATGGCCGACCAGGGATCCCCGCTGTCTGCTTGTTCACAGCACAGGCTGAGAGTTATCTCTGGACACTGGCAGGCTGGGGCCCCGCCTGCCAGTGTCCATAGATGAGTCTCAGCCTGCACTGTGAACAAGCAGCACCCCGGCTCCCTCCATCCCTAAGAGCGGCCTGCAAGTGTCCGGAGTGCTTGTTCACAGCGCAGGCTGAGAGTCGACTCTCAGCCTGCACTGTGAACAAGCAGACATCGGGGATCCCTGGCTGCATCCCGCGATCGACCCATACGTCCTTCGCGATCGACCGGTAGACCCCTGCCCTAGAGTATACGAATGATGTGTGGGTGGTGGATTCGATAATACCAAAATGTAGGAAAATGTGTAACAACTGTATCCTTCTATCTTGCTGTCCACTACCTTTTGTTAAGTGTAGCCTGCCTATACCATCAGAGACACTGAGATGTATTATGGGACTTTGCTTTCATAGTCACAAATTTCTCCCCTTCTTGGGGATCAGAATTGTCTCAAATTAAACAAATTGCCTCATTTAAAGCAAGCTACTTTACGCTTCATCAGTCTGCAGTCACAACTATCCTGTGTGTCCTAGATATGCAGGGCGCATTGTATTGGCATCACCATTCATATGGTCTTCAGCATCACATATGTGAGGACTTTGAGATAATAACAAAAAGCTTTGCTACATTGTGTACAGTCCCAGACATGTTATTGTATAACCTGTAGTACTAGTAACTGTAGTAGTGTGTAGGACACACAGGATAGTTGTAGCTACAGACAGAACCTGATAAGGTTAAAGGAAGTCTGCCACCACCAAAATCACTACTAAATCCCGTATATGTGAATGCAGGGCTGGTTGGTTTGGTTTGGTAAAAATTCATTTTTTAATGCACAGGCAAGTAATCGGTTTGGCCACACCACCATGAGCACCTATCTTCTTGTGTGTTTGCTATCCAGTGTTGCCTCCAAAACAGTACGACTGACATGCACCATAGACATTGATTTGCAATGATCACAGAAGAAGATGGTGCTAGAGCAGGTGGAGCCCGGGGTCCGAGTGCACCGAGCAGCTCATTTAGAGAGGACAGCAACAAAATTGGGAGCACAAATATCAATGCAGTGCAATGAATAACATGGAAGCGACAAGCCCATGTATTTCTCTCAGGTTTGAGTGGAATGACAGGCGCACTTTGAGGACATTCGTCATATCCACGTGTTTTAGTGATTTATCATGGAGCATGCAAATGGAGGCATCATAAATCTGTCACACTCCAGACATTCTTTATAGGTGGGATGGAAGACTCGGAAAACCTGATCGCTGAAGAAAACCTATAAAAAAAGAAAACTTAGAGATGAAATATAGTTGTAGCGATCACATGTGGCGAATAACCGTAACTTCTCCTATCTCCAAGGAAACAGAAGTGATATGCTAATTATGGGTGATGTATAGGATTTTGTAATGGTTCCTATTTTATGGCCACCTCATTCCATACATTTACATAACCACTGTATGTCTTATATTACAATGTAGCAGAGGACAAGCGTTCTAGGACTGCGGTGGCGAATGTGTAAGGTACGCGTTTACTTTGCTAGACTAATGAGTATGGGCTTATACAAACTATATAGATATATATGTACAGTATATATTGTGAAGTTTTTCCGCTCGGTACCCAGTCCTCTCCTGTTATCAGTGTCCGCCTGGTTACCGATACCGTGGTGTTACAGTCCGGGTTCCATCACGTCATGTTACAATGGCACTGCTTAATTTACTCCCCGCCAATGCTGCTGTAATCACAGGACTTCATTCACTAGCATGATTCCTTTACATATACAAACACACACAACTACCTCCGGAACATGCTCCTGCATTCTCCTTTTATAGTCCAGGAGCAATCGAAACATCCTTGAAGATGGAGATGGTTGGTTGGGCTAAACCACAAATAATAATTTTCTGCGTTATAATATACTTAATGTCTGTCTCTTTAATTATTTTCTTCCTCTAGAGATGAGCGAGTCAATTCAAATCGAACCAGAACAGATCCAATTTTTCCGAAAGTTTCTGGTTTGGCCCAAGCCCGAAACGGTGGGATCACCATTGACGAACCAGAAGTGGAATTATAAAATATAGTAGGTGGAGTTCCAGGAAGGGTGTATACTAATCGTCATCTCCTCTGGGCCTCCTCACTGCATCCGGAACTCTCTCTCGGTTCCAGTATCCTGGGTATAGACATATGCTCGGGGGCCCAATCACAGGCTTCAGTGATCAAATGGGACCCAATCGCATTTCAAGTCTTATCTGATCAAGCTCAACCCGAAATTAATCCTTGGGCCAAACTGGCTGAATCCTACTAGAGATGAGCGAGTAGTGTTCGATCAAGTAGGTGTTCGATCGAATACTACATTATTCGAAATACTCGTACTCGATCGAACACTACTAGCTGTTCGAAGTTTAAGGTTCAATGCAGAACCAGCGTTGATTGGCAGAATGCTATACATTCTGCCAATCAATGCTGGTTCTTCTCTCACCTTTCTGAAGTCTTCTCCGTGCAGCGTCCCCGTTCTTCCGGGTGGAATTCACTCTGCCTAGGCATCCGGCCTAGGCAGAGCCGACTGCGCATGCGCAGGCATGCACGCGCATACACGCGCATGCGCAGTCAGCTCTGCTCAGGCGTCGGGCCTGGGCAGAGCCGCACGCGCATGCGCAGTCGGCTCGGCCTAGGCCAGATGCCTAGGCAGAGTGAATTCCACCCAGAAAAGGACGCGGGGACCCTGCACCGGGAGAAGACTTCAAGCAGAATCCAGCCCGACTGTCACTCATGGACTTGGTAAGTATGATTTTATCGAATGTTGCGTACCCCTGAAACGAGCATTTTCCCTCATAGACTATAATGGGGTTCGAAATCCGTTTGAACAGTTGAACAGTGTGCGGCTGTTCGAATTGGATTTCGAACCTCGGACACTTTAGTGTTCCCTCATCTCTAAACCCTACGTGAAACGAATCTCCAGAGGTTTGTCCAGACTATATGGGGCTCACAATCTACTTTTTTTTTCCCTATCAGTATGTCTTTGTAGAATGGGAGGAAATCCATGCAATCATGGGGAGAACAAACAAACTCCTTGCAGATGTTGTTCCTGGCGGAGGAATCAAATCCAGGACTCCAGTACTGCAAGGCTTCAGTGCTAACCACCGTGTTGCCCCATCCAGCTCTACTCTTGTCCCTGCTTTTATAACTCTTTGCATTCAGTGATCCTGTCCCTGTATAAGAAGTCCATACATGGACAAATCAGGGAGGAGGTAAAGGGAAACACAGGGCAGAGAGAGAGACATGAGATCCTCTACAGCAGGGGTAGGGGACGTACGGTTCTCCAGCTGTTGCAAAACTACAACTCCCAGCATGCATACTTGCTCTGTTGTGCTTGGAACTCCCATGGAAGTGAATGGAGCATGCTGGGAGTTGTAGTTTCATAACAGCAGGAGAGCTGAAGGTTCCCTACCCCTGATCTACTGTACAGCATCTAGTGAGTCATTTATCTCACAACAAAGCTGGATAATAATTCACCTGGTACTTCATCTCTGTTAACTTGAGTTTCCTCCAGGTACTCCAGCTTCCTTCCACACTACAAAGACATCCTGATATAGAATGTGGATTGGGAGCCCTATATAGGACAGTGACTGACTATATCTGTAAAGCGCTGTGGAATCTGATGGCGCGATACAAGTAATCATAACAAATAATAACCCTATTTTACCAATGTAATTTTTTTTTTAAATGTAGATTGTGAGCCCCACATAGAGCTCACAATGTACTTTTTTTTTTTTTTTTTACCTATCAGCATGCCTTTTTGGAATATGAGATGGAAATCTACGCAAACACGGGGAGAACATCCAAAGTCCTTGCAGATGGTTTTTTGCCTTTGGCAGGATTTGAACACCAGGACTCCAGCGCTGCAAGGCTAACCAGTGAGCCACCGTGTGTCTCATACCAATGTAAATGTTGGTAGGTATACAGTACCAGGCTCAAATGAATGTACAGAACTGCTGCATTGCCTGTATATTTTCTTAAGGGGTATTGGCATACAACAATCCCACTGAATCCATCAATGTGCTGACTGAGGGGTCCTAGTGGTTGACCAGAATCTACTCTTGTCTTATACTCTATTTGATATTGCAACTGGATAGAACTGAGCTGCAATACCCGGCACAGCGCATAGACAAGAGTGGTGCTGTTGCTTACAAAGAGTAGATCCTTACAGTATATCTAATCCTGAGTAGACTTTGTAGGGCATGCAGCAAGTTATGGTCTTGCAATAAGGAAACCACAGGTGGAAGACCATTGCTTTAATACGATTTATGTAAGTAATTGCATTGAGACTTTGTATGTACCGATCCGCACACATTAGTTTGGTGTGTACGATTGTTAGCGTGGGGATTTATACATTTTCAGCTTAATGCCAGCAGTTACTGGGATATATGGCTTTTAAGGCAGTGTATAATTCACATCAGGAAAATGCCACCTTGTATGACAATATAACAATACAAAATTTAGCTTGTTCTTCGGGGACTGCTGTTCAGATTAATTTTCCATACATATAATGACTATATGTATTACTGCAGCATTACACGTCTCGACAACGAAGGTAGCCGCGTGATTTAGGGGGGTTTTAGCTATACTGCTGTAGAAGCCTCATGTCCCCAGATGAACTCTCGACAAGGAATGGCAATACTATATGGCACAAAAATAACATGTTATGACGATAGGCAAGGTCATTCCAAAGAATAGTAGTCCACTTCTGCTCCCATAAGGTTATGCTAACCTTAGATAACGTTTGTGTACACAATCAGATCAGTTTACAATGAAGTCTATGGAGAAGAGAGAGCATAAAGGAGGGAGACAGATGGCAGAGAGAGACATAAAACCATCTACAGCATCTAGTGAGCCATTTTTCTCACAACAGAGCAGAATGATATCTCCCCTGATAATCCAGCTCTGTTTTGGGACAAACCAGTGATTCTTATTTTCACAATATAGTCCCCCTGTGGCCCATTCATGGCAGATTGTTAAGGTCCCCCTTTACCCCTATACAACTGAACTACAACAAACTCTACTAATGCTACAGCATCTTTACGTTGCAACATTGTATTTCCATATCCTCAGGCACCATTTGAGGTGTTTGGAAGCAATTTAGCTCCCTATCCCTATTCAGAGCACATAGACTCTTGGCTGAACTGAGCTTGCATGTATATGGGGTGATTGAGAGGAATAACTGTTTGCCTGACAACTATCAAAGGTGTAAGGGCACCTTAAATCAAGGGTATAGCTATAGGGGAGGTAGAGGTGGCAGTAACTGTAAGGCCCTGGACCCTGAGGGGGCCCCTAAAGTTGCTCTGCCACATAAGATATACCATGTCTGAATGGAACATCCTAGATATGGGCCCCATATCAGATTCAGCATTGGGGCCCAGTCATTTCATAAGTGTTACATTCTTATACTGTATCCTATACAGTAGATCTGGCCTCTCCCCCGCCCCTCCCAATACACTGAGGTTCACATATTCCTGGAGATTAGCAATGTATGCTTGAAGAATAACTCATTATCTTTGCTACTCCGTTCCCTGATTTTATTGTGATACCAGGAGAGATTAGAGAAGCAAACACTGTTAATATTAGATTAGCATGCAGGTTTCAGCGGCGTGCTGGAGATGAGATTTACAAAGGGCAGTTGGGGAAAGTGACAAATCTTGGAATGCGCTGGGGTTGCAGGCGGCGATGTACCGTCCTATTAAACACCTGTTTACAGAACTTAATCTGAATACTGAGCATTGCACAAATGCCCCTTGGTGGTTTGTTAAAGCCTTCCCTGAACTGTTGCTTGACGTGAGACAATTAGTTTTAAGACATAATAGATTCCACTTTAGTTCAGAAGGTGCAATTCCTGAATACTGAGTTGCGTTTCGTCATTCATGATGAGTATTTCTCCCCCTTGTTACAAAGAAGGTTGGAAATTCGGCAATGAAGTAATTGAAGAGACTGTGTTAGCTTCTTATTCATGGTACATCTTGGAAGATATGTCTTGCATCTTAGACTGGTGTTCCTCTTCCAGTGATCCCTACTATTTTGTACCCTGATAAAGCAGCTGTAGATACCATTGTTAAAAATGCTGCAGGGCAACACGGTGGCTCAGTGGTTAGCACTGCAGCCTTGCAGCGCTGGAGTCCTGGGTTCGAATCCCACCAGGAACAACATCTGCAAGGAGTTTGTATGTTCTCCCGTGTTTGCGTGGATTTCCTCCCATTCTACAAAGACATACTGATAGGAAAAAATGTACATTGTGATCCCTATATGGGGCTCACTATCTAAATGCAGCAAAAGCAAACACTATTGACATCAAATGGGGTACAGCGATATCAGACCGAGGTTCTTTAGTCCCAGCAGATAATATGATTTTGGGTGCCCAATCTCCAAAAGACTAAGAAATAGACCATAGTACCCTTCAAATTTGGGTGTCTTCTTCTGGCCCATTATCGTGTTGGAGTTTGGGTCCTTCGGAGGATCCTCTGGTTCTCTAATGGGCCACACCAACATTAGGTAAGAGATACAAAACCATTGCCATGGCAAGGGTCAGGCCTTTGGGTATATTTTTAGTGTTCCGACCGACAGCAGAATTTAGTGCCACCAAACAAATACTGGCAGACGTAACGGTAAAGTATAGAAAGCCAAACTTCTTATTAATCTTTGAGTGAGTGTGAACCATTCCGCTCCAAGATACCCATGAATGTCTCTAATATAAATCCTATCCTATGACAAATTGGAAGCCAGCTACAGTATGCTGACTATATCAACCCCCATAACCATCCTGTGTGTCCTAGCCATGCAGGAAACCCTGATCTAGCATTACTATTACTACTGCCTATCCCATGCGTGGGCACTGTGGACAATGCAGTAAAGTTGTGGGCATAGCTTTGCTGCATTGTCTCCTAGTCCCCACACAGGTGATGCTATAGACAATAGTAATGCCAGTACAGTGTGTGCAGGTACTTCCAGACTGCATGTGTAGGATACACAGGATAGTAGTGGCTGCCGATAAAGAAAGGGTAGCTGGCTTTGATAGAGAGTCAGCAAAGGGGATATACAGAGTCCTAATGGCTAATGTATGTGCAATATATGATGTAACATCAGGGGCAATAAGTCTTAGCAGATATATAGATGACACTCAGCTGCAAAAATAGAAAAAACTGATAATGGTAAAACAAGATTCGGACTGTGAGGATGTTATACAAAAAAATAAAACGTTCTACCATACAATAGGTAGGATATAAGCAACAAGTATATGTGTTCTGGCATAATAACAAGTATTCATCTCACACACAGAAGTCTATGGAGAGGGGAGGTGGAGGAGGAGGCTGTTATTTGTCTTATCCTGAAGCATAGCAGTGCCAGAAGAGTTCCCTGACTCAGAGAGTAGCAGAGTGCAGCAACTGTAGCATCTGTGTGTTTTTTGCAGCCTCCTCCTCCTCCCCTTCCCATTTCATAGAAATCTATATAAATTATATTTCAGCTTCATACGTGAAGGAAACATATTCCTTAAATAAGACATATTACAAACTTGTTCATATTCCTCTGTACTATTCCTTGATAGAAAGTTATCTTATAATCGGAGTTACACTTTAAAAGGTATAAATCAGAGGACCCCTTTAAGTTTGATGAATAGGGTACCTTACTCTGCAATCATTTCACGCGACTCAACACTCTTTCTACGGACTAGCCAATGCCTACGGAAACTTGAACTGGCGAAAGGTTATCCGGCTGCCGAGGACACGGCCTCACGTCGCTTCCTCCCAGACAGAAATAGTCAATCAGTAATATATTACACCAGTGACCAATATAAATAGAGCCGCACCATTCCCCATGGCTTCCTCCGGGTTTGTGAGTGAAAAGGTCTATTTATTACCCTGGCCTTATTCTGGGAGCTGTGCAGAAGGCAGGCAGCGCGCTCCGATTCTGTACTTATTGGATAAATGCATTGCAGATCTTTAATCATACGCGTTTAGAGCTGACACGCTGCCAAGCTTAAAGATTAATAAGGTTAATGCTGGAAAACAGAAAAATTGAAGAAAAATTATTTTGTATTGATCCGAGGCAAGTGGGAGTTGGATATTAGATTGCAGAGGATGCTGGGAGTACACATGGCTACATATCCAGATTGCTAGATGTTGTGAGCGTTATATATGGAACGCTGGGAAATATTATTAATGGCGTCTTAATACTGACGTGAGACAAGGATAAGAATAGAGGTGGTGGGGATTAGACAAATGCTTCATTGGTGTTGGAAACTTTGGGTTACAAAAATAACAAAATAAAAAATGTCTAAGGCCAAGGCCCCACTTTGCGGAAACGCGGGATATTTTGTTGCGGTTTTTTGAGCCAAAGCGAAGAACGGCTCCAAGTGGAATGGGAGATACATATGAAGTCATTATACTTCTACCTTCTGCTCAATCCACTCCTGACTTTGGCTCAAAAAACCACAACAAAATCTGCAACAAAATAATCCACGTTTCTGCGTTAATTTACAATGGAATGCACAGAAGAAGGGGCAAAGGTCAAACCGGGGCACCCCATTAGGCTATGTGCCCTTGCAAAATCTGCACCAATTTCTGCATTGGTTACTGGATTTTGTTGCGAATTCCAACTTTCCTATTGAAGATCTGCAAATGGAATTCACCTATTGCATGACAAATTTTGTGCAGAAATAACTTAAACTTGCTCCATTATGATACAGTATAAAAACCCATTTACTGTACATGTAACTTACGTACAAGGTTCTCCCACCTAGGACAGAATGGCATGGTGTTCCTTTCCAACTCCCTACCCCAATGTCCAGTGGCGTAGTTAAAGTCTTGTGCCCGCTATCTCATCCCTATGGTGAATTCTTGATAGTGATGGTTACAGGTGCCAAGGTTAGGGCAATCTGTGGGTCTCCTTGGCTTGTGGGCCAGATGGATGCTGCAATCTCACTACTGATTCCAGTGCTTATGGGCCCCCTAAGGCTCCTAGGCCTTGGTGCGACTGTACCCTCTGCACCGGCTCAAGTTACGTCCCGGCCAATGTCCTTTGGCTATCAAACAGTGAAATTGATCCAATGAAATTGCTAAAAATCTGAAAAAATTTCGAGCAGTTACAACTCAGGATGTCAGAGGTGGACGTTAGTATCTTAAACCCTAAGAAGGTGATCGGACAGTAAGGTCATTCATGGTCATATGGTCACGTACTGGAATTTTGGATCCTCTTAGCTGCAATATTTTTGGAGCAGACTAGACTGGGGGATGTGGTCTGGAGATCTTCTGGAGATATGGACTTCTGGTCACCAGAATAGTCACAGATCAGAGGCACTGATGTAATAGTCAAGAATGAAGCCAAATTAGAGAATAGTCAGGTCGGGATGTGACAAACCAGAGGACAAGATGGGAGCGTAGTCAGTAGTGTAGCCAAAAGTAACAGTCAGGAGGACAACAATAGGCACCAGATAATTTGAAGGACAAGGTCAAGAACATGGCTGAGGTCAGGACCAGAATCAACCATGACCATGTTCTGTATATATGGAGTTGGGATGTCCAATAGTTTCCTGAGATGTCCCGAGGAACCACAGTCTGACATCAATGCCCGCTCCGCATGAGGCCGCTTTCATTAATTCCAGGTCAACTTTTAATACCAGTCCTGCCAAGCATGGACGCCACCAAAGTTCATAGGACAAGAGTGGGAGCCATCTCAGTCTATTACTTGTCTACCGAGCCGAATCAATTTGATTGAAGGACCTTCGATGTAAATGAGATGACTGAATCATCATCACCATCGGCCACCCCACCCCCTGCCAACGCAGCCCTGATTTATATGTATCTTATTGAAATTGGCCTTCAGACTTTTGCCTGTTACAGTCATTACATGCCATTCTAATTTCCCTTATCTTCATCAGCCATGAAATGACATAAGTAACGCAGATTCTTTTACATCCTTTTATATGTCGAATATTTTAACACACACATTTTCGTTTGGCTCGGGGGCATAGCAATTTATTTAAATATCTTTGTGCCAATCTGGAGAATCTGCATTCATTTGGCTGCGAGCACTATTAGACAATTTCTCGGCTCCGCGGTGAATGGTGTCTGTGTTTTTATTGCTTCTCTTGAAGTAAATGACATTTTTAATAAACAAAGTTCCCAAAACAACATATATGACGAGGCCGCGCGGCGCAATAAGGGAGATGCCGAATTACGCATCCGAGATATTCTTTTGCCGTTCCGCTTCGGCGGTCACAATTGGGTTTCTTGTTTGTGGCCGTTTTATTTTTGATTGCAAAAGATCAATTTTATTAGAGCTGGTTATGAGATTGTAATGTGATGGAGGTGTGAGCGATGTCATATCGGTAAAGAAAGTCTATTGCGTTGGTCAGGTAAGGGGTCGATCGCATTGGGTAGAGAGTCAAGATAGGGCTGCCGTCAAGGTCCATGGGGTATCCAGATGGAACCATACGTGATAAAACTGTGCACACGCCATCAGATTCCCTATCTATTGAGATATTCATATCCTATAGACGGAGTCGGATGGAACCTATATGGCTCCATACTCTTGTTTTTGGACTTTAAGCACTGCCCTAGAGGCGTTCTGCATTGGACTACATTGGCCATGACTATGGGCTTCAACAAAACTGCCACCGGTCCCATGAAGGATTTCTGTATATATGGACTTAATAATAAGGTGGACTCAGTAATAAGGGTATGTCCAGAAGGACAGATAGGAGCCTTCATAGTAGAGTCCCTTAAAATTTGCATGCTGCACCTCTTAATCCAACAAAATGGTGACTACTACAATGGATACTCAATGGACCCCATTATAGTCAAGAGGGCCCTTGGGATCCGTTGTTGTCTGTGATTTAGAGGGGTTGTTCTGTAAGTGTCCAATCACTGGGAGCCCAATTGATGGATCCCCTGTGATCAAGAGGACGGAGACTCCAAGTCCCCCTAAGGTCTCCTTGTGAACGGGGAGCCAGTGCGATTGCTTGACTGCGCTCCGTTCACTTCTATAGGGTTGCCATCTCCAGCAGCGCCCACAGCCCCATAGAAGTGAATGGAGCGCCGATCTCATAAGCGCATCTGCTTTACGGCATAAGCAGCAATAGCCTGGAACCGACTCATTGAGGCTTATAAGAAAGATTTTTAGACATTTTCTGTGCAGGACGGGGGAGGAGATAAGCGGTGACATCATCTATTCTCAGTAGTGGATGGAGTGATGGGGCAGTGGTGTTATCTTCTATTGTAATATTGTTTGTGCTTATGACAAAGGCAAAGAAACCTCCTACAGAATTAGAAAGTGTCTGTCTATTATTAGGCTTAGTGGCCAGATTGAAAATTGCAGCATATAGCACTTTTTTTAAATTATAGTGAACTGGAGATTAATTTTTTTTTTTTTTTTAATTCTCAAAAATATAACATTACAGAAAAATCAGTCTTAATGAATACGTAATTGACATTCCCTTTAAGAGAAACAAATATGAGCAAAATTCATCACATTTATCATTCATCAACCTTATATATTATGGTAAGAATATTTTGTACAAATACACGTATGGGACCCTATGGGACCAAGGGTCAACCTGAGGAGGGCCCCCCTACCCACTTCTCCCAAAGATAGGGACGATACAGAAACAAGATATGCAAGACTAAACTATCATTTAGTGTGAATTATGCTCACTGGCCAAATTGTATCAGATCAGCAGAATCCCCAGGGGCGAATCATTTGCAGAAACTCAGTATAAAAGTCAGCAAAGTGATGTGCGACACCAACAGCCGCGGAAACAAGCAACGTGTAGGCTGGAGCATCGAGGGAGCGCGCTAAGCATGTGCATGAAGTGAGAAGGGTCTTCTGATCCATAGACCTGGTTAGTCGAGGTAATGTTGCACAAACCCAGGCACAGGCAAATCCAATTAACCCTAATTAGCTCAGAAATCGTCTACCATGGACCCAATTAGCTTGTGGCAATTCCAAGCGGAGGAGAAGAAATAAGGAAGAAGCAACGTGATTTCTTTCCTCGCTGCAGTTGTAGCGTTTTCTAATTAAACCTGCGGAGGACATTGGGATGCGATCCTATTAAATGCCTCCTCCTCGCCTCTTCTCTTTACCCTAGCACAGTCAGTCAGATAAATTAAATACATGTGAAGTATCTGGGGATGCGCCGCCTGCACTCCGCGCTGTGTTTTCTATTGTACGTTCAGCCTACGGCCTCAAAACAGCAACTTCTCATTTGATTCTACGCTCACTGGGGTCCCATAACCTATATACATGTGACCCTGATGCAGAGATTTAGGTTTGTGGGTCCTTTGAAGACTTGTTTGGAAGGAATATCTGTCTCGTGGTTATGTCACGATGTCCTGATGAAAAGAACTTAGGGGCGTAAATAAAAAGAAACGCACGGGCCCATTATATAGGCTGAGATGGGCCATTGACGTCCCGTTAAAAACGCCTATCGCCTCCCGGCTGCCTAAAATTGTAAAAATAAAAGTGATATTGAGGATGCCAAACACAAATAGACTTCACTTTTACGTAACCCGAACATTCAGTTCAATGGGGATAAACCGGTCTCAGAATTTTTGGGGTCCCGCCGGAACACCACTGAGATACCGTGAAAGTATATTAGTGATAAACCTCTTAAGACTGGGAGTGAAGGTGCCTTAGTCATGTCAAGGCTGAACCAGTCCCCAAAATTTGGCACAATTTTTGCTATATCCCAAAGGACATTTGCCCCATAGAGGAAACAGATTAGAGTGTAAAGTATTATTTTTTTTAAGAAATCCATAGTGCAAGTGAAGGGAACAAACTCTATAATACGGATTATTGAAGAAAAGTATCTGTGTCTTCACTTATTTGCCTCCTTCTGCCACTGATCAAATTTGTACAATAGAAGTCTATGGAGAGGGAGGGGAAGGACCAAAATCATTCAGATAACACAAAGTAAGGAGTAATACTCATATGATACTGGGATTCAACCCTTACCCCGCTTAGCCATGGGATCAAGGGGCACAACATTAATTTAGAGCTACACAAGAAAGACATGGATCAAATTTGTACAATAGAAGTCTATGAAGAGGGAGGGGCAGGAAGAGGAGAACTTCTAAAAGCCAAAAGATGTCTGCACTATAAAGAAACAGTTTTCTTTAATGACATATCTGGATTATAAGGAATCACTATCCAGTTTTCTATGGACAGAGATGACTCAGAATACTGTAGACGGCCTAATATCTCCTCCTTCCCCCTCCCCTCTCCATGGAATTAACTATAATCCTATCTGTTTGTATACAGAGTATGGAGCAAAATCATCCAGATAACTTCGTAACGTAAGGAGTAATACTGCTATTATACTGGCATTCAACCCTTACCCCACTCAGCCATGGGATCAAGGGGGCACAGGGTTAATTTAGAGCTACACAAGGAAGACACGGATCTCATATTTAAGAAACATACATTGATCTACGATTCTCGGCAAAATCTACAGAAATGAAAAGTTCTCAGCATAAATTTTGACCAAGGTGTATAAGCCCAATAGCCATTTCGGAGTGACCTCTGTATAGTGAGTCCCTACACTACTGGACATGGTACATTATGGCGACCCCCAACAATGTAGCACAGGGCCCATAGGGGCAGTGATCCACCAACCCATACAAAGCCCCCAGACTACCACCCCACCCCACAGGCACAGCAATGGCAGCCCAACTATGGCTAATAAATCAGTTATTATATGTAGGTAGTCTTTGTATGTCCAATATACCGTCTACACCTCCGACATCGCAGCTTCTGACTCCCTCCCTTCCTGATGTTTTTACACCTTCTTTCCGTACACATCCCCAATGTGCTGGAGATTCAATTGACACTCTTTACATGGGTCAACATTGATATTGATCATGTCACTGGCCAAGTAGATGGCCCCGATATATCTGAAAACACCAATTACAGAAAGGTAGGGCAAGATATACATTGAAAACAACTCCAATGAAATGCATCACTGGGGAAATCAATAGAAGATTTTCTGCTGATTTTCCATGTGACCTATCAATATCTGGTCAACCAAGGCAAGAATGCAGAACTCTATAGAGATTAGCACATGGGGTTAAGTATTAGCCGCGGTAATTCACTTTGTGTCGACTCTAGAAGTTTTATTATTTTCCGACCGATCTGACCTTGTGGGTAGGAGATGCTGAGCAGAAGGGAGTGTTTGCTTCTTCTAAGCTAATTCAGAATCTTGTGGGTTGTCTTAAAGAAACAGGATCCGGTAAACAAGAGATCTATGGCTCCTTTTAGTCTTCCGGAGACGGCTCCTATAGTGCAGCAAATGGAACAAGGAGTCACCATTACGTCAATACAGTGCTCTGTCTCCGCCTCCTCAGTGACATCATGATGCTAGGTGGGCCCATCTGGCCAATTATAGGCTTCATCAGTAACCAGTATTCGTCTCCTCCCCCTTTCATAGACTTTTATGTAACAAGTAACTCAATCGGATAATTGGAGAAGGAAACCGATTTCTTCAATAAGATATGTTACAAAGTTTCTTCTATTCACTTGTACTATTCATTGATAAAACATGGTTTTATAAGTGGAGGACCACTTTAAGGGAAGTGTTCAGATACAAATGTTACATGGGCTGTGATATAGAGGAGTGTGCCCCATTATATATAACACCCCATAATAAGTTACAGAGATGGAGGAACCTCTGAAGATTAGTTTAGTTTTGGGTTCAGATGAGATGACCCTTTGGTTAATTCCAGTCCGAACATGTTCCGAAGGTCAACAAGACCCTACAGTATAACAGGTAGAGGAGTAATATAATCTCTAGAAATGAGCGAACACTGTTCAGAACAGCCGTTCCGAACAGCACGCTCCCATAGAAATGAATGGATATAGCCGGTACACAGGGGGGGTTAAGCGACCGGCCGCCGGCAAAGTGTACGTGCCAGCTGCTTCCATTCATTTCTATGGGAGCGTGCTGTTCGGAACGGCTGATCCGAACAGTGTTCGCTCATCTCTAATAATCTCAGCTATACACTCAAATCTTCTGGGTCTCCTTGCATCATCCTTGCTTTCTCTGGGTTCTCTTTAGGCCTCCCGGGGGACGTCATGTGCCTGGGGTCACCAAAGAGGTCTATAATTGGGCTTCACTGGTCACATGATGTCATGATACTCCGCGCCCCATGTGACTGCAATCACAGTCCTTAGTAAGACCCAATCACAGGCCTCAGTAAGACAGAGACTTTTCTATATTAAGACGAACACAAAAATTTTCGGAAAATTTGATCCCAACTGGTTGGCTCGTCTCTAGTTGCATTGAAGTGATGCTAAGAGTTGCATAAAGCCCAATCTGATTTCTATAAAGTCGACCTATGATCTTTATAACGTAATGCATTCTGTGACCGGTGGGACAAACGGCAAACTATATGCGAGACCCTAAATATCTACTCGTCTATGCATCGCTCATAGGGACTCTATAAGAACACGGCTGGCAGAGAAGTTCTAAGGGCTTTCCTTTTGCATCTAAAAAAAAATGAATAGCAAGAGAAAACAGACAGCGTGCAGGGTAGACGGGTCAAATTGATTTTTTATATCTCCATTCAGTACTTGATTTGATGATCTCCTTTCGCAAGACAGGTGTTGAGCCCGGCAATAACAGAGAAAGATTTCTTATATTGCAAAGCACAAATGGGAATGTATCAATTTAAGTTCATCCAACTTGCCGTTTCCCTCCCTCCATCTCCCACCACTCAGCGCTAATACATAACACAGTGAAATAGAACTTTACAAATCCAAAAAGAAGACTGTCAAAAAGTAGGATACTAAATCGTGGTTTATAGTCTATCCATTGTATATAAAATCTGGGTGCAGAGCCTCGTGGTCCAGGGGAATAGAGTCGCATAAAGTAATGGTGACTTATTAATTATAATTAGAGAGGAGCAAATTGTTCAAAAATTAGATTCAGCAGCTTTGCCAAAATTTTCGATCTGAATTAATTTGCAGACGCATAGGCTGACTTTGTCATTTCTGGGCAGGATCAACCAGGTACTGAGGGCTACTAGCAGCCCGGGGTCATTGGCCAGACCCCGGGCTGCAGAAGATACATAGTAGCACCCCCCGGTCTTGACGCAGGAGTGTCAAGGGGGACATGTAGCATGGTGGAACCCTTTGGATGCTTCTGTCAAACAGGGCTGCGGCATCCAAGGGGTTCCACCATGCTACATGTCCCCCTTGGCACTCCCACTGCAAAATCGGGGGTGCAGAGATCGCAGCAAGACGGTGAAAAAATAAGATTCCTACTCGATCTTGCCGCAAATGACGCAACTGATTCAGCCTCGTAGTCTGCAGCTCGAGACACTCTACTGATTGGGCACATTCATCTCCATCGGCATCCTGTTGTGGGTAGCTGGAAAACGTCTACGAAAAATGAAGACAACATCCTCTTCACCATGTGAATGGCCTCTTACTGTATTCAATGGGAGGCAGAGAACGAAGCAGGATGCTGAAAAAATAAGAGTCCTGCTCGATCTTGCTATGGATTCAGCTGCAAAGTCCATGACGCAAGTTGAAGCTCAATGGCTTCCCACTGCAGGAGACAGGAGGGACGGATACTGGAGAAGTTAGGTGGAAGTCCACCTCAAATTCCTCTTCCATTTCCACCAAGCGCTAAAAGTTTTACCGAGCTGTGCTGAGCCCTTGAAATAACTTCTTCTAGACTATAAAACTTCACTCTCTGGAGACATTAAGTATTTAGAGTAATTACTAATGCTCTTTTTAGCTTCATCCGGCAAGTAACAGGCTCCAAATCACCTGAAAATTGGTTGTCCTGTGTTGACCTCTGGGGAAATTTCCTGTGCCAACAAGGATTCATTCTGGTGGGCCAGTCTGACCCCGGTCAAAAAATTATCTTCGGCTCGATTTCCCCTTATACCACTCAGAACTCAAGCCCCAGAAAGTCCAGAATTCTACAAGTTAAGGATCCCAAACTAGACATTATCAGAAGAAAAAATTCAAAAATTTAAACCAGGAAAAACTTAGCAAATTTTATAGTTGACCGAGCAGGTAAATCCCATTGTGTAATGTCCCCATTTACTCCTAGGTAATGCACCTTGTAAAGTAAAGCAAAACTTTATTTCACTTTCATTGCAGGTAATGGACTGAGAAGCCGGGCTGACCATATTGTACACAAGGTTGGCACAGGTTATCACGTCTCGGAGAAATCCATTAAGTCTCCATTGTCTCATTAAATGTATGCAGTCAGAAAACCCAACACTCATTAGGGAAGCTATTTTTGTAGAGTAATGATTCCTCGGTCTTCACTATACGAATGAATGTCAAAAGGGCCTTAAACAACTCAGGGTGAATGCTTCAATTATTACTCAAGAACTTTCTTTCAGAACTTGATGATGTTCTACCTGGAGATAATTAATATTCTTACATATTACGAGGCATAAAGCAATAAAGTGTACGGGTTACCACGTCGTTCTAAATCCAGGATCGGACAAAGAAAGTTCATCCCCAACGCCGATGAAATAGTCTTTATGGCACGTTTTTATAAAAGTTCTACCGAGCTGTTCCTAAGACATAATTGCTTTTTGAGAACTTGGGCGACAACCAGTATGGCCTTAAATGGGCACTAACTTTTTGGACATTTTAGTTTAATTTAATAGAACGTGTGATTCTTACGAGAGGATCATGCTAGAACTGCTGCTAAGTTCTGGTCTATCTGGGGATCAGAACAACGGAGGGCAGACTGCAAAAAAAAAGGGGATACAAATGAAGTGTGACAGACCCCACTGAGTATAATGGAGTCCGTCATTTCTAAACTGAAACCGGTGGAGCATAAAGTCCTCCATGCAAAACTTTTTCCTCTACCGATTTTCAGCGGACATTACGTCAAGCCACGGGAAAACAGACTGTGCCAACAGTGCAATCAAGGGGCCCTAGAAGACAAGACCCATTTACTGCTGCACGGCACCAAATACTCAGCTGTGAGGGCCATCTACTTCCAAAGACTCTTGGTCTACATCCCAGACTTCACATCTACAGACGAGAAGAGGAAGCTCTACGTCCAGAAAAGGAGTCCACTGTAGGGATTGCTGCCCAATACGTGTCCATCTGCCACCAATTGAGGGGAAGATAAGACCTCAAGGACTGTTATACCTCCTTATCACCCAGCCACCCACCCTATGCCCCCGTACCCACATGTCCGAAATGAGAACAACGAGACCCCAAGGACTATTGTACCCCCAAATGATGTGATCTGGTCTGGAGTAGTACATTCTATTGAATAGGTGCAGCACAGGAGAAGTCCTACAGAGAAAATGAGAGGATGCAATAAGGGAAGATAAGAACCTTAGGTTTAGACTACCTTGTTCAAAATAAGAAATCAGTTTTTGAGTGGAGGCCACTGCCCTATCAGGACAAACTTGATACCACTAATATCTACTGACTTCTTCCCAAAGTTCTCCAGAGATCTGAGCAGCTACCCTACTTGCTAGACAGTAGAGACGCATGGTGAAACACCAGGAAAAACTAGAGGAGACTGAGAACCGCTATCGACGGTCATCGTAACGCTAAACAGTGTATCAAATTACACACAAAAATGGAATTCCCCTTTAAGAGTAGAGTTTTTAAGTCTGAATCTTCAGACCGAGTCCGACAGGAATATTGTATATTTATTTTTTAATATTTTTTAGCAAAACAAGCCCATGATTCTTGCTGTATCTCTATGAATTGGAAGAAGTTTATGCTTTACAATGTAATATGGAAGTTTTCCCCCGTGTGCTGTATTACAAGCGCTGTCTCCCTGGGTAGAGCTTTCAATCATTCAGACTTGCTTAAACTTTAAACACGAGCCGCAGATTATTGTTCTTTAAACTTTAAATAGGAGTCGGAGATTATTGAAAAGTCGTACAATGTTTACCTACCAAATTATAGCGCAAAGAAAAACCGACGGGTGGAACTTTCTCAAGGTAACGCAATTTCTTTGTCTTATATTCACAGTAATAAAGAAGTAAATCCATCATCCTACACTTCAGGATGTGTTAGAATTAAATGCACGACGGTGTTTTTGCAATTTTCCCACAGTTTCTGTATATTGGTCATGAAATGAAAAAATGGCCGACCACAGATTACATGAAGGCAGCCCTTTAACTTAAAGGGGTTTTTGAAATCAGAAAAATAAATCTTCTCATCCGACGGACAGCATCTTCTTCATAGGCTTAATTTTGTCATTAGGGTTGAGCGATCGGGAAAGATCGGATCCCGATCGGCGATCGAGCAAATTTCACGATCGGGATCGGCTGGAAAATGATCGAAAATCAGATTTTGAAATCTTAAGATCGGCTCAACCCCACTGTATACATAATATACAATCAGGATTGAGAGATTGGAAAAGATCGGATCCCGATCGAGCAAATTTCACGATCACGATGGGCTGGAAAATTATCGGAAATAGGATTTTAAAATCGATCCTGAAATCTCAAGATCAGCTCAACCCTATTCGTCATGTAGCTTTCAAGGAATGGTGCGGAGCTGCAATACTCAAGATGGTCCATGGAAAAGAGTGGCACTATCTCGAGAAGAAAAGTAGACCTTTTTTTGTTCCAGTTTCAAGAGACCCTAACCCCTTTGTTACCAGTTTTGACCTCCCAAAGTGGGCTAGGTATCCAGACATTCCCGATGCTCTCCTGGAGTGATGGTTCTGGTAGTTTTTAGGACACAGGACACTTTCAGATTTGTCAATCGGGAGAGCAGGAAGTGGCTGAAGGACGCCAGGGTACCAAACACTTGGCATTTCGGCACGTCAGAAAATTAAGTCTTCATTTCCTCATTAACGCAAGGGTCAAGATCATTAACATAGCCATCTTTACGTGGGCATTCTCTATGGAAGGATTCCCTGTCTCATCTTGAACTCCTCTTCGTTTTGAACGAAACCTAAGAGTCAATTGTAATCTTGAAGGGTCGTCCCATTTATTGGCTTGAATAACTGTACCATAATTACACAGTCCAGTCACATTAATGTGACCACCTGTCAAAATCCAGAATAGCCACCTTTGGCAGGGTGGACTGCTGCGAGACGTGCAGGAAGAGAGGGGATGTTGTGATGATGTCACTGGGATGTTGGGCCATGCCGACTCCAGTGCTGTGGCCAGCTGTGCTAGGTTACGTGGTTGAGCATCCATGGCGCGAACAACCCGATCGAGGTGGTCCCACAGATTCTCGATTGGGTTCAAGTCCGGGGAATTTACTGGCCAAGGGAGTACGGTAAACTCATCCTGGTGCTCCTCCAACCACACACGTACACTGCGAGGTTTGTGACACGTTGCATTGTCCTGCTGGTAGATGCCATCATCCTGAGGAACAACAATTCGCATGTAGGGCTGAACATGGTCCGCAAGGATAGATGCATACTTGTGTTGATCCATCGTACCTTCCACAATGATGAGTGCACCCTGATGGCTGATGACGCGTGCCTTCTGCCATTTAGCGTTGATGTAAAAGTAGGCAGAGGTCACATTAATATGACTGGACTGTGTATTACTGTTTTTATCTATGGACCCTTCCATAGACCATCTGTATAACATACTGAATCCTCACGCAGTAAGAGCCAGGGGCTACTTTGTAAATCTCCGTAATTTAATCCATACATTAATCCTGACAAAAGCTAAACGGTGCCCAGAGACAACGTGTCACTGCCGCACACATCAAACAACCTATTAACTCCACGTACCGCATTGCTCGCTAGTCGGTGACCACCAAATTTACACTTTTACCATTCACTGTGACCACGAACAGATAAAATGTTTCTTGCCTTCTTATTTTGCAGTAAAATTGGACAATTCTCAGCCCTTTTTATGCCGCCCATTTCTAAACAAAATACAGGAGCACGAGAAGCTTTTTATAGGATTTAATAATAACCATCTGGAAGTTTCCGCAGTAAAAAATACAATTCAGTTCTCTGGAATAGAAACAAAGTGCTGCAAACCACGACAAGCAGAAAAACACTGTCAGAGCTTTGCCATAAAGTGGACCTGTGGTGCGCATTCAATGGCGGCGGCCATCTTGTGAACCGTGGGAGGTATAGTATCATAGGACCGGCCAGTGGTCATATGGTATAGATACTAGTACCACTTAAAGGGGAGTTACACTCAATACAACGTAATAGAAAGGTTGAAGTATCTATTTTCATAACTACGTTGTACAATCACCCTCAGAATTATTGTATAATTTCACGTTACGTCAAGGGGCGAGAAGTTGAGTTCCGCTAAAACCCCTCCATTGTCCGAATTGGTGAATGTCCCAGAGATTGGTCCACCAGTAAAATAATTTCCTATCCAAGCCATGGGAATACCTAAGCCCTGGTAAGGTAGCGACCAATGATATTAATATTGGTAGGGTATAGGTTATAGCACAGTCCGAAAGACAGACCATATGAGATTAAGTAGTCCCTAAGGCCTCACGCACAGGACTGTGTGCACAATCCGTGTGCTAGCCATTTCTTTGGCTCCATACACACAACTGTGTATTTTCATGGTCCGGTAGACGGAGCCGTGAGTAGGGTTGAGCGATCGGGAAAGATCGGATCCCAATCAGCGATCGAACACATTTCACGATCGCGGTCGCCTGGAAAATGATCGGATTTTGAAATCTCAAGATCGGCTCAATCCTAAAAGTGACTTTTCCCATAGAGAAGCATTGACTAGGGTTGAGTGATCAGGATCGGGAAAGATCGGATGCCGATCGGCCATCGAGCAAATTTCCCGATCGCGATCAGGATCGGCTGGAAAATGATCGTAAATCAGATTTTAAAATCGATCCTGAAATCTCAACATCGGCTCAACCCTAGCCATGAGCAAAACTACGGACAGGTCCTATTCCTGTCCGTTTCGCAGCTTGTGCTCACTGACCTCAATGAATGGGGCGGCGGGTGTCATTCATGTGCCGCCTGGGCCGTTCATATGCATGTTGCCTTAGGACGGGCCTATTGGTAGTGTTTAGGCCTAGTAACTAGGCTTTCTCAAAATTGTCAAGCAAGCAAAGAGTAACTAGACTGGAACCAAAGTCTTTCTGTAATTCTTGTCGTCATATTATATAAAAGGGATCATTTCTTTATAGACACATCGCCCCTCCCCCCTCTTCAGTTCACAAAATGGCTGCCCGCAAGATGACCGAGAGACAGGTTCACTAAAGTGGCAAATTTAGTTTCACAATTTTCAATGCATAATAAATATTACAATAGTGCAAATGAAACCACAGACCGATATTCTTTATGTCTTTCTATGAAGAGAAAGTAAGACATTTATTCACAGGTTTGGTACAAAAAAATTGCTAAGCAAAAACATACCCAGAAGTCTTTGTGCCAGGTAGATACTGCCATGTAAACATAAGGTGATATTATTATGGGTGGCTGGGGATTACGTCTTTATGGTTTTAATACATTTTCACCATTGTGTTGGTCAGTTTATACGTAGACAGTGGCTGGCAGGACTTCAGGTCATTTCTGAGAGTCCAGGTCCAGTCGTGGTTGACCAGGACTGATATACACGTACCGGAGAGGATGGCTTTGAAGTAGAGTTAAATCAAGTTATTAAAGGGATTTTCCAGGGGTGGTACCTTGTACATGTACAATATGTAGCTGAGGATGGGTACTATACAGTATTACAAAAAAACCAAAAACGTGATATTTACCCCCCCCCCCCTCATATCCCCCTGATCCGAGGCTGCACATGGCCACCGCTGGTGACTCCCAAACAGGAAATGCTGGTTCAGCCAATCACGGGGCTGGTGACCTGTCTCAGCCTGTGATTGGCTAAATGGGCATTTCCTGTGTGTCGGGAGAGAACAGGAAGTAGAAACCCCTTTGTCCATCCCCTTCCTTTTGACATTTTTTCTTACAGGTGGTGTCCACCAAGAGCCATGACACAGATTTATGAAGACTTTCGTTATTAACATGAATGCCACTTTGGCAGCGCAGGGTGCGGCCCATATATGACTAGGCACACCCATCCTACTATCTACTGGGAAGGACATCTACACCATCTTTGTGCTGACGGAGATTTCCAGCGTCATTGATACCAGATTTCTGGCGTAAATAATAGTAATTTTGGCATGGTCAATGGCCCCGTCCCCTGCATGCTCTATTACGAAAAAGAGGGTGCAGCAAGGGCTGTGCAAAAAAATAAAAAGTCATTTTTTGTGCAAATATCTGATTTATTTATTGTTAGAGGCAACAGTTCGCATTAAGCAGAGGAGAAGTAGCCTTACAAGACTCACGGCCTCTCATACATGGTCTTGCCAAGTCCTACAGAGCAATAGTCTGCCCAGGTTAATAAAAGGGATGCCAAAAAAGGACCCCCGTGCCTTATGGTAGGGGGTCCGTATGGTAGGAATATGGACAGGGGTTGTCCTATGGAGATAATCCCTTTGGTGTTTCCATAATTTATATACCATGTTGGTTTTAGTTGGCCTCTGCAATATAGATTTGGCACGGCTGGTGGCATCGTGAACCGCGGAGAAGGACAGGACAGAACCCACCAAAAGAGGATCCGCAAATAAAACAAACCACAACAAACGAAAACAATGCAGGGTAAATCATGCATCAAAGTAGAAAAAGAACGCAGGGATTCCTTGGCAGAAAAAGAGGGAATGAGAAGGAGGGAAGAGGAGAAGGAGGAAGGACCAAACAACAAGGGGCTATGACAGACGAAACACAAAACAAAAAACAACAACAAAAAAAAGGGCTGGGGGAAGAGAGGTGACTCCGGCCACTAGAGACGAGGACACAACTAGCCACGCGGCTTCAACACATCAGGTCACGGTAGGCCTGCGACCCCTGGAATAGTATCCATGGAGTCCAAGCATCCATGAAAGCCCTTCAAGGGACACCATGAGGTCTTCCATGGTCCGTCTTCTTCCCAGAGAAACTGGACAGAGGACGGAAACCCGGCAGTCAGTTTGCAAAATGACCCTGAGCGTCTTCTGCCTCTCTGGACTGCATGTCCAGTTTCGCCACGGAGAGGCACAAGATGCTCACAGGTGGTCACTTTGCAAACCCATTCAAGTGAATGGGTTTGAAAACTGACCGCCGGGTTTCCGTCCCCTGTCCAGTTTCTCGGGGCAGAAGACGGAAACCCGCCGGATTACATAAGGTGGAGACCGGGCGCTGGTGTGAACCCACCCTGAATGATGTATATGCATCATGTATTTGGACTCTCCCTCTGATAATGGGGTCTGGTAACTTGGTAAAAGTATCTACAAGAGGTCTATGAACTGTGATGCGATATTCTTCGCAGCAGCAGCAGATTTTTGGCAGCAATGAAAACGTAACCTCATGTCTAGATTTTTGCAACCGCAACATTCAATCAGATTGTACCTTATAAAGAGGTGACCTCTATGGGTTATTTTAGACATGTTTAATACATGGGAACCGATGCATTCACTTACCATGTGACAACTTACATTCAAGTACTATGTCTACTCATGGCACAGTGTGTGATATGTGCAAAACAGCCGTACAGAACCAGAATACGTGATAAAAAAAACAATAAAATACGTTTAAATAAAAAAAAAACTAACTAGAATACGTGAACTGCGCTTACAAGACAAAGTTTTACTCTAACTAGTTGTAAACCAAGCAAAACCGGCAGCATAAAAGAAAGCAAAAAGTAAAGTGCACTTCAAGCAACTCTCCCTTAAAGGGGTAATGCCCTATGCCAAATGGGAGTCAAATAACCCTTTAAGACGCAGCACCTTTGCCATTATACCTATAGAGGAAATGACCCAGCTTTCCCAGACTGAACAGTAACAGTGGTTCACATTCACTAATACATGGCACCAGCTTTGGCAGGTCTGAAAATACTAGATTTTAAGTCCATCAGCTCAGGTCTATTCCAAACATACAAAATTTTGGTTCAAAATATTGCAATATTTCAAGCCACTCCCCTTTCTTCTAAGCCCCTCCCTTTTAACTAGACCACACCCCCACGTCAGACCAGTCAGAAAAACATGGCTTAAAACAAGGCGCGGCATTTTACCCCATTCTCTAAATGCAAACATATTAGTATACGTTCAGAGGATGTATCGCTGCCTAGCCAAGCATCTTTGACATTCTGGGGCGGGGGAAAGTTGGGTGGGAACAATAACAGCTGCCACGTCGGTGGTCACCCAGTTTTTCAGTTAAAACAATAAAAAATGGCCACGGAAAGTTCAAGGGTTAATACTTTGATATTTTTTCATATTTTAGCGGGAAATACTTGTTTGTTTTTGGCTAGGCTGGCAGATCGGACGCCAACGGAACGTTAAAACGGAGCGACGGGATAGCTGAGGCCGATCTTCCGATCGCGGAGTCCAACGCGAATCAGCTTTATCAGTTCCAATGTTGATCGCAAAGACTTGCAATTCTTTGCCGGTAAGAATCGCACCGCGTGCTGTAGAGTTCACGTCCACGATCACACACACAGACGTCATGTGATACGTGCGTTTTGGTTCTCGCTGCGAAACGGACAAAGCACTAGAGACTGGTGGAATAAGACAATCACCCCCGACTTACAAAACCTGGCAGGTTTATTGGAGACTGAATTTGGCCTCTTTCCTCTCTTCGTTTTTGCAAGACTTGTTGATGTCCATTATCTTCTCGCAGATGTACTTGTTGACTTTGGAGAGCCTCTGTGCGATTTCGTTCTCGTCCATCGTCTCTTGTGCTATTCTGTCGTATACGCATTCTGAAAGGAGACAAAAGGCGCGAGGAGATTAAAGGACGCTCCTCGAGCAGAGAGAAGCTTCACGAGACGACCGTCATGGTTATATAGTGTCAGTATACATCTGCGTATAGAGGACCTTCAGCATCAGGAAGATGTAGACCTGTCACACGTTCCGATCGGAGGGGGTCTGAGAGCTGAGAACCCAACGGATCACTGAAACGAAGGAGCGGAGATCAGTGCCCCTTGGCTGTGCTCGGAGAGACGGGGTTAGAGGAGCACAGGCTTGTAAAAAGTATAGAAGTCTGTTCATGTCTCAGAGCAAAGCCGAACATAGCCAAAGGGGAGCAACACTCAGCGGAGAGATTTTGCTCCATTGGTTCAGGAGGTCTCAATTTCCGAAGAGTTAGTACTTCTGACATTTAACCATGACATGTCAAAAATAATGCGTACTTTAAAGGGATCCTATCATTGGATACAATTTTTTCTCGATAACACGTAGGAATAGCCTTAAGAAAAGCTACTCTTCTCCTACCTTTAGATGTCTTTTCCGTGCCACCGTTTGGTAGAAATCCGGGTTTTCTTTGGTATGCAAATGATTTCTCTTGCAGCACTGGGGGCGGGCCTCAACGCTCAAACAGCACTGGAGGTGTCCTAAATGCTGCGAGAGAACTCTCCAGCGACGCCTCCATCTTCTTCAGAAACGGCCTCTCCCTGTGTCTTCTTCCGTCCTGGGTTTCAATCTTCTAGGCCTCGGGCCGAGCCGACTGCGCATGCCTGGGCCACAAGAAAATGGCCGCTTACACAACTTACAGTGTAAGCGTCCATTTTCTTGTGGCCCGAGCAGGCGCAGTCGGCTCTGCTCGAGGCCTGGAAGATTGAAACCCAGGACGGAAGACGACACAGGGAGAGGGCATTCCAGAAAAAGATAGAGGAGGCGCTGGAGAGTTCTCTCGCAGCATTGGGGATGCCCCCAGTGCTGTTTAAGAGCTGAGGCCTGCCCCCAGTGCTGCAAGAGAATTTATTTGCATACCAAAGAAAACCTGGATTTCTACCGAACGGCGGCGCTGAAAAGACATCTAAAGGTAGGAGAAGAATAGCCTTTTTACGGAGTAAAATGGTCCGCATTTTGACGTGGTAAGCCATGTCAGAATCCGGACCAAAATGCGCCCACCGCAGCTAGCCACAAGTGTCGCGGTTTCCGACAGTCGCAGCTTTCCGCTCCAGATTAGGCCTTAATAAATAGGCCTAGTCGGGAGGGAGGTGTTGCGAGGCGGATGTCCACAGCTGAATCAGCCACGTAATCTGGAAGAAGAAAGGGCAGCTCGCTTCTTTTTTCCACAAATGGGAACAAGGAGATGCCTGGCTCCCATTGATTTCAATGGGATGCGGTTTTTTGAGCCAGATTCTGACGCGGATTCTGCATCAAAATCCAGCCCATCTGACTCCGTGTGAACTAGTCCTAAGGCCCAGACTACCTCATGAATGTGTACTCCCAATATTAAGGTGCTGTAGAAGATATCTAACAAGGCATGCTAGATACAGATTATATACACCATGTAGTGTATACTCCCGTCCTGAGGACACTCACAAGCCGTTATGGGATCAATGGGCGTTGCACGTCGCTGCTCTCTATGGTATACAACAAATAACGTATTGCAGAATATTGCTGTGATATTACAAAGGACAAGGCGTCTGCACTTGCAAAGCTACCTGGACACGTCTCCTCCTTCGGCAGACTACCATTAAGATGGCAGAGACTGAACCTGTGTAGTCTGCTGGATTCCCCCTTGAGCCGGTCTCCTTGGTGACACTCATCAGAGAGTGCGGGAGAGAAGAGAGCGCTGCGTAAAGATCAGTGCTGGAAGGAACTAAACTGAAGAGAGAACAGCGAGGAGCTTCATTGTTCCCATCACTGAGACTCGCTTTTAATGTTACCAACTTCAATTTAGCTTCCTCCTGTGGAGACCGGAGCACCAAGGGCCACTCTCACAGTGACGGATGTCAGCGGCGAGGTGCGAGGCTTTCAGCGTCTTACACTGCTTTATTTCTGGACTGAAGAATCCTGATCAATTAGTAAGTAATATAGAAGAAAGAATCCAAGTAGGAGATAGTCTACCTCTGATAACGCTCAGCTTGTGAGGAGACAGCGGAGGTTTGGGACTTGCATCCTTCTTCTTCTTTGTAGCCACACCGGTGACGCTTCGGTTTTTCAGGACGTCTGTGCCCCAGATCATAACGGCCAGATTCTTGGTGTACTTGGAATCTCCTTGCGTTGCTTGTAGCTGGTGCCATTTCTCCTCGTTCACCCATACACCGCTGCCCAGATGGACCTAGGTGTAGGTGGTAGGTTAGAAAGCCATGTTACATATATCATGTCATGATAGATAGATGATAGATAGATAGATAGATAGATAGATAGAAAGATAGGAGATAGATAGATAGATAGATAGATAGATAGATAGGAGATAGATAGATAGATGATAGATAGATAGATAGATAGATAGATAGATAGATAGATAGATAGATAGATAGATAGATAGATAGGAGATAGATAGATAGGAGATAGATAGATAGGAGATAGATAGATAGATAGATAGATAGATAGATAGATAGATAGATAGATAGATAATAGATAGATGATAGATAGATAGGAGATAGATAGATAGATAGATAGATAGATAGATAGATAGATAGATAGATAGGAGATAGATAGTTAGATAGATAGGAGATAGATAGATAGATAGATAGATAGATAGATAGATAGATAGGAGATAGATAGATAGGAGATAGATAGATAGGAGATAGATAGATAGATAGATAGATAGATAGATAGATAGGAGATAGATAGGAGATAGATAGGAGATAGATAGATAGGAGATAGATAGATAGGAGATAGATAGATAGATAGGAGATAGATAGATAGATAGATAGATAGATAGATAGGAGATAGATAGATAGACAGATAGATAGATAGATAGGAGATAGATAGATAGATAGATAGATAGATAGGAGATAGATAGATAGATAGATAGATAGATAGATAGGAGATAGATATATAGATAGATAGGAGATAGATAGATAGATAGATAGATAGATAGATAGATAGATAGATAGGAGATAGATATATAGATAGATAGATGATAGATAGGAGATAGATAGATAGATGGATAGATAGATAGATAGATAGATAGATAGATAGATAGATAGATAGATAGGAGATAGATAGATAGATAGATAGATAGATAGGAGATAGATAGATAGATAGATAGATAGATAGATAGATAGATAGATAGGAGATAGATAGATACATAGATAGATAGATAGATAGGAGATAGATAGATAGATAGATAGATAGATAGATAGATAGATAGGAGATAGATAGATAGATAGATAGATAGATAGATAGGAGATAGATAGATACATAGATAGATAGATAGATAGGAGATAGATAGATAGATAGATAGATAGATAGATAGATACATAGATAGATAGATAGATAGATAGATAGATAGATAGATAGATAGATAGATAGATAGATAGATAGATAGATCCTGGCAGCAGTACCCTTGCAGTGTGACATATGGGTAGGGGGTAACTATACAACGTCTCCCTTACCTTCCCATTCTCTAGAATGTATTTATCCAGCACTGGGGTTGGGGTCGGATAGAAGGACGATGTATTCGCCTCCTCAATGACTAACTTGTGGATTTCTGGTTCAGGTTCACACAGGTCTGAAGTTTCTGTCTTTAATTCCATTGTGAATCCTAGACACATAAACAACAAGGCGCCAAGTGTAAGAAATCGGATGAGAACGAACCGTAAGATTATACAAAAGAACTGAAAAACTTCTACTTATGGCCCCTTTAAATAATTGTGTTGAACCATACAGTCCCTCTGCTATTCCTCCTGGAAATTGCAGCGTAAACTAAATTTAGTAAAGAGCCCAGTCACTCCGCTGCGAGAAGTAATGGCGGACGCTCTCCAAGTGCTAAAGACGGCGGGAAACTGCCCTTGTAAGCAAATCCGAGGCCGCCGTTGTGTAAGATTCTCGCCTCCGGCGCCGCTTTATTGCCTTGTTTTTCGAGCAAGTGAAACGTCTATACATTTCTGGCAGAGGAATTAAAAATAAAATTAAGAAATCGCTAAAAATTAATTGGCTTTATGGCGTTCCTGGATGGAGACATAAATTGTCAGCTTATGATTCGGCTGCAAAAAAACAGCTTTATTTATAATCAATCTGGCGTCAGGCGGGGAGAGGAATAAAATTATCGCAAAAGAGCGTTTTACTCTTATAGAAAAAAAATAAATTATCAATAAATATTTCCCCAAGTTTTTATTGTGAAAGAATTATGCCCAACTCAGCAGATCCTCCCATCCTAACCTCAAGGGTTAGATTTGTGGAAACCGCTGAGTAGCGCTGTCCTATGGAGTTTCCTTAATGCCCATAGAAGAGAACAGGAGCTACGGAAACAGGGTAGCACATCATAACCGAGTAGCTACAAAGGCGGTGCGGCTCAGCTGTGCTATGTTGTTTCTGAAGGTCCCATGGGAGTCACAGGATCACCGTAGAGCAACGCTGCCCTATGTGTTACCATAATGCCCATAGAGGAGAACAGGAGATGTGGAAACAGGGTAGCATGTCGTAATGTAGAGCAGCACAGCTCAGCTGATCCCACAAATCCTGCCCTAGGGCCCAGGAAATGTAGCACTTAGTGATTTGCTGAGTTGAGAATAACCCCTTACATGTCCGACAACCCGGGCTCACTAAAGAACTGCACAGTTCCTGGGAGCACCAGAGAGTAGTCCGAGGAGAGTCATCTCTAAGTAAGTAGAAAGGTTTGTTTTTGTAAATGCGGCCCTGGACGGCTTTACAACAAGGCGATTTAGGACAAATAAGGGACTGTGGGTGGTTCAGAGACCCAAATCAACCAGACAGGTTCCCTTTAAGGGTAAGTTCACACAGGGTTTTTGGACCGGAACCTGAAGCGGAAACAGGTAGCCGCGACTGAATGCTGGTGCACTGCACCGGCATCCTGTCGCGCACTCCGCTCCGGATTAGGCCCAATGAATGGGCCTAGTCGGGAGGAGGGAGTGCCTTCAGGCCGAATCGGGAATGAATAAGCATCTCGCTTCTTACCTGACCGGCTCCCATTGATTTCAATGAGAGCCGTCTTTTTGGTCAGGATTTTGAGGCGAATACGGCCTCAAAGTCCTGACCAAAAAACCCGTGTGAACTTCCCCTAAAGTCCCTCTTACCTGGTCACTTAGAGATAAAGACGTTGCGGTGCATTCACGTACAACGTATCACTCCAGTGTTTGGAAGGTCTTAGGACAACCCCAGTAGGACCTGTGGCGGCCATCTTTGTTCCTATCCAGCTTTGCAAGTATAAAGAACTTTCATTGCCCAAAAACATACAAATCTAACATGAGATAACCACACGGTTTCCAAAAATCCCTAGTTTGAGTGTGGGTGGGGTTTAGTAATAAATAGGAACATAAAGCGGAGGGGTGAGGAGGGTCTGTCCGCTCCCCTACAGACCACTAATAAATATGTTGTCACCTCTTCACTCCATTTACAATCCCGCATAACAAATGGCAGGGTGAATGTAACGGCCGGGAAGGGTTAGCTCGAAAATAAATATGGAAATGTATCGCTGCCGAGACAAACGTTCCTGCATTTTGCATATAAAAGAAATGTCATCTTTCAATAATGTAAAGAATTATCTCGGTGAATGGCGACGATGCCTAGACGGGGGAGTCTGACCTTCATTTGTTCCGGATAGGTCTGTGTTTTCGGGTCCTATTGCGACCGGAGATGAGCCGTGAATCCCATTCGATCTGTAATTCCAGGGAGAGACTATGAAACAAACATAAAGCAATAGGAGATCAGGTTTATAAAGAGGTAGTCACCAAAAACACAAATCACTTCTATATATAAAATACCAATCCATCTTCTTGCAACTAGAAGTTACATTAAAGGGGCTGCATCGTTTACAAAATCCATTTCCATATACCCATATGGAGGAAACAGAGTTGCCCCGCTGTCCATGATCCTCATATCACAGCCAAAGAGTTGTCCTGTCCTGTATTACAAAGACAACTTGATTGGAATGGACTATGTGTAATACTGATTCTCACCAGTGGTGTCACTGCAGGTAAATGGAACACCTACTGCCCATTCCATACACAGGATGGATGATCGCTTCAGGATCCAATAGGGGAAACATTGTTATTAGCTTATTGTCCAGGTACCCTCCTCCTATGAAAGAACCCTGTAAAGATCCAGTGCACTACCATGGTGATAATACGCCAATCTCATGCTACAGTCTGCACGGGCAAAAAATTAATTTTAAAAATTTCACATCTATTCACCATTTCTTTATGTGTGCCAATCCAATGATGGCCCTCAGATGGTCCTCCTGGTCTCTGTGACGATGCCCGACCACGTATACAGGGTAAGGAGCCGACTCCTTCTAGGTCCATGCAGTGTATGGTATAGGTGTAAGAAGAGGCATCGAAAAGCTGTGCCCCCCGTCAGCGCCCACCGCCCAGATATTTATGGCCTAATCCTGAGGACACACCATACATAAAAATGACTAAATCACCACATGGTGCCCACTGAAATCAATGGGCAATCCATGTAACGCATAGGCGTGTTGAGTCCTCCAGAGAAAGATGGAGGTGTTCTATGTCGCCATTCTGTGCCCCATTCATAAAGGACATTCACTGTCCCTATAAACCCAATGCTAATCCACATTTTACAAGGAGTCGTCCGTCCTAATAGAATATTGGGCTTGGTTTCTTTCTTGCTCTTTCTGACAACCTTCTATCATGCCGATTCCTAAAATCAGAAGGTCAATTGTAGAGAACGCCTTCAAAATGAATTTTTTGGAATCAGTCAGGTATTACCATGCTTGTCTAAGATGCCCAAAGCTGGACAGAAAAGGGGCAACTGTTATTTCACTTCCACTCCTGTTTCAGCAAATAAGGCTTCATTCTAACATTTTTGGGATCTATGCGAAATAGGAAACTTTATTTTGTATCTCCGGAGTATGAAAGTCTGGTCATGTGATCATATGTACAGGTGTAGGGCTTATAGCGGTATAATTTTCAGGTCTTATTCAGCCCTTACAATAGGGCTGTACAGTCAGTATCATGGAGTAGGAGTCAGAAAAAACCCCCGCTGACATTGGCTTATTGGGAAGGTGGACTACACGTATGAGAAGACAAGCCAGAAACAATAAGGACATCATGGCTGATTATCAGGAGGACACTACATGTATGAGAAGATAACCTGACCACAATAAGGACATCATGGCTGGTTATCAGGGGGACACTACATGTATGAGAAGAAAACCTGACCACAATAAGGACATCATGGCTGGTTATCAGGAGGACACTACATGTATGAGAAGATAACCTGACCACAATAAGGACATCATGGCTGGTTATCAGGAGGACACTACATGTATGAGAAGATAACCTGACCACAATAAGGACATCATGGCTGGTTATCAGGAGGACACTACATGTAGGAGAAGATGACCCGACCACAATAAGGACATCATGGCTGGTTATCAGGAGGACAGTACATGTATGAGAAGATAACCCGACCACAATAAGGACATCATGGCTCGTTATCAGGAGGACACAACATGTATGAGAAGATAACCTGACCACAATAAGGACATCATGGCTGGTTATCAGGAGGACACTACATGTATGAGAAGATAATCCGACCACAATAAGGACATCATGGTTGGTTATTAGGAGGACACTACATGTATGAGAAGATAACCCGACCACAATAAGGACATCACGGCTGGTTATCAGGAGGACACTACATGTATGAGAAGATAACCTGACCACAATAAGGACATCATGGCTGGTTATCAGGAGGACACTACATGTATGAGAAGATAACCTGACCACAATAAGGACATCATGGCTGGTTATCAGGAGAGGACACTACATGTATGAGAAGATAACCTGACCACAATAAGGACATCATGGCTGGGTTTCTAACCAGTCTCAGACTATAGAAAGTTCCTTCACTCATGGTTGTATCTGTTGTCCACCATTTCAGTCATCACTAAGATAGTTAGGGGGTATCTTCAAAAACTTCAACATTTTTAATGATTTATTTTTGCAACAAAGTTTCACTTTTAATTGTCTACAAATACGAATACGGTGACGGGTTCATGGAAAACCCCTTTAAGACCTTTTCTAATTCTAGTGACTGTTCCAAAAAAAAAGTAATAAATAAGAATGTTCCCAAAAGAAACAAGTAAAAAAAAAACAAGTGGAATCAAAGCGGGCACATCTCAGCAGACAAGGAAGGATTTTAATGAATCTTTTTTATTTTCATGAGGTTGCTTTAAAAGGCGACCACTCCGGCGTCTCCTTCAGAAGTAGAGGAGCAGGTACATCAAAGCCTATGAAGGAAGTTGGGCCCCGGAGCAGCCGCAGATTTGATCTGATTAGAAGTTAAAGTTGATAAAGCCGCAGTTCTAAGTTACATGAGTCCTGAGGAGAATCATTGTAATTAGAGGAGCCGAGCGTCGCTCTCAGTCAGCGGGCTGTGAAATCCGGAGGACGGCGCCACAAACCGCTATGAACTTTGTCACTAACGAAAGGAAAATCATTTAGATGCCGCACAAAATGAAATCACTCGACAGAACCGAGCCGGTGCTTTATTCTAATTTCCAGAGGTCCTTCTCAGTCTTGAGATCCTGCAATCCTACGTCTTAAAGGGACGCCGTGCCTGTAAATGTTTCTCTGCCGTTCACTTGATTAGAATCTATTACTTCCTGTAAGCTATCACTGAAGGCTCAATCTGGTGTTCTTAAAGGGATCCTATCATTAAAACTACTATGTAGGAATAGCCTTAAGAAAGGCTATTCTTCTGCTACCTTTAGATGTCTTCTCCGCCGCCGTTCGGTATATAATCCGGTTTTCGTCAGTATGTAAATGAGTGTCCCTTGCAGCACTGGGGGCGGGCCTCAGCGCTCAAACAGCACTGGGGGCGTTCACAATGCTGCGAGAGAACTCTCCAGTGACGCCTCCATCTTCTTCAGGAACGGCCTCTCTCCGCGTCTTCTTCCGGTGCTGGCTTAAAACTTCTAGGCCTCGGGAAGCCGACTGCACATGCCTGCTGGTCGCAAGAAAATGGCCGCTTACAATACTGTGTAAGCAGATATTTTCTTGTGGCCGGCTGGCATGCGCAGTCCGCTTTACCCTAGGCCCTAGACCTAGAAGTTTGAAGCCAGCACCGGAAGAAGACATGAACAAAACCTGTTCCTGAAGAAGATGGAGTCGGCACTGGAGATTTCTCTCGCACCATTGGGGACACCCCCAGTGCTATTTGAGCGCTGTGGACCGCCCCCAGTGCTGTGAGGGAACTCATTTACATACCGACAAAAAACGGATTATATACCAAACGACGGCCTGGAGAAGACATCTAAAGGTAGGAGAAGAATAACCTTTCTTAAGGCAGAAAAAATTGAGTTTTAATGATAGGATCCCTTTAAAGGGGTTTTCCTGGAATAAAATATTGATGACTAACCCTTAAAGGGGTTCTCTAGACCCAAATTGAATTTTCATACTGATGACCCACTCACAAGGTAGATCGTCAGTATGTGACCACCCAGACCCCACACAGATCAGCTGTCGTAAAAGTTTTTAATGGAGGACAAGCAAGGGCAGCAAACTTCTATACACGTCATAGGAGCGGCACAGCACTTAGATGAACATCCTGAATACAGAACCCTCCTCTATTATCCCAAAATCTTCTACAATGGACAACCCCTTCGAGGTCTTCCCACCTAGGATACATTTGGACAAATTCAATCAAAACTGTATCATTAAAAACTAGGGTTGAACGATCGGGAAAGATCAGATCCCGATCGGCAATCGAGTAAATTTCACGATCGTGATCGGCTGGAAAATTATCGAAAATCGAATTTTAAAAAACGATCCTGAAATCTCAAGATCGGCTCAACCCTACTCATGTATATATCATAAATAGGGTTGAGCGATCGGGATCGGGGAAAGATCGGATCCGGATCGTCGATCGAGCAAATTTCACGCTGGAAAATGATCGAAAGTCGATCCTGAAAATCGATTCTGAAATCTCAAGATCAGCTCAACCCTATTAAATACACATCAAGCCATTTTGACCCAGTTTTTGATTCTGCAGATGAAACCTGTTATATACTACACCCTACCTGACCGTCTGAATACACCCCTAGGAAACCAGACAACACCAGGAGAAGACTGTGCACGACAATGAAGAACGTGCGGCGCAGCAAGACCGACAGTAAGTTCTGCGCTATCCGTACCGAGGGAAGAGATCGCCTTTAATTTCGCATGCGGCAGTTTTTGCTTACCGCACTGAAATTTGAGGATGTTTAAGGATATTTGTCTAACCTCGGTACTCTATACATGTTTTAGCTGGCTCTTCTGAGACCTCCTGGGAGCAGGGAAGGATGGAAGAAACATCCCATACGATACTCCGTAAAGACATCAAACGTGGAGATGGCAGAAGAGAACTAGAGAAAAGCCGACTGCGGGTCAGCGGGAGGTGAGGGAGTCTGCTGTTAACAAGACACACTCAAAATATGGGAAAGAAATGAGGAGAGAAGGGGGTTAAGGTTTCTCCCAGAGCTCCATTACTGAGCGCAGTTATGTGAATATCATTTGGAGGAGTCTGTGCAATATTACAAGAAGCTGCTTAGTCTGTAATAAGAATATCTCACCTGCTAGACTTACTGCTAGAGCTCCGGGGATACATGTACAAATCTAAGGCGCCGTGTATATGTCCGAGGGTGGTCACTGCCTTGTTCAGTGAAATCGGAGCAAAGCCCCCCCCCCCCATAGAAACCAATGTAGCACTGAAGGCACTTGGATGTCATCTAGGTGGGAAAACTTGTCACCCACTCGGTCGTGTGCATGAGGCCTAAATGCGTTAAGAGGAACCTTAAACCTAAATGGGAGACAGCTGTGTCCACTGTTTATTAGTCATTTAAGAAGGTGGAGATTAGTCAAGCGGTAGGGAATAAACATTCTTTTTGTCAAGATGGGGGAGGCTCCTGCTGCAGCCAGTTGTCTTACAGCCCATACATTGAAGTGGATCTGCTCTATATTGGGCCAATAACCAGCTAAGGAGACAGAGTAGGAAGAAGGATGAGGCTTAATCTGTTCTGTAGGGAGGAGGGGGAGGCTCCTGCTGCAGCCAGTTGTCTTACAGCCCATACATTGAAGTGGATCTGCTCTATATTGGGCTAAGGAGACAGAGTAGGAAGGAGGATGAGGCTTAATCTTTCTGTTCTGCAGGACAGAGGGGGAGGCTCCCGCTGCAGCCAGTTGTCTTACAGCCAGATACACTGAAGTTGATCTGCTCTATTATGAGCAAATTGCCAGATAAGTAAGCAGAGCATCGGCAAGGCTGGGGCCTAATCTTTCTGTCCTACTGCAGGCAGTACAAGTGGTGCAACCAGTTGTTTAAAAGCCAAATACAATGCAAAGGATCTGCTCTATATTGGGCTAATAATCATCTAAGGAGACGGAGAGTAGGAAAGAGAATGGGGCTTATTCTCTCTGTCCTACTGCAGAAAGCCAAAGGGGGGAGGCTCCTGCTGCAGTCAGTTCTCTTACTGCCAAATATACTGGAGAGTGGAATCTGCTCTACTTTCATCTAGAAGCCAGCTAAGGAGGCATAGAGAAGCCAAGGAGTGGACCTAATTTTTTGGTCGACCGCGTAGCCAATTGTCTTAGGACCAGATACAGCGAGGAGGGAGAAATGGCAGTGTACACCATCAAACAAAATGGGGAAATAAAGGGATGAGATATTTTTAGCCATTTTCTATTTTTAGCGTTTCTGCAGAGCTGACCACACATAGTAGAGAAAATTTAGATAAAGCCATCTATTTTGTCAATTTAAGGTCTCCAATAAAGTAATAGGTAGGGGGGAGCCCAATCGTTGGATTTCCATATGAGTGATCATTATTATTCATCCAAGTGTGAAAACTCATCCCCGAGTCCCTACTGAAATAAACGTATATGTCCGAGCAATTGTGCAGGATTAGAAAACATGGCGGCTTGGTCTATCGGTAATATGGCCGTGATGCAGCTCATTCTTATTTATTCATTTTAATGGGACGGCCATAGCAAATCCATCACAACAAAGGACGTGAAGAAGAATATCTATCTCCTATCTATCTATCTATCTATCTATCTATCTATCTATCTATCTATCTATCTATCATCTATCTATCTATCTATCTATCTATCTCCTATCGATCTATCTATCTCCTATCTATCTATCTATCTATCTATCTATCTATCTATCTCCTATCGATCTATCTATCTCCTATCTATCTATCTCCTATTTATCTATCTATCTATCTATCTATCTATCTATCTCCTATCTATCTATCTATCTATCTATCTATCTATCTATCATCTATCTATCTATCTATCTATCTATCTATCTCCTATCGATCTATCTATCTATCTATCTATCTATCTATCTATCTCCTATCGATCTATCTATCTCCTATCTATCTATCTATCTATCTATCTATCTATCTATCTATCTATCTATCTATCTCCTATCGATCTATCTATCTCCTATCTATCTATCTCCTATTTATCTATCTATCTATCTATCTATCTATCTATCTATCTATCTACCTACTATCTATGACTGTTATAAGACCGTGGTAACTACTACTAGCAGAGGATGACGGCGACATTCTGGATTTCACTTGTTTGAAGTTCTACAAAGTTACGACAGACCCTCCCCTCCCCCCGCACATATCCGTGAGCTCCGTCTTTATCACAGGCAGCACATGGGACAGAGCCGCCAGAGTCCCTTTATCCTGAAAGCTGGAGGACTGGAATAAAACATATCATATTAACTCTGGGTAAAAAAGGTAAGCAATGCTTGTGCTCCGATGAGACGAGGCAAGCAATGTACTGAAGTCAGCAGGATTTCCAGGTTGCGCGGGGACAGAGCGACTGACAGCACACGGAGATTTGTTAGCAGCCGACGGGGTTTCGAGTCGGTTTATAGATTGCTGGCTTCACCCGGAGTTCTGTGCTCAAAATGAGAGAAATAAATTGTGGAAAGAGGGGCCACTAAAATGGCGCAAGGTTCAGATGACGGAGATAAATCAGAGTATTTAAATGGCTGGCGTGATTCATGGGTAGGAAGGGGCACAACGAAACGGGGAGGGGGGGGGATATGGTTGAAATTACAACTTTGGGAAACTAGATAGCCTCTAACTTTATCTCCATCTAATATGAATGCATTCTCTCCATTGTCTATTAGTATGAACCAGGCCCTATGAAGTGGGGGAGGGGCTGCAAAACTTCCATCAAGGAGAGATTGTCAGGCTAGGTTCACATCTGTGCATGACCCGTCGTCATTCGGGTCCCTAAAACAGCGGTTACCTATGGACAATGGCGGACCACATAGACTATAATGGGGTCTGCTTTTTTCATACTAAAATTGGTGGAGCGAATACTCCTCCGTTCAGGACGCCAACTTCCGCGATTTGTCCAAAGGAGACTTTAGGTGAATTTAAGAATTTTTTTTTTGTGTGTGTCTAGTTCCTCTTATCTGCTCTAGAAGTCTATGGAGAGGGGATGGAGGAGGAGGGAGGGATAAGCAGACACAATAAGTTTTCAGTCACTATATTGCTATAACCTGCTGGAAAACTGCTAAACACTTACTGTGATCTTAGGCAGCATCTCTGTGTCTGTGCTCGTCTTGCTCTCACTGGCTTCTACTCCCCCTCCACTCTCCATAGACTTCTATATAACCTGATCTGTCTGTGAGCTCTAGTCTGTCTTTACCAATGATGGTTCTGAGCTGTGGGAGGCAGAAGATGAGCTGATAACAGGGGATAGAAGTATATATGTTACAAACTTATATACACACACGCGCATGCACGCACACATATATATCATAGTCTGAACAACTGGTAATCTCTAGCAAGTCAAGAGGTGGTTAAATGAAGAGTGAAACTTTATGGGTATACCCAAGACCAAAGATTCATAACCTGTCCTTAAAGGGGTTTTTCCATGAACAAAAACATATTTAGATTGGATTAAATATTTTTGCAAATATAAATAAAAAAAATTTCAGGATTTTAAAGATTTCCTCTAACCATCTTAGACTTGTCAGTAACCCAGCTATGATTTCCTTAAAGGAGTTAATGTTTAGGATCGGCAGGGGCCTGGCACCCTTTACAATGACAAAATGGACTCCTTCAAGGGGCTCTACCATATATAAGTATTCATTTACTGAGTAAAATGAGGAAAAATGAAAAAAAATTCAACGGAAATCCTGCAAAAAAAATATGTCCCTTTGTCTAGATATTGCTGTTATAGACTTGTCCTTCTGATTCCCTCTTGGAACGACCACCTCAGATTCCATGGCTGGTGGTCGCACATGCTCAGTAGCTCAGACCCTGGATTCTTCTGTATACAGAGTCCTATTAATGCACAGGACATCCAGCAAGAACTGGTGCACTAGAAGCCGCTTATTCTCACATATTAGGAGGACGGGGAACACAGAACACCAGGGGGCACCAAGACTAGTCAGGTACAGCAATGTCTGGACACAGGAGCATTTTTTTGTTATGTTTTCGGGTTCAGAAATCCACTTTAAGTTATCGAGTTGATCACTTACCACTGCCCAATCGAAGCAATAAGACATCCTGGAGTCTTCTGTTGAGCACTCGCAGTTCCTTCACTTCTGTGACTAATGTCCCATAGTCCTTTAGTTTTTTGGCCTGCTGAACCAGTTGCCTCCGAGTCCTTTCCAGCTCGTGCTGGATGTGTCTCATTTCCACCTGTTGCTGCTGGTAACTCCTCAGCAACTCCTCATATAAGACTCTGGGGATGAGAGCGTCGTCCAAGGTGTCCATGTTTCCTGCCATAGGACAGGGCTCCAGGAAGATGTCCTCACAGCTGGAGATGTGACTTGGCGTCACACTATTCTGCCTCTCCAGACGGGCCACCACAGCCTCAATGCTTTTGCGGGTTCCTTCTACTTGTTTCCTCCCGTCTGGTCTCTGAATCGATAGAAACAAAGGACAATGAAAATAAAGGAGGCGACTACTGGTAGGAAACTTTCACTAGGGACCGCCCGAGACCTCACGTAGACGACTGAGCATGCAGGCCGAGGGGGTTCGGATTTAATGAAAGGCACTCAGACCGGTGATTGTTACTTTATGTAACTATAGAGGGTAGGAAATTCGGGATTTATCTGTTTTCTGTACTGTTCTCCCATGTAGACAAGGAGTCTGATTCATGGGAGAAGATGTGTTATCTACTGAAGATTCCTCCTTCTTCTTATTGTCCCTCCTTACAAAGGCAGAGTCTAGAGGAGACTTAAGTAAAAAGGACACGTGCATAAGAAAAAGCCCAAGAAAAGCCAAATAAGTGACGCGATGATGGAGTCTACACTGTACCAACAAAGCCTGGGCACATATACAATACTCAATGTCATGGCGGGCACCAATACGAATAACGTTAATGGGATCCTATCATTAAAACGACATTTTTTAATCGATCACACGTAGGAATAGCCTTAAGAAAGTCTATTCTTCTACCTTTATATGTCTTCTCCGCGCTGCAGTTCAGTAGAAATCCGGGTTTTTTTTCGGTAAGCAAATCAGTTCTCTCGCAGCACTGGGGGCGGTCCTCAGCGATCAAACAGCACTGGGGGCGTCCCCAGTGCTGCGAGAGACCTCTCCAGTGCCACCTCCATCTTCTTCAGGAACGGCCTCTTCATGAGTCTTCTTCCGGCCCTGGCTTCAAACTTCTAGGCATGTGGAGTCAGGACTCGGGCAGGCCCGCCTGGTGTAAGCGGCCATTTTCTTGTGGCCACTTACACAGTAAGCTGGGGTAGGCGATCACAAGAAGATGGTCGCGTGCATGTGCAGTCGGCTCTGTCCGACACCCAATGGCAGAGACGACTGTGCATGCGTAAAAGTTTGACCCCAAAAGACACGGAGAGAGGCCATTCCAGAAGATGAAGATGTCACTAGAGATTTCTCTTGCAGGATTGGGGACACCCCCAGTACTGTGAGAGAACTCATTTATATACCGGGATTTCTACGGAACGGCGGCGCGGAGAAGACATCCAAAGGTCGGAGAAGAATAGACTTTCTTAAGGCCATTCCTACGTGTTATCGAGAAAATAAAAAACATTTTAATGATAGGATCCCTTTAAAGGAGTTTTCTGGAACCTTAATATGTATGGTGTCAACATTATGTGATCCTGGGGGTCCGACACCCAGACTGCGCTTAGTAATAGGCCTGAGCTGCTGCACCACGTGACGGATGTACGTGATGTCAATCAGCAGAGAGAAGTGACCGCAGCCTCTCTAAACCAATGATGAGGACCCCCTACCGATGACATATATTAGTCCCCCTTTAAGAGGTATATGCATGTAGATACACACATATATAATAAAAACTAAAGGCGATCAATTACACACGACTTCTAGAAGCTGATCGCCATCTTTTGGATGTCTGTGATAGGCAACCATGAATAAAACATTGTTAGACATTTACGGGGCTCTTTTCTATCTTTGATCCTATAGAAACATCATAAAACACAACTAAACGTTGCAGCGGCCCGAAAGATCTCGATGGCAGACCCTGAAGGACAAGAATGACAGATGTATGTGATGTAAGATGGATGTGACTAATGGTCCTGCAGCACCAATATACAGGAACAATAAAAGGCTTTTATGGCAGGGGATGGCGGCCATGATGGCTCACAAGCTGTAATCCCCTGTAGGACAGTCAGGGTTACAATCTCTGTTTATAAGCTCAGTACACCAGTTATATCCAGATCACATACACCGAGGCATTACTAACCGAGTACTAACACCACACTACAGCACTGACTTACTGACGGCATCATGGCTTTCTGTACCTGTCTAACACAAGGATTTATTTTACTGAGACTCCTGAGGCTCCGGCACTATCACAGCTAGACATCTGGAGCACCATTACCCTATAGCTATATATACAGAGCCCTAGCACCCTATATAGAGCTCCAGCACCCTATAGCTAGACATCTGGAGCTCCATCACCCTATAGCTCTATATATAGAGCCCCAGCACCCTATGGCTATATATAGAGAGCCTCAGCACCCTATAGCTATATATACAGAGCCCCAGCACCCTATAGCTAGATATATAGAGCCCCAGCACCCTATAGCTATATATATGGAGCTCCAGCACCCTATAGCTAGACATCTGGAGCACCATTACCTAATAGCTATATATAGAGAGCACCAGCACCCTATAGCTAGATATATAGAGCTACAGCACCCTATAGCTATATATATGGAGCTCCAGCACCCTATGGCTATATATATGGAGCTCCAGCACCCTATGGCTATATATATGGAGCTCCAGCACCCTATGGCTATATATATGGAGCTCCAGCACCCTATGGCTATATATATGGAGCTCCAGCACCCTATGGCTATATATATGGAGCTCCAGCACCCTATAGCTATATATATAGAGCTCCAGCACCCTATGGCTATATATATGGAGCTCCAGCACCCTATAGCTAGATATATAGAGCTCCAGCACCCTATGGCTATATATATGGAGCTCCAGCACCCTATGGCTATATATATGGAGCTCCAGCACCCTATAGCTATATATATAGAGCTCCAGCACCCTATAGCTATATATATGGAGCTCCAGCACCCTATGGCTATATATATATATGGAGCCCCATCACCCTATAGCTATATATAGAGCTCCAGCACCCTGTAGCTATATATATGGAGCTCCAGCACCCTATAGCTATATATATGGAGCCTCATCACCCTATAGCTATATATATGGAGCTCCAGCATCCTGTAGCTATATATATGGAGCTCCAGCACCCTATAGCTATATATATGGAGCCTCATCACCCTATAGCTATATATATGGAGCTCCAGCACCCTATAGCTATATATATGGCGCCCCATCACCCTATAGCTATATATATGGAGCTCCAGCACCCTATAGCTATATATATGGAGCTCCAGCACCCTATAGCTATATATATGGAGCTCCAGCACCCTATAGCTATATATATGGAGCTCCAGCATCCTATAGCTAGACACCTGGAGCCCCATCACCCTATAGCTATACATATAGAGCCCCAGCACCCTATAGCTATACATAAGGAGCTCCAGCACCCTATAGCTATATATATGGAGCTCTAGCACCCTAAAGCTATATATATGGAGCTCCAGCATCCTATAGAGCCCAAGCAGGGAGCCAGCCTGATACCGGGTGACCGATGGGAGAATGACGGCGACGCCGACATCGTTCTCGTAAGAAAGTTTTGCAGTTTTAAAAGTGAAATCGGAGATGGCAAGTTGTATTTAAGTAAAACAGAGAAAAAAAAAATCTGGATTCATTAAGACGTAATTAGTTAAAGCAATACTTTATGTGCGGTAATCAAGGTGCAGAGATTTCAGCTGAATACATCATTAACCTTCTCCCTGGCAGACGTACAACGGTGTGAAATACGGCTAATAAAGACGCCAGAACACCGCGCTGACACTTGAGGAGTTCACGTCTTCTTCTATCTTGTTTTAGCACAATTAATGTGACCAAACTCGGAAGGTGTTTAACCCCTCGATGGCCACGGGCCAGTGACAAGGAACAATACGAGACAGAATAACGATAACGGGTCTGAAGACATTGGCACTGGATGTCGGGAGGATTCACATCGGCGATGGCCCTTCCGTCATCAGAGGGACACAAAAAAACAGAATTTAGTTTTGTCACCTGGCAGACCCCAATGGTGCCCGCCAGTGCATTTCTAAGGCAGAGCCGACTTAACATGCGGTGGGCCACTTTTTTTGTGCCCGCTTACGCGAGCATGCGCGGTACGCTCCTGTAGTTCTATGGCCGCCCGCCTGTGATGTCCGCTCTGCCAGCGGGCCTCGGTCATTGAATTTTGACCCACCGTGCGCCAGAAGAAGACGCGTGAGGAGGCCGTTGCTGAAGAAGATGGAGGTGGCGCTGGAGAGAGTTCTCTCACAGCATTGGGGACACCTCCAGTGCTGTTTGAGCGCTGGGGACCGCCCCCAGTGCTGTGAGAGAACTCATTTGCATACTGACACAAAATGGGATTTCAAGCGAACAGTGGTGCGGAGAAGACCAGACCCCAAAGGGGGTAAATAAATGACCGAGTAGTAAAGGGAGAATTTGGCAGCACTGTAAGAATGGCAGATGTACGTGACTAATGGTCCTGCAGCACCGATATACATGTACAAGGAAAGGCTTTTATGGCAGGGGATGGCAGCCATGATGGCTCCACAGCTGTAATCTCCTCTAGGATAGTCAGGATTACAATCACTTCTATGCAGAAATAAGACGGGACCAGTAACAACCCGTACATAGGCAAGTTTCTCAGTTACCCCCTTAACCCCTTGACTCCCCACATGGTAATAATACATCATGGGCACTATACAGTTCTAATGTCGCACTAGTACAGAGTTATGACTATGCTGACCTAGAGAGTGCCTCTCCAGACTAGCTCATAGAGGGATGACCAGCCACTAGAAAAGTCCTGCGAGCAGCACTTGTCTCATACGGAAACAACACAGACCCTATTATAGTCCATGGGGTCCATAGGTTTCCTTAGGTAACAGCTTTTTTTTTTATGCATATAGGTTTCCATTCGGGGGTCCCAAACATACTTCCCAGGTCTAAGGGTCCATGCACACAACCGTATGTGCATCCAAGTTCGGGGCAGAGCTTATCATGGAACGTAGTCACATGGCACTCGGAGTGATCCCTGAACGGATTCCGTGGTGCATTCATCTCTATGGGACTTCCGAACCATTCCTTACAAATAACAAAGGGCAGAATAGGACCTGCTCTATAGTCATCCGGAACAGAATGGAAACGAAAGCCCCACAGACGCGCGTGTACTTGGATGACACTCAGATGTCATTCTGGGTATCAGTCAACTGCGTTCTATGACAAATTTGGCCCCCAACTTGATACATTTACGTCTACGTCTGTTCCGGATGAACATAGGGCAGGTCCTGTTTTGCTCCGTGTTATCGGAAAGGAATGGATCGGGAGTCCCATAGAGGTGAATACATCACGGCATGCACTTGAATGACACTCACATATCACTCCGATGTCATCCGACTGCGTTCCGGGATAAACTCAGCCCCCAACTCCGCCCTCCCCCCCCCCCACGCATATTCCCTAAAGGTTTTGTTAAAAGCTTGCAAAACCCTTAAGTTAGAAGACCCAATTTCCCTGATAATGAAGTATTTAGGACCAGGAGCTAACAGTTTCCACCCCATCATTTTGTCACTCACATTTACCTTACTGTGCCGCCGCTCGCCGTCCTCCTCCTCTTCATTCTCTTTAAACTCCCAGGACCCTTCGGAAGAGTTCAGACACAGCTTGGGGATTTTGATTTTTTTTTGCATGACGCGGCTTTCCAGATCAGTTTTGTTTTCTTGGAAAAAAAAAAAAAAAGAAAATAGAAAGCGCATTAAACAGATGAGACGTGGCTTCTCTTGAAGATCAAACTGGGCTTTGTGCTGCAAACATTAAAAAGAGGCGGCTTCTAGGTGGCGAGAATTTGCCAAGACTATTTTATGTCTCTACAATGGATACAGAACAAAGGAGCGATGTGTATCGGAGAGCGGACGGCTTCGCAATTCAACTTTCCCTCAAAACTTTTCTTTAAAGCGTCTGTTTTCTCGCTCAGGCCATTCGGAATACGGCACAAAGCGGCGGAGACGGGATTTTTAGTAATAAACGGAGGCTAAATCTAATGACAACTTCATAAAGCTATGCGGTGTATGGAAGAGGTCTCACTAATATACAAATATATTGGGGCAGATTTACTAAGCCTTAAAGGGGTAGAGGGGATAACGTCTTAGACTGTCTTTTTAGGCCCAGGTCACATCTGCACATGGGTTTCCGTTCGGGGAAGACTAGTCCGCATGAAAAAAGCAGTTACCTATGGGAAACCAGCAGACCCCATAGACTATAATGGGGTCCGTGTGGTTTCTGCACGAAAAGTGCAGAGAGAAAAGTGCTGGCCAAAATGCAGAGGTGAACAGGCCCATAGACCCCCACCGATTAGGAGAACTGGGGTATTCTGAATGGCGCGGTGCTCAGGCAGCCTCCTATACATTTCAATGGAAGTGCCGGAGAGAGCCGAAGATGGGGTTCATGTGTTGCCCGACCACCACTTCTTTTATAACAGGGGACAAAACACCCCCCATTCTCCTGGTCAGTGGGGGTCTAAGCGGCAGAACAGAGGAACCCAGTCACTCAGCTGTATCTGTAACTCTCATAGAGATTCAATGAAGGGCAGAGGGCACACTCCACCGCCACTCCGTGCAAACTCCTCCTCGCCACAATCGTACAAATGGGAATGGCTTTGGGGCCAGAATACCCCTCTAAGGGGCTTTTCTGCTGTAAAAAAGACAAAATATTCAGATAAAATATATATCAGATAAAAATACATTAAAAACAAGTAAAAAATACTCCTATGTGTCTCTATGGTTAAAGACTACAAACAAAGATGGTGTGTAGTCATAAAGGGGAACGTCCGGATCCAGCATGAGCCGCTCAGGACTTAATAACAGGCTCCTCTTAATAGTTTCGGGGCCTCTCGAGGGGGGGAGGGGGGGTCCATGAGTCAGAAATGAAATCTCCACCAGTCAGGGGATCACCCATAATTCCACTATAACGCGCGCCAGTTTTAGGTCACCAGTTATAGTAAAACTGTCAGCTGCCCGAAGACCCTGTTCACGTGGTGGTCCCCAAACCTTCTAGGCACAGTCCGCGGTGTTGCCCCCAGGCTGCGCAGTCCGCCTGCATTGTAGTCTATGAGAGGTACAGACCAGCTGAGCATTCTCACTTAGGGTGTTGGTACATGGCAGATTTCGGCAAGCGTCCTATATATCGGAATGAGACTTGCAGAAAGCCATGGACAGAATGGAACCGATTTACCAGGGGATGTATCAGGTGACTCTAGGCTCTGTCGTCAGAGGACCAGAAGAACCCAAAACTGACCGATAAAATAGTGGGCACCAGCAAAGCTCCATGTACCCCAATGGCTATAATAGGGTCCACTGGATATCCGCTTTTTGTAACTAAATTTGCAGGTTAGACGGACACTCCGACAGTCTCCTCTACTGCAGATGTAAATGTAGCCGGAGTGAGGTATCAGTGACTCTGTTGGGGCCGGAAAATCTCTTTAACATCTTAAACAAAGCAGCACTTACCTCGCTGATCCCCACCGCTACTCTGTCAACACTTCCTGGATCTTGGCCTCTTCCATCTGCTCAGCCAATCACTGTCAGAGAGGAGTCACCACCGAGCCAGTGATCGCCCGATCGATCATTTCCTGTGTGTCGGGAGGGAGCAGGAAGTAGACAGGAGGGGGGACCCAGGAAGTAGCGGTATAAGAACGGCGGGGATCAGTAAGGGGAGTACCACTTTGCTTTTAACCCATTATGAAAACATTGTATTCCTTTATCTAGAATGGTTACTACATGGCATTAAATGTGGCATCGAAACCAGGGTCGGCATCGGATTTGTCTACAGTAGGCGGCTAGGGCTACATAGTCATTTTGGCCGTGACCATAGATCAGCGAGTTTCCGTCAGCCATTAATGTGGGGTTGGGGCATGCACTGATGGCACACACGGGGCACACCGGACATGACTAGCACCAGTGTCATGTGACTTGAACGGCATCATGTGACTTTATCCTTGTTCCGACAGGACTACGCAGCGATTTTAGCCGTGACTCCCACGGCGCGCACACAGATCGCCAATTTACCTTGCATCTTCTTCACTCATATCAATAAATACCGCGACTGCAACGTCTAGACTTTATTTGCCGAATAACGTCACCGTACTCTCGGGGTTGCATTCATTTGAGTGAAGGTGTTGCGGTACCCAATGGAGTTATGGCTTAAGAAAGTCAAAATCGCATGATGGCGCTCAAGTCACATCTGGTGCGCCCCCCTATGTGTCCTCGGGGGCCTCAGTACAGCCAATAATATGGGACTGCACTAAGGACACATAGTGGGCACCGGATATGGCGGTCACATCTGGCACAAGGGTCACGTGACTAGAGCGCCATCATGTAACATTATCTTTCTTCAGCGATTTTGGCCGTGAATCCCAAAAAATCGTTGGGTCAATTTGTGACCTCTTTACTCGTGAACGCCGTGACTGCGACATCAAGCCGAATATTGATTGCGAGTTAAAGTCGCCGTAGTCTCGGGGTCACGTTAATATGAACGAGCGTTGCGATGAACCAACGAAGAAAGACAAAATCACATGATGCCCCTCAAGTCACGTGACCCTCGTGCACCCCCCATGTATCCAGTGCGCCCCCTAGGTGATAGCAATGTCTGTGTAGGGAATGATCCCCAATAGTCGTGACATGACCTGACCTGTCGTGATATCAGCCCCCCCCCCCCATGCTATCTCCTCACCTGCCAGTGCCAGGATCTGCGCCCTCTGCAGCGTTGTCTTCCCCTCGGCCTCTTCCTCCTCCGGGCTCCGGTACACCGTGTAAACCTTCCGCTTGTCAAAATCGTCGGTGGAGCTGGGCAGGAAGCCGGGCACCCGGGCGGCCGGTAACGTGTAGCAGACGTTATCCTCTAGGAAGCGGACTAAAGCGAACATGTTCCGCCCGCTGTCGGGCCCGGGCTCCGCCGCTCGGCAATCAGCCACGACGCGCTGCCCTGGCAACGGAGGATGCGGCGGCGGCGACTGGAAGGCGAGAGCAATGGATTCCCGAACCCCGAGTCCCAGAGCCCTGCACTGCTGGTAGTGGTCACACAGGCTGGGGGACTACAACTCCCAGCAGGCCGGGACTGGCTGTGCTCTCACAGTGATCAATAAATGCACAAATAAAGATTTTTGCTCCATTTTATTCTGCATTTCTGTATTTATTTATATCCTGCACTTTGCATCACGCTGCGACATTCGTGTCATGGGTCAAAGCTTGCATGGCATTGGCGCAGGCGATCAGGTTGCAATTTGCAAGTTGCTGCGACCACAATACAAGAATCGTAAAATATCCTTAAGGTTTGTGACGGTGATAGACCCATAGAGAGCGGACTGAACAGGACACGACCGTAACAAAGTCAGGCGAAGTTCACACCTGCGCCCGGTCTGCGTTTGCAGTTTCCAACCCTGAATCTGCGTCCTATAAGCACGACTTTTCTCTCTACGTTTTTCTGCCATTTTCATACTAAAACCTCCGCACTCCATTATCATCTACTTCTATTTTATAATCTTTTTTAAGTGGATTAGGTTTCCGTTTATGGGGTCCCCCAAGCAGACCCAACGAATGGAAACCCGTACGCGAGTGTGAACCTAGCGTCTTCCGGGAGAAGAGTTTACTCAGACAAAAAGAATGATTGCACAGAGATAGATATTTATTTTATGTATATTTTTTGGGCAGTTTTTGTGGTGCTTTTAATGGTTTCTTTACGTTTTTTCATATAGCCAAATATTACATTGATGGGTATGATACAGAAGAAGATGAACTAGAGCCAACGCTAAGTTGTAGATAAGAAGCAGATAATACACAGAAAAAGGCAATAAATCAGTTAACCAATCACAGTAGACTCCTACTCCACCAAAAAAGTCACCTTGAGGGGAAGTTCACACAGGGTTTTTTAGACCGGAACCTGAGGCGGAGGCCAACTAAGGTTCTGGTCCAAAATACGGGTAGCTGTGACTGCATGCCGTTGCACTGCACCAGAATCCAGTCGCGCACTCCGCTCCGGATTAGGCCCAAATGAATGGACCTAGTCAGGAGAAAGGAGTGTCTTCAGGAGGATGTTGCGAGGCGAATCCAACTGAAATGGCTCCTGCGAAAAAGAACTGACCAGCTCCCATTGATTTCAATGGTAGCCATCTTTTTAGTTAGGATTTGGAGGCGGATACGACCTCAAAATCCTGACCAAAAAACCCTGTGTGAACTTCCCATAAGAATCCGCGCACAGAAGTATAAAAAAATTATAGAATGTCAGAATGTGGCAACTCCAAGAAAATATTTTTTTTTGCAAAGTTTTGGATTTTAAGAGGTTTCAACTTAAAAGCACTATAATTTTGGTATCCCCAGAATCATATCGACCTATAGAAATAAGGGGACATTATGGCTGCTCAGTGAACGATATAAAAACAAAGCCTGTAAGAAAGTTGCGCAAACTTAGTTTTCCTCCAATTCCACCTCATTCTGATATTTTCCCAGCTCCGCAGTATAGGGTACTGTACGGTACATGGTACCATTACTAAATGCAACTTGTCCCACAAATATTGAGCTCAGTGAACCAAAAAATGTTAGGGGGTTTGGAAAGCAGGAAGTCAAAATCAAAAAATGCCTGCAGCGGGAAGGGGTTAAAGGAAGTCTGTCTAGTTGGTGCACTGAGGGCGGGCCTTCAGCTTTCTGGAGCACTGTTCGTCACTCAGACCTCTACCATCTCCCGCCTGTAGCACCCCTTGCAGACAGCATTGTGCTAAAGATGCGTCATTGTCTTGTCGTAACCTCAGTAGTAAATATGGGTCAATGTTGGTATATTTTTGGCACGCTGTGGTGCGTTTAATCCACGCCTATTTTTTCGGAGAATCCGCACCCACGTGTTTAGCAATTCAAAAAAATTTAGCCTAAGCTACACCAAGATGCAAGAAAGGTGTGGCACTCTCCGCCAAAGATGCAGCACGGTTACGCCAGTGTCTAACCATTATAGTAAGGTCTCGCACACACGACTATATTTTTCACTGCTTGGACACTGACCCATTCATTTCTATGGCCTTATACACATAGTCCCATGTATCGGGCGTGGGCAAAACTTGGGACAGGTCAGGACGGGCGCCCCATGGTCACTGACCTCAATGAATCACAGAAACGACCTCATTCCCATGTATGGAGATATCTGCCACAAATCTGCTGTGTGTGTGAATACAACCTTATGGGCCCTTATAACATACCTCCCAAATTTTGAAGAACAGAAAGAGGGACAAAATGTGCGGCACGCAGTGTGCCGCGTCTAATTAAGCTCCGCCCACTTTTATGTTGACTCCGCCCATTCTCATTCATTTTTCATGTGCCCCCACACAGTATAATCCTTCTACAGTCACCCGTAAATGATATGTTCCCCCTCCATCTCTCCCCCAGTTTCATATACCCCTTTCATCTGCCCCCAGTTTCATGTTCCCCCATCTCTGCCCCCAGTTTCATGTCCCCCTCTCCAATTCTGCCCACAGTTTCATGTCCCCCCATCTCTACCCCCAGTTTCATGCCCCCCCATCTCTGTCCCCAGTTTCATGTCCCCACATCTTTGCCCACCGTTTCAACTCCCCCCATCTCTGCCCCCAGTTTCATATCCTCTCCTCCATCTCTGCCCCCAGTTTCATGTCCCCCATCTCTGCCCCCAGTTTCATGTCCCCTAGGTGCTGAGCTGTGAGCTTCTGCTTTACTCGCGTATGTATCCGGATGCCGATCAGTTGAAACCGGGACATACCTCCCGCCGACCGGGACTGCGGGACAGGACACCGAATCCGTGAATATCCCGCGGAATCCGGGACGCTTGGGAGGTATGCCTTATAAGTCTGGCGTTATATAAGAAAACAATCAATATCTCTAAAGCATCTTCTATGGTGTTAAACTGTGTCCGGCCCCGGCGAGGATGGAAAAGCTCCAGGTGAGTAAGTGAGGTGAACATTAAGCAACCTGTGAAATCTTTTGTGATTGCGGCGTCTATATTTGGACGTGCATCCCTCATCCATTCTCCATGTTTTCTGTACCTAATTCTGTTTCGCTCCCTAACTTCACCATTCTGCGATCAATACAACTCACTGCCAAGCGCGCAAATCTGAAGACACAACAGGAAATTGATTTGCAGCAGTTATTTACAACTCATAATAATCTGCCTCTCCCTATTAACGTTATAAGGCGTTACATTTTTCTCCTTTTTTAGGTTTTTACAAAAATAGATCAGCGCCGGCAGAACAGTCGCAGCTTTGATGTAACGCTCGTGTATTTTATTATTAAAGAGCATTAAAAAAAATCACCTCTAAAGTGAATCTGATTCTGTTGTTTCTCAGTTAGGTGTATTGATGGGAACGATGGGTGGGAACCAGTATGACCCCATTTCCCAGCACGACTTCTATATTACAGATTTTATCCAGTGTCTGCAGTTAAAGGGGTTTTTAGGGAGTCACATATTGATGACCTATCCTTAGGATAACGTTGGGTTCACATCTGCATTGGGTGTCCGTCCAACACAGATCTGTCAAAAATCGCTGGACAAAAAAGTGCTGCAAGCTCAACTTTTGCGCCCTGTTATTTCAGTTATAAATAATGGACAGATCCCATTATAATCAGTTGGGTTACTCTGGCTCCATTTATGTCCATTTTTCCTCCAACAGACCAGATGAATGGAAGCCAGCCTAGATCACCAGTCATCAATATGTGACCGATGGAAGTCTGACACCTAGGACTGCCACCGATCTCCTGGTTGCAGAGAATGCAGCATTCAGGTGATAGACCGACGGACATGATATCATCAGAACAGGGAAGAGGACATAGTGCTAATGAGTGCTGCGAGCTCTTCAAAGAACTAATTGGCAGGGGTTCCGGTTGTCGGACTGTAACCTATCCTAAAGATCGGTGAGGAATATATAAGTATCACAAAAACCCTTTTTAGACTAAGGCCCCACGTTGCGGAAACACAGCTTATTTTGTTGCAGATTTTGCTGCAGTTTTTTGAGCCAAAGTAAGGAGCAGAAGGTAGAAGTATAAGAACTTCCTATATATTTCCCGTTCCTTTTGTAGCCATTCTTGGCTTTGGTTCAAAAAAACGCAATAAGATTTGCAACAAAACAAGCTGCATTTCCACAACGTGGTGCCCCTGCCTTAAAGGGGTCATCGCAGAACCAGCACTGATTACCTATAGTATACAGGGTAAGTGTCTGATCTCTGAGGATCCCGACAATGAGACCCATGTTGACTGCAAAATCGGGAATTTCATGTTCCTTGTTTGGAGGGATTCTGCCACCATGATGAAAGTCTTTGGGATGAAGATCGCCAAGTACCAAAAAGGAGAGTCTCCTTTCCTCAGGTTGTAGTCACTTTTAACAATGACAATCCAAGGGTTAATTGGCCAAGATTAGAGATTCGTCAGATATTAGTACAAATGCTATGCTCTTAATAATACAGGACAAATGTGCAACACTTAGGCCTCGGTCGTGTGCATGTCCTTCTCTGTGGCAATGATACCATCCAAGAAATTGAGCATGCACACTCAGTCGTGTGTATGTATAGTCTTGGGCAAGGGGTCGCTGACCCTTGGCATCTGCGCTGAGGTCGGCAATACTGTCATATTTACTCTAGTATGGCGGGCACATTTACTCTTGCCCTAGGGTAAGACACCAGACTACATATAGCCGTATCCTCGGCTGCCCACAGTAGAACATGACAGCATGAGTTTGGCGGTAACGCTGAGTTATTACCTTCAAATCTATGCTGCCATTGGCGACTGGGGATTTGGCCGCACACGGTTGCTGGATCGAGTGGCCTTGCACTCATTCCACAGTACCGTAAAATACACCGCGTTCTAGAAGAAGGTCCCTGAACAGCCAGCATAAAAACACATATAGGATCTCGTAAAGGGGTTAACATCTACTAAGCCACTAATGCAAGTCATATACACAAAATGGAAAGTTTTCGAGATAAAGCGTAATGTAGAGCCAAAGCAGAATCTACAGCTTAAAATGAAAAGGACGCTTAACATAAGCGCAGATCAGCGGTTTTGGAAAACATTGAATATCAATTCTGGTATAAAGGAAATTTCGGAGATCAATTTTTTATGAGAGTTTTGTTTGGTGGAATAAATAGGAAGCGGTATCGACTTAAACGGTTTCATTGTATATTTGTCCTCATAGTTCAGCGCTCATTGTGTATGTAGTATAAGAATGCTACACTATATACGGGATTTATAGGATATTTTACCAATACACTTTGCATGTAGTGTATGCTCTCGTAAGCAGACACAAAAAAATGGCTGCACGCATGTGCAGACCTGAATGTGCATGCGTAGAAGTTTGACCCCCAGCGCTGGAAGAAGACGCGCAGAGAGGCCGTTCCTGAAGAAGACTGAGGCGGCGCTGGAGAGTTCTCTTGCAGCATTGGGACCGCCCCCAGTGCTGCAAGAGAACTCATTTGCATACCGAACAAAACCTGGATTTCTACCGAATGGTGGCGCGGATAAGACATCTAAAGGGAGAAGAAGAATAGCCTTTCTTAAGGCTATTCCTATGTGTTAGTCTGAAAAAAAAAAACATTTTAATGATAGGATCCCTTTAAGCAGATAGGGTTTCCGTTTCTTGGATCCCAAGCAGACCCGAAGAACGGAAACGTGAAAGCTAGTCTGAACCTAGCGTATGTAGCTTATTCATGTTTTGAGATATTACAGTTTGCATTGACATTGTCCAAACCCGATCTGATCTGCAAGCTCAACTTTTGCGCCCTGTTATTTCAGTTATAAATAATGGACAGATCCCATTATAATTATGGGATCAGTTGGGTTACTCTGGCTCCATTTATGTCCATTTTTCCTCCAACTTACCAGATGAATGGAAGCCAGCCTAGATCACCATTCATCAATATGTGACCGATGGAAGTCTGACACCCAGGACCCCCACCGATCTTCTGGTTGCAGAGAATGCAGCATTCAGGTGATAGACCGATGCACATGATATCATCAGAACAGGGAAGAGGACACAGAGCTAATGAGTGCTGCGAGCTCTTCAAAGAACTGATTGTCAGGGTCCTGGTTGTCGGACCCCCACCGATCATGTACTGTGACCTATCCTAAAGATCGGTGAGGAATATATAAGTATAAAAAAAAAAACCTTTTTAGGCTAAGGCCCCACGTTGCGGAAACGCAGCCTATTTTGTTGCAGATTTTGCTGCAGTTTTTTGAGCCAAAGTAAGGAGTGGATTGAGCAGAAGGTAGAAGTATAAGAACTTCCTATATATTTCCCGTTCCTTTTGTAGCCATAATGGGGCCAGCACTTACCATGTTCTATCCAAAATACTGGTTCATACAGAGACCCCTTACGGTCCAGGGCCCATTGTGAATTGTTACCTCTGCACCTCCCATACCCGTGCCCCGGGTCGCAATGTCCTATGGGCTAGTGTATGTGTCTAGGTAATTGTGTGGTATTCAGACGGCAGCCTATGGTATACTATTACCACATAATACCGCACCACTTTAAGGGGGCATTCACACGGAGTAACGCCGGGCGTGTATCACAGCCATACACGCCGGCGTTACGGCAGACTGCCGAACACTTCCCATTCACTTCAATGGGAGCGCTCGTAAACGCAGCTGTTGCGAGCGCTCCCATTGAAGTGAATAGGAAGTGTTCGGCAGTCTGCCATAACGCCGGCATGTACGGCTGTGATACACGCCCGGCGTTACTCCGTGTGAATGCCCCCTAATATTCGAGGCTTTGATGGTGATGTTGAGCAGCCGTACACAACGCGCCTAAAGACACTTGAAAGGTTCAGCGTCCGCCGCCGCCGCACTATCAATATGAGATCACTACATAATTATAAATTAAGTTACATGAGGTTTGAAGACAACAAAAGTTTCCTTGAAAAAACTTCCTCAAATGTAATATTGATTTCCTGCCTAGGGCGTAACTTGCGTTTTGCTCATTCCTTTTGTCCCAAAAGCAGCCTTATTATGAGCGCTAGTATTTCATGGCTCGCAGGCATATTGAATTTCCACAGATTTATATTTTTAATTGATGTAGAAGGTTCCTTTTTGTCACTAACTTGTGTTCCGAAATTTGAGATTTATCAGATTTTATTGGAAAAAGAGATCTATAACGTATATTGGCCGGGCGTTCGCTGCAGACCCGGCGACTATAAAGAGCTTATTTGTTGTATTGTGTAAGTAATATTGTGCTCACGTCTGCTCCCGTTAAGCAATGTGCATTGCTCAGCCTTCCAGACATAACTAATTATATTCAGGTCTATATGGAACAATTGGGTTTCCATCTATATTACGCTCGGCCTGCTTTCTGTCCTGATCTGCCTATTAACAGATTGGTAAACAGTGCCTCCCTGGTGGTCGGGGCAGAGCCGGCCGCATGCTAATAAGCTTAGGAATATTTTTACATAGGAATCTCTGTACTTTGGATATTTCATCCAGGTCACACATGCACACGGGTTATTGATCCGCGAGACACGGACTAGAATATTATCAGCCTGCATTGTTATTCAGCTTACAGTACAAAGCCTCAGCGCGCCACGGAAATAGGAAATAGGGCAAATTTGTCAAAAGTAGACTTGCATAGCCTATAAAATTGGGAGAGACTTTATACCCGCCAACAACCGGCCCAGGAATGCCCCTTCCCCACCCAGAAATGCCCACAAAATGGCTACTTTACGGGTTCATTTTACTCAAATTCTTTCCTTTTGTGGTCGACAACACTCCCTTTCCCAGGAGTGTTGGTAGATATGTATTTATTGACCAGGGCAACCAATCACAGAGCAGCTTTCATTTCATAACCAGAAAGTTGAGCCCTGGTTGGTTGCAAAGACAACTAAGGTCTTACTTTTAGACCAAGGCCTAATGTAGGCCAAGAATCTCCCGATGGGGCTCTGATGCTCTGTTTGGAGAGGTAGAGCGGGTCCTACCCTGCCCGTGACATAGGTTCAGAAGTCAATGAGGATTGGGTGGCCCTCAGATAGCTCTCAGATGTCACCCAAATACATTCCCCCACAAAATCAGTCCCCTATTGCCACGCACACTCAGTCATGTGCAGGTAGCCTTAGGCTAATACTTCTCATAACAGGTGTCATGAAAGTAAAAGTTATGGGGTCGTATAGACTGATCTTTCTACACAGTCCAGTCATATTGATGTGACCACCGCCTACTTTTGACGTCAACGTTAAATAACCAATCACATCAGATCACATCCCGATCGGTGATCGAGCAAATTTCACGATCGGCTGGAAAATAATCGAAAATCAGATTTTAAAAACGATCCTGAAATTTCAAGATCGGCTCAACCCTACTCCATAAACATTAAGTAACTAGGGTTGAGCGATCGGGATCGGGAAAGATCGGATCCCGATCGGCGACCGAGCAAATTTCACAATCAGGATCGGCTGGAAAATGATCGAAAATTAGATTTTAAAAACGATCCTGAAATCTCAAGATCGGCTCAACCCTAATGTTTATCCAGTTTCATGTGATTCTTCAAGACCAAGGGGTCTCGGTGTCCTGACAGGTTTTTCTGGTTCTTATGGGCTTTAAGTTGGTTATCTTGTGAAGGCAACTCCTTTCCATTGGCCCTAGTAGGACCCATAGACACCATGAAGGGTGGCCTATGGACCCCCCATTGTATTAGCCACAGCAAACATCGTTTGTTCTGACGTGAGCTCTTTTGCTCACGAACTATCTCTCTGGAAAGAACATTCCCAATGAAAATTGTTCTTCTCTTTATGTAATCCCAGACAGACTGGAGGATGTTCAGATTAGGATGTCTTGGGGGTCACATCATCACTTCCCGGACTCTTACTCCAAAGGGTGGACACGCCAAATATGTATTTGTGCCTGCCTCTTCATTTCATGGGCCTGAATGCAATGATGGCTTGTAAATGTAAGAGCCACAGGGTGACAGAATGATCACACATTGATCACACAGCCAAAGTCACCAGGTAGCCCTATCCTTAAAGGGGTTGTCCAGGATATACTATCCGGTCCAGTGGTACCCCAATGGTCAATCAGCGGCCTAAGGAAAGGAACCAGTAAGTCACTCACTTACCCTTGTCATTTCCTGAAGCCACTGGAGACAGTGGTCATGTTTGGTGAGGAGGTCCACCACAACAAGACCAGGGAACAGCAGATCTGGACCACAGTGGGAGACACCATTGCACTGGGGAAAGGTAACACCTTCCTGATCTTCTTGCTCAAAACTTTATATCCTGGACAACCCCTTTAAGTACATACCCAACTGGAATGCCTTTTGTAACCATTGAACCAGGGCAGCACGGTGGCTCAGTGGTTAGCACTGTTACTTTGCAGCGTTGGAGTCCCAGCCTTCAGTTTAAAGAGGATCAGTCACCAATCCTGACATGCCTATTTAGGAAATAATTGTATTCTTCATGGAGCATTGTGCCGTTCCTCTGTTATTCCTCCTAGAAAATGATGAATAAATTGACACCTGGGCGTTACCAGTTGGGGTTGTCCCTGCACAGGTTAACCTTTCCCAGTCAGTGCAGACTGTATAGAACACGCCCCTTTAACAAGGGGAATTGCAGAACCCAGACACTCATTTATTTCTAAGCAGTCAGGAGGAATAACAGAGGAACGGCACATGTTACGGGAAACGATGTTCCAGAATGGGGAATACAAGTCTTTACTAAAACAGACATGTCAGGAGAGGCGACAGATCCCCTCCACAACAATAAAAATTCAAGACGTTGCCATCTGCTCGGAGATTTTTATTTTTGGAAATTGAACTATTTGCTGAGAGACAGGGATGACACATTGCCCTATCAGCGAGAACACGGTCCGAGATGAAGGTTTGTGTCCTTCCATTTGGCTCCTCAATAATTTAAGCCGGCTGGCTGATAAAGAGTTCATTTGTATTTACAAGGACACAATGGGCATTATTTGCATGGGCGCAGCATTATAAGACTCGCCAGCCGTGTTTATCAAGGTTACATCAGATCAGTGAAAGTAATGACAAGCCCCGGAACATGCAGATGGGTTACATATTTTCCGCTTGCCTTTTTTCTGCGCAAAGGAAAAGGCGATTTTTTATTTTATTTTTTTTTTCCCAGGGTTTTCTCTATTAGTTGTGTTTTTATTCATGAATCACTGTTCGGGTGGTTATATCGCCTGCAGCTTAAATTCCCTACAAATATCAAAACTGGGCACCTGAGTGAAAAATTTAATACATCCATTTTTATTCTGTTCCATATTCTCTCGAGTCTCCCGGTTGGAATAAATATTCCGGCAGATGATTGCATGGAAACACACCATGCGGACTGTGAATTGCAATGTGCACGGTTCAGTTGGGAGATATTTAAGATTAGTTTTTTTCCGTTTAATCAAATTCAAATGTTTGATGGTTCTACGCAAATTTGGTACAGAGCGAGAGCGCCTTTCTAAGCCTGGTGTGCAGGTTCAGACAGAAATGTGTCCGGGCAGATAGGAAGTCACTGGATAATGAAATACATAGGAGAAAATGACTTCACTGAAACTAGTCATGTATAGAGACGTATCGGGAAACCTTGAAATTCACGGGGCCGTGCGTCGGCAATGCAGCGGTTAACGCGCCCTCGGTTAATATGAAGTTGCTATATGAAAGAATATTTTGAAAAATACATAGATTTCCTCTTTTCCATATTTTAGCAGGAGATAGGACAGATAGGTTGCGCGTCTTTTAAATCGAGAGCGACGCACTGCTTATCCGGCGACAGTCAACGATTCACGACGGGGCTTCCGTATGAAATGCAAAGTGTATAGGAAGACAGTGGAGGTCGTGTATATTAAATACTCGAGACAAGATAGCGGTGTTATCCACGGAAGCCGTCAAAAGGTTTACTAGTCTAAAAGGAAGTTAAAGGGGCCTCTTCCCAGAATCCAGCATCTTAACCCAGTCCCGCAGGTGGATTTAGGTTAGGGGCACCTGTATCAAACTGTTTATCACTAGAGATGAGCGAACAGTGTTCTATCGAACTCATGTTCGATCGGATATTAGGCTGTTCGGCATGTTCGAATCGAATCGAACACCGCGTGGTAAAGTGCGCCATTACTCGATTCCCCTCCCACCTTCCCTGGCGCCTTTTTTGCTCCAATAACAGCGCTGGGTAGGTGGGACAGGAACTACGACACCGGTGACGTTGAAAAAAGTAGGCAAAACCCATTGGCTGCCGAAAACATGTGACCTCTAATTTAAAAGAACAGCGACGCCCAGCTTCGCGTCATTCTGAGCTTGCAATTCACCGAGGACGGAGGTTTCCGTCCAGCTAGCTAGGGCTTAGATTCTGGGTAGGCAGGGACAGGCTAGGATAGGAAGGAGAAGACAACCAACAGCTCTTGTAAGAGCTAAATTCCAGGGAGAAGCTTGTCAGTGTAACGTGGCACTGACGGGCTCAATCGCCGCAACCCAGCTTTCCCAGGATCCTGAATGGAATACACTGTCAGTGTATTCCCGTATACCCGATATATACCCCGATACCCGTTCCAACGGTGTGCCCCCCCACCTTCACCCCAGAAATACCCTGCAAGTCCCCTAGCAATAGAATTGGGGCTATATACACCCACAATTTTTACTACTGGTATACAGTGCCATTGTCTGACTGGGAATTCAAAGAATATATTGGGAATACAAATACCCTCATTTCTTGCTACTGCCATATAGTGCCAGTTTCTGACTGGTAATTCAAAGAATATATTGGGGTTACGTGCACCCACAATTTTTACTACTGGTATACAGTGCCATTGTCTGACTGGGAATTCAAAGAATATATTGGGAATACAAATACCCTCATTTCTTGCTACTGCCATATAGTGCCAGTGTCTGACTGGGAATTCAAAGAATATATTGGGGTTACGTGCACCCACAATTTTTACTACTGGTATACAGTGCCATTGTCTGACTGGGAATTCAAAGAGTATATTGGGAATACAAATACCCTCATTTCTTGCTACTGCCATATAGTGCCAGTTTCTGACTGGGAATTCAAAGAATATATTGGGGTTACGTGCACCCACAATTTTTACTACTGGTATACAGTGCCATTGTCTGACTGGGAATTCAAAGAATATATTGGGGTTATAAATACCCTCATTTCTTGCTACTGCCATATAGTGCCAGTTTCTGACTGGTAATTCAAAGAATATATTGGGGTTACGTGCACCCACAATTTTTACTACTGGTATACAGTGCCATTGTCTGACTGGGAATTCAAAGAGTATATTGGGAATACAAATACCCTCATTTCTTGCTACTGCCATATAGTGCCAGTTTCTGACTGGGAATTCAAAGAATATATTGGGGTTACGTGCACCCACAATTTTTACTACTGGTATACAGTGCCATTGTCTGACTGGGAATTCAAAGAATATATTGGGGTTATAAATACCCTCATTTCTTGCTACTGCCATATAGTGCCAGTTTCTGACTGGTAATTCAAAGAATATATTGGGGTTACGTGCACCCACAATTTTTACTACTGGTATACAGTGCCATTGTCTGACTGGGAATTCAAAGAGTATATTGGGAATACAAATACCCTCATTTCTTGCTACTGCCATATAGTGCCAGTTTCTGACTGGGAATTCAAAGAATATATTGGGGTTACGTGCACCCACAATTTTTACTACTGGTATACAGTGCCATTGTCTGACTGGGAATTCAAAGAATATATTGGGAATACAAATACCCTCATTTCTTGCTACTGCCATATAGTGCCAGTTTCTGACTGGTAATTCAAAGAATATATTGGGGTTACGTGCACCCACAATTTTTACTACTGGTATACAGTGCCAATTTCTAACTAGGAATTCAAAATGCGCAAGGCTCCCGGAAAGGGACGTGGACGAGGCCGTGGGCGAGGTCGGGGGAATGGTTCTGGGGAGCAAGGTAGCAGTGAAGCCACAGGGCGTCCCGTGCCTACTCCTGTGGGGCAGCAAGCATTGCGCCACTCCACAGTGCCAGGGTTGCTTGCCACATTAACTAAACTGCAGGGTACAAACCTTAGTAGGCCCGAGAACCAGGAACAGGTCTTGCAATGGCTGTCAGAGAACGCTTACAGCACATTGTCCAGCAGCCAGTCAGACTCTGCCTCCTCTCCTCCTATTACCCAACAGTCTTGTCTTCCTTCCTCCCAAAATTCCGAAGCTTTACAGAACAATAACCCAAACTGTCCCTGCTCCCCAGAGCTGTTCTCTGCTCCTTTCATTGTCCCTCAACCTGCCTCTCCACGTCACGATTCCACGAACCTAACAGAGGAGCATCTGTGTCCAGATGCTCAAACACTAGAGTCTCCTCCATCTCCGTTCGATTTGGTGGTGGATGACCAGCAACCCACCCTCATCGACGATGATGTGACGCAGTTGCCGTCAGGGCATCCAGTTGACCGGCGCATTGTGCGGGAGGAGGAGATGAGACAGGAGTTGGAAGAGGAAGTGGTGGATGATGAGGACACTGACCCGACCTGGACAGGGGGGATGTCAAGCGGGGAAAGTAGTGTGGATGTTGAGGCAGGTGCAGCACCAAAAAGGGTAGCTAGAGGCAGAGGCAGAGGTCAGCAGCTTAGGCGAAGCCAGGCCACACCCGGAATCTCCCAAGATGTTCCAGTTCGTACCCAGCCCCGAAAAACTCCCACCTCGAGGGCACGTTTCTCGAAGGTGTGGAGTTTTTTCAAGGAATGCGCCGAGGACAGATATAGTGTTGTCTGCACAATTTGCCTCTCGAAATTGATTAGGGGCTCTGAGAAGAGCAACCTGTCCACCACTTCAATGCGCCGTCATTTGGAATCCAAGCACTGGAATCAGTGGCAGGCAGCAACGGCAGGACAAAGGCCGCCTGCCGTTCACGCCACTGCCACTGCCTCTGCCTCTGCCTCTGCCACTGCCACTGCTGACTGTGCTGGCGATGCACTCCAGAGGACGAGCCAGGACACCACTTCATCTGCCTCCGCCACTTTGTTGACTTCTACCTCATCCTCCCCTGGTCCTGTCTTATCTCCTTCTCCTGCACCATCAAAGGCACCATCAGGCGTTTCTTTACAACAACCCACCATCTCTCAGACATTGGAGCGGCGGCAGAAATACACTGCTAACCACCCACACGCGCAAGCCTTGAACGCCAACATCGCTAAACTGCTGGCCCAGGAGATGTTGGCGTTCCGGCTTGTTGAAACTCCTGCCTTCCTGGACCTGATGGCAACTGCGGCACCTCGCTATGCCGTCCCTAGCCGTCACTACTTCTCCCGGTGTGCCGTCCCCGCCTTGCACCAGCACGTGTCACTCAACATCAGGCGGGCCCTTAGTTCCGCGCTTTGCACAAAGGTCCACTTGACCACCGACGCGTGGACAAGTGCATGCGGACAGGGACGCTACATTTCACTGACGGCACACTGGGTGAATGTAGTTGAGGCTGGGACTGCTTCCCAAACTGGCCCGGTGTACCTCGTCTCCCCGCCTAACATTCCTGGCAGGGACACGAGAAGAACACCCCCCTCCTCCTCCTCCTCTACCGCCTCCTCCTCCGCCACCGCCTCCTCCTCCGCCACCGCCTCCTCCTCCGCTGTTAGATTGACCCCAGCTACGAGTTGGAAACGTTGCAGCACTGGCGTTGGTAGACGTCAGCAGGCTGTGCTGAAGCTGATCAGCTTGGGGGACAGACAGCACACTGCCTCCGAGGTGAGGGATGCCCTCCTCGATGAGACGGCAATATGGTTTGAGCCGCTGCACCTGGGCCCAGGCATGGTCATTTGTGATAACGGCCGGAACCTGGTAGCAGCTCTGGAGCTTGCCGGACTCCAACATGTTCCATGCCTGGCCCACGTCTTCAACCTAGTGGTGCAACGTTTCCTAAAGAGCTACCCCAATGTTCCAGAGCTACTGGTGAAAGTGCGGCGCATGTGCGCCCACTTTCGCAAGTCGACAGTAGCCGCTGCTAGCTTAAAATCTCTCCAGCAACGCCTGCATGTGCCACAACACCGGCTTTTGTGCGACGTCCCCACACGCTGGAACTCAACGTTTCAGATGTTGAATAGAGTGGTTGAGCAGCAGAGACCTTTGATGGAATACCAGCTACAAAACCCTAGGGTGCCACAAAGTCAGCTGCCTCAGTTTCACATCCATGAGTGGCCATGGATGAGAGACCTTTGTGACATCCTACGGGTCTTTGAGGAGTCCACAAGGAGGGTGAGCTCTGAGGATGCGATGGTGAGCCTTACAATCCCGCTCTTGTGTGTTCTGAGAGAATCCCTGATTGACATCAGGGATAACTCAGATCACACAGAGGAGTTAGGGATAGCATCCGATCCGTCACAGCTGGAGAGTAGGTCCACACATCTGTCCGCTTCACTGCGTTTAATGGAGGAGGAGGAGGAGGAGGAAGAAGAGTTGTCCGATGATGTGATGGTGATACAGGAGGCTTCCGGGCAACTTCGAATCGTCCCATTGTTGCAGCGCGGATGGGTAGACATGGAGGATGAGGAGGAAATGGAGATTGAACTTTCCGGTGGGGCCAGAGGAGTCATGCCAACTAACACTGTGGCAGACATGGCTGAGTTCATGTTGGGGTGCTTTACAACCGACAAGCGTATTGTCAAAATCATGGAGGACAACCAGTACTGGATCTTTGCTATCCTTGACCCCCGGTATAAAAACAACATCTCGTCTTTTATTCCGGTAGAGGGGAGGGCCAATCGCATCAATGCTTGCCACAGGCAATTGGTGCAGAATATGATGGAGATGTTTCCAGCATGTGACGTTGGCGGCAGGGAGGGCAGTTCCTCCAGTAGGCAACCAAGTTCTCACCGGTCCACACAAACGAGGGGCACACTGTCTAAGGTCTGGGACACCTTGATGGCACCCCCTCGCCAAAGTGCCGCCACGGAGGGTCCTAGTGTCACCAGGCGTGAGAAGTATAGGCGCATGTTGCGGGAATACCTTTCCGACCACAGCCCTGTCCTCTCCGACCCCTCTGCGCCCTACACGTATTGGGTGTCGAAGTTGGACCTGTGGCTTGAACTTGCCCTATATGCCTTGGAGGTGCTGTCCTGTCCTGCCGCCAGCGTCCTATCTGAGAGGGTGTTCAGTGCAGCCGGTGGCATCATCACTGACAAGCGCACCCGTCTGTCAGCTGAGAGTGCCGACCGGCTCACTTTGATAAAAATGAACCACCACTGGGTAGAGCCGTCATTTTTGTGCCCACCTGTGTAAAGCACCCCAACATGAAACTCCATGTCTGTACTCAACCTCTCCAATTCCTCCGCATCCTCATACTCATCCACCATAAGCGTTGCACAATTCTGCTAATACTAGGCTCCCTCCACCCTGATTTCCCCCAACTCTGCTGGTTAGAGGCTCCCTCCACCCTGATTTCCACCAACTCTGCTGGTTAGAGGCTCCCTCCACCATGAATTTGCCCAAACTGGGCTGTTTAGAGGCTCCCTCCACCATGAATTGGTCCAAACTGGGGTTTTTAGAGGCTCCCTCCACCATGAATTGGTCCAAACTGGGCTGGTTAGAGGCTCCCTCCACCATGAATTTCCCAAAACTTGGCTGTTTAGAGGCTCCCTCCACCATTAATTGGTCCAAACTGGGCTGGTTAGAGGCTCCCTCCACCATGAATTTGCCCAAACTGGGGTGGTTAGAGGCTCCCTCCACCATTAATTGGTCCAAACTGGGCTGGTTAGAGGCTCCCTCCACAATTAATTGGTCCAAACTGGGCTAATTAGAGGCTCCCTCCACCATGAATTGGTCCAAACTGGGCTGGTTAGAGGCTCCCTCCACCATGAATTGGTCCAAACTGGGGTGGTTAGAGGCTCCCTCCACCATTAATTGGTCCAAACTGGGCAGGTTAGAGGCTCCCTCCACCATTAATTGGTCCAAACTGGGGTGGTTAGAGGCTCCCTCCACCATTAATTGGTCCAAACTGGGCTGGTTAGAGGCTCCCTCCACAATTAATTGGTCCAAACTGGGCTAATTAGAGGCTCCCTCCACCATGAATTGGTCCAAACTGGGTTTTTTAGAGGCTCCCTCCACCATGAATTTGCCCAAACTGGGCTGGTTAGAGGCTCCCTCCACCATGAATTGGTCCAAACTGGGGTTTTTAGAGGCTCCCTCCACCATGAATTGGTCCAAACTTGGCTGTTTAGAGGCTCCCTCCACCATGAATTGGTCCAAACTGGGGTGGTTAGAGGCTCCCTCCACCATTAATTGGTCCAAACTGGGCTGGTTAGAGGCTCCCTCCACCATGAATTTCCCAAAACTTGGCTGTTTAGAGGCTCCCTCCACCATTAATTGGTCCAAACTGGGCTGGTTAGAGGCTCCCTCCACCATGAATTTGCCCAAACTGGGCTGTTTAGAGGCTCCCTCCACCATGAATTTGCCCAAACTGGGCTGTTTAGAGGCTCCCTCCACCATGAATTGGTCCAAACTGGGCTGGTTAGAGGCTCCCTCCACCATGAATTTCCCAAAACTTGGCTGTTTAGAGGCTCCCTCCACCATTAATTGGTCCAAACTGGGCTGGTTAGAGGCTCCCTCCACCATGAATTTGCCCAAACTGGGGTGGTTAGAGGCTCCCTCCACCATTAATTGGTCCAAACTGGGGTGGTTAGAGGCTCCCTCCACCATTAATTGGTCCAAACTGGGCTGGTTAGAGGCTCCCTCCACAATTAATTGGTCCAAACTGGGCTAATTAGAGGCTCCCTCCACCATGAATTGGTCCAAACTGGGTTTTTTAGAGGCTCCCTCCACCATGAATTTGCCCAAACTGGGCTGTTTAGAGGCTCCCTCCACCATGAATTGGTCCAAACTGGGCTGGTTAGAGGCTCCCTCCACCATGAATTGGTCCAAACTGGGCTGGTTAGAGGCTCCCTCCACCATGAATTGGTCCAAACTGGGCTGGTTAGAGGCTCCCTCCACCATGAATTGGTCCAAACTGGGCTGGTTAGAGGCTCCCTCCACCATGAATTTGCCCAAACTGGGCTGTTTAGAGGCTCCCTCCACCATGAATTTGCCCAAACTGGGCTGGTTAGAGGCTCCCTCCACCATGAATTGGTCCAAACGGGTTTTTAGAGGCTCCCTTCACCATGAATTGGTCCAAACTTGGCTGTTTAGAGGCTCCCTCCACCATGAATTGGTCCAAACTGGGGTGGTTAGAGGCTCCCTCCACCATGAATTTGCCCAAACTGGGCTGTTTAGAGGCTCCCTCCACCATGAATTGGTCCAAACTGGGTTTTTTAGAGGCTCCCTCCACCATGAATTGGTCCAAACTGGGCTGGTTAGAGGCTCCCTCCACCATGAATTGGTCCAAACTGGGCTGTTTAGAGGCTCCCTCCACCATTAATTGGTCCAAACTGGGCTGGTTAGAGGCTCCCTCCACCATTAATTGGTCCAAACTGGGCTGGTTAGAGGCTCCCTCCACAATTAATTGGTCCAAACTGGGCTAATTAGAGGCTCCCTCCACCATGAATTGGTCCAAACTGGGTTTTTTAGAGGCTCCCTCCACCATGAATTTGCCCAAACTGGGCTGTTTAGAGGCTCCCTCCACCATGAATTGGTCCAAACTGGGCTGGTTAGAGGCTCCCTCCACCATGAATTGGTCCAAACTGGGCTGGTTAGAGGCTCCCTCCACCATGAATTGGTCCAAACTGGGCTGGTTAGAGGCTCCCTCCACCATGAATTGGTCCAAACTGGGCTGGTTAGAGGCTCCCTCCACCATGAATTTGCCCAAACTGGGCTGTTTAGAGGCTCCCTCCACCATGAATTTGCCCAAACTGGGCTGGTTAGAGGCTCCCTCCACCATGAATTTGCCCACACTGGGCTGGTTAGAGGCTCCCTCCACCATGAATTTCCCAAAACTTGGCTGTTTAGAGGCTCCCTCCACCATTAATTGGTCCAAATTGGGCTGGTTAGAGGCTCCCTCCACCATGAATTGGTCCAAACTTGGCTGTTTAGAGGCTCCCTCCACCATTAATTGGTCCAAACTGGGCTGGTTAGAGGCTCCCTCCACCATGAATTTCCCAAAACTTGGCTGTTTAGAGGCTCCCTCCACCATTAATTGGTCCAAACTGGGCTGGTTAGAGGCTCCCTCCACCATGAATTTGCCCAAACTGGGCTGTTTAGAGGCTCCCTCCACCATGAATTTGCCCAAACTGGGCTGGTTAGAGGCTCCCTCCACCATGAATTGGTCCAAACTGGGCTGGTTAGAGGCTCCCTCCACCATGAATTTGCCCAAACTGGGCTGTTTAGAGGCTCCCTCCACCATGAATTTGCCCAAACTGGGCTGGTTAGAGGCTCCCTCCACCATGAATTGGTCCAAACGGGTTTTTAGAGGCTCCCTTCACCATGAATTGGTCCAAACTTGGCTGTTTAGAGGCTCCCTCCACCATGAATTGGTCCAAACTGGGGTGGTTAGAGGCTCCCTCCACCATGAATTTGCCCAAACTGGGCTGTTTAGAGGCTCCCTCCACCATGAATTGGTCCAAACTGGGTTTTTTAGAGGCTCCCTCCACCATGAATTGGTCCAAACTGGGCTGGTTAGAGGCTCCCTCCACCATGAATTGGTCCAAACTGGGGTGGTTAGAGGCTCCCTCCACCATTAATTGGTCCAAACTGGGCTGGTTAGAGGCTCCCTCCACCATTAATTGGTCCAAACTGGGCTGGTTAGAGGCTCCCTCCACCATGAATTTGCCCAAACTGGGCTGGTTAGAGGCTCCCTCCACCATGAATTGGTCCAAACTGGGGTTTTTAGAGGCTCCCTCCACCATGAATTGGTCCAAACTGGGGTTTTTAGAGTCTCCCTCCACCATGAATTGGTCCAAACTGGGGTTTTTAGAGGCTCCCTCCACCATGAATTTGCCCAAACTCTGCTGGTTAGAGGCTCAATCCACCCTGATTTTCAAAACAAATGTTGGTGCCAACCTCAACTTACTACAAGGGCCAAATTCACTGCTGGTGACAAGCTCTCCTCACTGCAAGTGCCAAATACACATGTTTCAAGGTGTTTTCCTACTGTCAGAGAGGTGGTATTGAGTGTGTAAAGTGTGTAGTTGTTAGGCTGTGATGTTGGGGTAATAGAGGGTCTTTGGTGTGTTAGATGCCCCCAGACATGCTTCCCCTGCTGTCCCAGTGTCATTCCAGAGGTGTTGGCATCATTTCCTGGGGTGTCATAGTGGACTTGGTGACCCTCCAGACACGGATTTGGGTTTCCCCCTTAACGAGTATCTGTTCCCCATAGACTATAATGGGGTTCGAAACCCGTTCGAACACACGAACATTGAGCGGCTGTTCGAATCGAATTTCGAACCTCGAACATTTTAGTGTTCGCTCATCTCTATTTATCACTTGTGAATCAGTCAGCTTGAATATGAGCTTTGCAATGATGGCTTTGCTGTTGCTTCAATAAGTTAATTTGCATATATAAGCAAAAATAGCAATATCTGAGCAACAAAGGAAGCAAGTCACAAGGAGAAAGTACCATATGATTGAGGTGACCCTGATCTATCTATCTGAGGAGCTGAGTTGATAGGTTAGTATCACCAGAACCCAGTTTATCTGTCTGAAGGTCTAGGGTAATATTCTGGGTTCTGGTGACACTAACCTATCTATCTGCAGGGCTGGGGTGATATGCTGGGTCTGGTGACAGTAACCTATCTATCTGCAGGGCTGGGGTGATATGCTGGGTCTGGTGACAGTAACCTATCTATCTGCAGGGCTGGGGTGATATGCTGGGTCTGGTGACAGTAACCTATCTATCTGCAGGGCTGGGGTGATATGCTGGGTCTGGTGACAGTAACCTATCTATCTGCAGGGCTGGGGTGATATGCTGGGTCTGGTGACACTAACCTATCTATCTGCAGGGCTGGGGTGATATGCTGGGTCTGGTGGTATGGCCCGCAGCCTGGAGAGGTGCTGTTAGGCTGCTCGGTTGCTCCCCCTATTGGTGCTCTTCTGATGTGATGGTGTTTGCCTTCATACAGAGGCCGTCAAGAAGCGGCTAATAGTCTTGACAACTTGATCAAAAATATATTCTGAGAACCTTTGTAGATTTTGCAGAGTCTTAGATGAATGTATAATACTTGGATGTGCAGCCTGTGTCTTATTTCTAAAATGTTGCCGTCCGGGGATCTCACCCAACCTATCGCTGCTCTTCCACCCGCCGCCCCCTTCTGGCCGCAATCGCTATCCGGTGGCGGTCTTGACCTGATTAGGAGCCGAGCGAATTAGGAAATGCTGAAAATATCTCGCTTGATTCCTTCAAAGCTTTGGTAGAATGAAACAGAGCCTGGCTTCCACATCTGACCTCCACAAAACATCAAAACCATTAGCTTCTAGTCTTCAATTTGTAAGCAATTACTTATTCCGTTAGCAATTGGGATTAACTCCAAAAGAACGTAGTAAAATTTCATGGCGGAATGAGCCCGCACCTCACTGATGCGAACATGTTCGGTTCTAAGGAGCACCTGCGCGCACTCTTTAATCTTATTTAAGGGATCAATATTTTCCTACTCTTTTTTTTGTAACATTCAAAGGGATAAAAGGTTCTTTGTGGCCTAAGGCTGTCACTCCGCAAATTAAAAGATCCTTAGTAAAATTGTCCTATTTATTCCAAAATGGAGAACGACATTTCTTGTGCAGAATATTAAGTTGCAAAAAGAAATAAGAGACTCGGTAAAGAGCAGAATACCTGGTACATATTCAGTCTGACATGGAAGGTTGGAGTTTGGTGCACTGTATGGTAAGTAATAATCATCACGAGTTCCTTAAAGGGACACTCCAGGATTCTTTTTTCTGTATTATATTGTCTGAGAGATCATCCCATCAATAGTTCATGTAGTTTTCTTATCCTGCTTTTACCTTTATCAATCAGCCTCATCATTACAGTGTGACCTCTTTTTTCTAGCATGGGTTGCTGTGCAAAGACAAGGTCTCTCTCTGCTGCCTTCAGATACTATTGAGAACTACCATGTGACCTCATATTTGACAAAGTCCCCTCCCCTTTGCTTCTTTGCCTTATCCTCCCTGTGCCTCCTCTGTCTCTCACTTAAAGGGATCCTATCATTGGATACCCTTTTTTCTGACTAACACATAGGAATAGCCTTAAGAAAGGCTATTCTTCTAGTACTTTTAGATGTCTTCTCCGCACAGCCGTTTGGTAGAAATCCGGGTTTTCTTCGGTATGCAAATTAGTTCTCTCGCAGAACTGGGGGCGTCCCCAATGCTGCGAGAGACATCTCCAGCGACGCCTTCTCCGTCTTGAACGCCCTCTCCTTGTGTCTTCTTCCGTCCTGGGTTTCAATCTTCTAGGCATGCGCAGTCAGCTCTGCCATCGGGCATCGGGAAAAGCCAACTGGGTATACCAGTGGCCACAAGAAAATGGTCGCTTACACAGTAAGCAGCCATTTTTTGTAGCTGCTTAAACAGTATGCTGGGGTAAGCGGACATTTTCTTGTGGCCATGGACATGCGCAGTCAGCTCTGTCCGAGGCCTAGAAGATTGAAACCCAGGACAGAAGAAGACACAGGGAGAGAGTGTTCCAGAAAAAGATAGAGGTGTCACTGGAGAGTTCTTTTGAAGCATTGGGGACGCCCCCAGTGCTGTTTGAGCACTGAGGACTGCCCCCAGTGCTCCGAGAGAACTGATTTGCAAGCGAGGTCTACCATGGCTTGGTACAGTGACAATTAGGTTAACCGTCCGGCCTGGCCTGCCCAGAGCCCAGACTTGAACCCAATCGAGCACCTCTGGAATGAGTTGGAACTAAGGGGTGCAGTAGCCGACCAAAATTGTTGAAAGCACTTACTTGTCTTCTCCAAGCCGAATGGAAAGTCATACAAGGACTTGTGGAAAGCATGCCCCGGAGGGTTGAGGCTGCAATTGCCACTCGTGCCACTTGGAACACAGGTGTCCAAATACTTATTGGTAGACAATGTATTAGGACATCCCAGTGATAATATGGCCCCCACAGATATAGCCCTGATCCCAACATTATCCAGTCTGTCTTGGGAAGTCATGAAGAGACAGACGGATTGGAGCAAGCCTACATCCACATTAGATCTGTGCTTAGTTCTCCAAGATGGCGGCGGGAACAACCTCCCTGCCCAGTTCTGCCAAAAAATGTCTGCAAGTCCCGAGAAGAACTGATGGAAGGCAAAGGTCACACCGAATATTGATGGGATTTATATTTCTCACAAACAAACAATTCACCCTTCTATTTCTGGAATCGTTCCGCACTTGCCAAATACATTTGCACAGTCCTGTACACGTGCATTTATACATGTATACAGTGCCCAGAGCCTCTCACTGTCTATATATACTTCAGCTAAGTACATGCACGGGAAGATACTTGATTGGAGCTATTATTGTGCACTTTTTTATTTGCTACTTTTTGCTTCTGTCACGTTTCTCCCATAGACACGTGTTTGACAGCTTTGCGGTAAACCTCTACGTGCCGCAGAAAGTTATCGCGCCGCTTCTCCGATAGTTATTTTGATAACCAGGTTAACAAGTGTCTAAGAGATGAGCGAGTCCGCCCGGCTCCTTCTATAACACACAGACGTGGCGCGCGCCTTGTTTTATTCATGACATCTTCACATTTTTTTCTCTTCGCTGCATTTGTGTGAGTGCAAACCTATTCGATTATTGTCATCAGAGCAGGAAACACATTGAAGAGAAGGACAAGGTTAGGCGATAGGAATCTCACCACTTGACTTGTTTCTCCTCCGTCTCACTTAAAGCCTCATTTTACATTTTTATTTACTTTTCAAGGTCCGGAGGGTTTTCCGCGGCAGACGGAATACGCAAAGCGCTATTTTTACTCACAGTAAATTGGTCTGAAATATGAATATGGAAAACAATGACTAATGTCACAGACGATTTGTGTAGTTGTAATAATAGTGTTGATATTTCAATGTAGAAGGAGAATGTTAAAGCAAATATTCAGACCGTCAGAGGTTCTCAGGGAATGGTGGCCTGACGTGACTAAGAGGGGGCATTCTTATATAGGGCAGTATTATAGGGCAGCAACCCTATAATAGCTATTTTGGGGGGAATTTATGTCTAGTTTTCCAATGGATGGTGGCCCAGTCTTTGGATGGTTTAGATTCAGAGACAGTTAATGCCAAGGACAGGGTCGAGGAACCGTGGCTCATCGGACATCTCCCTAAAAGTGGCCATGGTGGTGACAATCTACAAAGACTGGTCAAATGAATGGCCATCATATAATAAATGGGGCAACTGGTCATGGCAAAGCAAGAGATGGTTCTTGTTGGTAACTTCCAGCTTCACCTAGTAGGAACCAGAGGTGATGACGCTTGGCGACTGTGACATGGTGACATGCATTACTGGAAATTATTAAACTCTGGGGTCTCTTTTGCACCCTATTACTGCACCCCAGCCCCAATTATATTGACATCTGTCTTCAGACTCAATAGACGGCCATGTCATGAATTCTCCTGCAGTTTGGTGATGACTAGAGATCAGCGAACAGTAAAATGTTCGAAATTCGATATTCGTTTCCAGTAGCCCCTCAATATTCGACTACTCTAATCGAATATCGAACCCTATTATAGTCTATGGGGGGAAAATGCTCGTTTCAGGGGTAGGCAACGTTCGATCAAATTATACTTACTAAGTCCACGAGTGAGGGTCGGGCTGGATCCTCTGAGAAGTCTTCTCCGTGCAGCGTCCCCGCGGCATCTTCCGGCTCTGAATTCACTCTGCCAGGCATCGGACCTGGGCAGAGCCGACTGCACATGCCCGCACTACAAGAAAATGGCCGCTTACAGTCAAAGCGGCCATTTTCTTGTAGCGCGGGCATGCGCAGTTGGCTCTGCCTAGGCCCAATGCCTGGCAGAGTGAATTCAGAGCCGGAAGACACTGCGGGGACGCTGCACGGAGAAGACTTCTAAAGGTAGGAGAAGAACCAGTGTTGATTGGCCGACTGTATAGCATTCGGCCAATCAATGCTGGTTCTGCATCGAACTTTTACATTCGAACAGCGAGTGGTATTTGATCGAGTACGAGTATTTCGAATACCATAGTATTCGATCGAATACCTACTCGATCGAATACTACGCGCTCATCTCTAGTGATGACCACTACGCTTTATATAAGCCGCTATTTCTGATTCTTTTCCCCCGAGAATACCATAAGCTTTGTGCCAATAAGTGAATTAGAGTTTTTGTGCAGCCAGGAAGTATCCAGTCATATTTGCCGAATGACACAAAAGCCGACATCTAGGACCCTCTCTTGTTGTACGTGGTTAAGTTGTTACAAAATATGATAGATATCTCCCTTTCACCTTAATGGAGAGTAACACAATCAATAGGAAGCCGCACGAATTTGGTTCTGCTCCACCAGATGTAATTGAAAAGTAGCTCAAGCAGAAATTTAAAGTGGTTTGAGGTGTATCTCGGCTTTCCTTTGGTGCTTCTGATTTGGAGGAGGATTAAGTCTTAGAGGCTGAAGTAGGTATGATCGGAGATACAAGTTCATTGTGGTCACGTGCTGCAAATAATGGAGCGTAGAAGGGAGTCGGAGGAAGAAGAGCCATTTACCGATTATCCGGCTCAGTAATACGGCGAAACTGGACATCACTAAACTCATGAGGTGAAGAGCATTTATGTTTAATTAAATAATCCAAGGACTTCTCTAATTTGGCAAGAGGAACCTGTCAAGTGATTTCTGCTGCCCTATCTGAATTCAGGATATGATAGAGGAGAGAAGCTGAGCTCTGTGATATATAGGTTATATGATAGAGGAGAGAAGCTGAGCTCTGTGATATATAAGATTATATGATAGAGGAGAGAAGCTGAGCTCTGTGATATATAAGATTATATGATAGAGGAGAGAAGCTGAGCTCTGTGATATATAGGGTTATATGATAGAGGAGAGAAGCTGAGCTCTGTGATATATAAGGTTATATGATAGAGGAGAGAAGCTGAGCTCTGTGATATATAGGTTATATGATAGAGGAGAGAAGCTGAGCTCTGTGATATATAGGTTATATGATAGAGGAGAGAAGCTGAGCTCTGTGATATATAAGGTTATATGATAGAGGAGAGAAGCTGAGCTCTGTGATATATAGGGTTATATGATAGAGGAGAGAAGCTGAGCTCTGTGATACATAAGGTTATATGATAGAGGAGAGAAGCTGAGCTGTGTGATATATAGGGTTATATGATAGAGGAGAGAAGCTGAGCTCTGTGATATATAGGGTTATATGATAAAGGAGAGAAGCAGAGCTGTGTGATATATAGGGTTATATGACAGAGGAGAGAAGCTGAGCTCTGTGATATATAGGGTTATATGATAGAGGAGAGAAAATGAGCTCTGTGATATATAGGGTTATATGATAGAGGAGAGAAGCTGAGCTCTGTGATATATAGGGTTATATGACAGAGGAGAGAAGCTGAGCTCTGTAATCTATAGATTATATGATAGAGGAGAGAAGCTGAGCTCTGTGAGATATAGTGTTATATAATAGAGGAGAGAAGCTGAGCTCTGTGATATATAGGTTTATATGATAGAGTAGAGAAGCTGAGCTCTGTGATATATAGGGTTATATGATAGAGGAGAGAAGCTGAGCTCTGTGATATATAGGTTATATGATAGAGGAGAGAAGCTGAGCTCTGTGATATATAGGGTTATATGATAGAGGAGAGAAGCTGAGCTCTGTGATATATAGGTTATATGATAGAGGAGAGAAGCTGAGCTCTGTGATATATAGGTTATATGATAGAGGAGAGAAGCTGAGCTCTGTGATATATAGGGTTATATGATAGAGGAGAGAAGCTGAGCTCTGTGATATATAGGGTTATATGATAGAGGAGAGAAGCTGAGCTCTGTGATATATAGGGTTATATGATAGAGGAGAGAAGCTGAGCTCTGTGGTATATAGGTTATATGATAGAGGAGAGAAGCTGAGCTCTGTGATATATAGGGTTATCTGATAGAGGGAGAGAAGCTGAGCTCTGTGATATATAGGGTTATATGATAGAGTAGAGAAGCTGAGCTCTGTGATATATAGGGTTATATGATAGAGGAGAGAAGCTGAGCTCTGTGATATATAGGGTTATATGATAAAGGAGAGAAGCTGAGCTCTGTGATATATAGGGTTATATGATAGAGGAGAGAAGCTGAGCTCTGTGGTATATAGGTTATATGATAGAGGAGAGAAGCTGAGCTCTGTGATATATAGGATTATATGATAGAGGAGAGAAGCTGAGCTCTGTGATATATAGGTTATATGATAGAGGAGAGAAGCTGAGCTCTGTGATATATAGGTTATATGATAGAGGAGAGAAGCTGAGCTCTGTGATATATAGGGTTATATGATAGAGGAGAGAAGCTGAGCTCTGTGATATATAGGGTTATATGATAGAGGAGAGAAGCTGAGCTCTGTGATATATAGGGTTATATGATAGAGGAGAGAAGCTGAGCTCTGTGATATATAGGGTTATATGATAGAGGAGAGAAGCTGAGCTCTGTGATATATAGGGTTATATGATAGAGGAGAGAAGCTGAGCTCTGTGGTATATAGGTTATATGATAGAGGAGAGAAGCTGAGCTCTGTGATATATAGGGTTATCTGATAGAGGGAGAGAAGCTGAGCTCTGTGATATATAGGGTTATATGATAGAGTAGAGAAGCTGAGCTCTGTGATATATAGGGTTATATGATAGAGGAGAGAAGCTGAGCTCTGTGATATATAGGGTTATATGATAAAGGAGAGAAGCTGAGCTCTGTGATATATAGGGTTATATGATAGAGGAGAGAAGCTGAGCTCTGTGATATATAGGGTTATATGATAGAGGAGAGAAGCTGAGCTCTGTGATATATAGGTTATATGATAGAGGAGAGAAGCTGAGCTCTGTGATATATAGGTTATATGATAGAGGAGAGAAGCTGAGCTCTGTGATATATAGGGTTATATGATAGAGGAGAGAAGCTGAGCTCTGTGGTATATAGGTTATATGATAGAGGAGAGAAGCTGAGCTCTGTGATATATAGGGTTATCTGATAGAGGGAGAGAAGCTGAGCTCTGTGATATATAGGGTTATATGATAGAGGAGAGAAGCTGAGCTCTGTGGTATATAGGGTTATATGATAGAGGAGAGAAGCTGAGCACTGTGATATATAGGGTTATATGATAGACTAGAGAAGCTGAGCTCTGTGGTATATAGGGTTATATGATAGAGGAGAGAAGCTGAGCTCTGTGATATATAGGGTTATATGATAGAGGAGAGAAGCTGAGCTCTGTGGTATATAGGTTATATGATAGAGGAGAGAAGCTGAGCTCTGTGGTATATAGGTTATATGATAGAGGAGAGAAGCTGAGCTCTGTGGTATATAGGTTATATGATAGAGGAGAGAAGCTGAGCTCTGTGATATATAGGGTTATATGATAGAGGAGAGAAGCTGAGCTCTGTGGTATATAGGTTATATGATAGAGGAGAGAAGCTGAGCTCTGTGGTATATAGGTTATATGATAGAGGAGAGAAGCTGAGCTCTGTGGTATATAGGTTATATGATAGAGGAGAGAAGCTGAGCTCTGTGATATATAGGGTTATATGATAGAGGAGAGAAGCTGAGCTCTGTGGTATATAGGTTATATGATAGAGGAGAGAAGCTGAGCTCTGTGATATATAGGGTTATCTGATAGAGGGAGAGAAGCTGAGCTCTGTGGTATATAGGGTTATCTGATAGAGGGAGAGAAGCTGAGCTCTGTGATACATAGGGTTGTATGATAGAGGAGAAAAGCTGAGTTAAGTGATATGTAGGGTTAGGGGGAGAGAAGCTGAGCTCTATGAAATCTATGAAATTTATATCATGATTGTTGAGTAAGAAGCAGACTAAATCCTTTCTTCTAGGAGAGACAATAAGAGTCCTGTTTATTCCACCCATGTAGGTTGATTGACATCCTTTTGTTTACACACAAGGGGAGGTGTCAATCACTGGATATGGGGGAAAGGGGGTATCAAGAGTCACTGTCTCTCCTACTTTAGTAACTTAAGGCATACCTTCAACTATCAAGCACATTTTCATAAATAATTAGTACATGTGAGGATAAGAATCTTTGTAATATATCTTCTGTATAAAGAAAAATGCTTCTTTCTCCATTTATCAGGCTGCTTTTCACTCTGGCTGTGGTTCAGTCAGTCTGATCTCATTAATAAAATCTGTATTCAGAGGGAGATGGACTATCAGGCTCATAGATCAAGTTTCTACTAAACCGCAGATGTCTATGAATTGCTGTTGTATGGAGACACGAGGAGAGTGATATTAGAGTGAGTTAAAGGATAAGAAAACATGGCAGCTTTCTTCTTCTCTTGAGCAGATATTGTGTCCATTGGTCTTGTGTCATTCATTTCAGTTAACAACATGTGACCATGTGACGAAAAACAAGCCATGTTTTCTTTAAGGTGAAAAGTATCCTGGAAAATGGAGAAAGGAGCATTTTTATTTAACAAAATCCCTTTTATTTGCCTATACTAGTCATTTACTAAGTGTTATTTTATTATTAGAGGTACACTTTACTATAGATACCTATATTACATACTGTATATACTCGAGTATAAGCCGAGGCCCCTAATTTTACTACAAAAATGGGAAAACTTATTGACTCGAGTATAAGCCTAGGAGGGGAAATGCAGCAGCTACTGGAAAATTTCAAAAATTAAAATGGTTGGAGTTTTTGGGTGCAGTAGTTGCTGGGGGAGGGGAGGGGGGAGGGAGTGTTTTGGTTGTCTGTCTGCCCCTTCCCTGAGTTTGAGGACTGGGGTTTTTTCCCCCACTTGGAATTCAGCCTGGTTGTCTATAGGGTATCTGCAGTGCTCCTATTAACCCCTGCAGATCCCCTATATTCAGTAGACCGGGCACTGTCAGACACAGGGATACCTAATGTGTATGTGTTTCACAGTAATTTTCTAATTTTATATGTATTCTAGGGAAAGGAGTATTATTTATTTTATTTTTTATTATATTTTTTAAAGCTTCTTTTTTCACTATTTTATGGAAGCGTCTATACATTACTATTGCGGCTGGTCATAGAACCCCCCCCCAAAAAAAAAAAAATAAATAAAAAAATAAATAAAATAAAAAATAAATAAAAAAATAAATAAATAAATAAAAATTTGGTGACTCGAGTATAAGCCGGGGGGCTTTCTCAGCACAAAAACTGTGCTGAAAAACTCGGCTTATACTCGAGTATATACTGTATATACCTATGCATGCACTTATATAATACCGTAGCTATCGTTAATGACCACAATCCTATACTGCTACCCCATGCCTTACGTGAATACCTGACGTTCAGAGCAAGAAGCGAGCGCGCTGCATATCTTGTCCCGTGATTTATAGAATTTCTCATCCATTTGAAGTACTGAAGGTGACTATCCCTGATACTGTCTGTGCAAAGTGGCAGACATATTCTGGGAACATACCATGAATAATGCATATTAAGGCACACATAGCTTTTATGGAGCAGAAATCGCATCCCTATTTACAAGACATCTGCTGTATATAAAACGTGTTAAAGCCTGCCTGCGAGTTTGTGTGCTCAGTCTGCGGGCAGGTTAACACGCACACAGTAGGGAGAAGCAGGCAGTTAATAGCTCCGATCTGACAGCTCGTACATTCACATAACCATGGTGGCGTTCTCATTTAAAGCCATCTCCCCGGGGAGCGCTTTGTTTGTTTGCATACCAGCTTGTTTTTGCATAGAAAGGTTACATGAATGACACACGCGCCCGAGTAAAATGTGAGCGGATCAAGCTGTCGGTGCCTAAAAGGGTAGAACAAAGATGGAAGAGCCGAGATAATAATTCAACTTTTATGTCATGAAGTAATGTTATGTTGTGCGTGATGGTCATACGCCGCCATGCCAGAAGAGAATATGGTGGTGTCATCATGGTGGTGGCTGTCAGGGTAGCCTGGATGGCAAGTGCCATTGGGCCCAACAACTAACAAGGCCAGTCTCCATGATAACTCCGAGTGATGGAAGGGGGCGTCTAATTTTTTTCAGTATTTCTATTCGGTGACATCACTTCATCATCTCTATACTGTGATATCATATGGTTATTATACTATACATGGCGACATCATGATAATTTTCTTTCCTATTCTGTGATTTCACATTGTACGTGGCAATGTTCTTGTGTATATTACATATGTGCTATGATACAGTATGTTATAATCGTTGTCATAGTATACAGTTAGGGCCAGAAATATTTGGACAGTGACACAATTTTCGAGAGTTGGGCTCTACATGCCACCACATTGGTTTTGAAATGAAACCTCTACAACATAATTCAAGTGCAGATTGTAACGTTTAATTTGAAGGGTTGAACAAAAATATCTGATAGAAAATGTAGGAATTGTACACATTTCTTTACAAACACTCCACATTTTAGGAGCTCAAAAGTAATTGGAAAAATAAACATAACCCAAACAGAATATTTTTATTTTCAATATTTTGTTGCGAATCCTTTGGAGGCAATCACTGCCTTAAGTCTGGAACCCATGGACATCACCAAACGCTGGGTTTCCTCCTTCTTAATGCTTTGCCAGGCCTTTACAGCCGCAGCCTTCAGGTCTTGCTTGTTTGTGGGTCTTTCCGCCTTAAGTCTGGATTTGAGCAAGTGAAATGCATGCTCAATTGGGTTAAGATCTGGTGATTGACTTGGCCATTGCAGAATGTTCCTCTTTTTTGCACTCATGAACTCCTGGGTAGCTTTGGCTGTATGCTTGAGGTCATTGTCCATCTGTACTATGAAGCGCCGTCCGATCAACTTGGCAGCATTTGGCTGAATCTGGGCTGAAATTATATCCCGGTACACTTCAGAATTCATCCGGCTACTCTTGTCTGCTGTTATGTCATCAATAAACACAAGTGACCCAGTGCCATTGAAAGCCATGCATGCCCATGCCATCACGTTGCCTCCACCATGTTTTACAGAGGATGTGGTGTGCCTCGGATCATGTGCCGTTCCCTTTCTTCTCCACACTTTTTTCTTCCCATCATTCTGGTACAGGTTGATCTTTGTCTCATCTGTCCATAGAATACTTTTCCAGAACTGAGCTGGCTTCTTGAGGTGTTTTTCAGCAAATGTAACTCTGGCCTGTCTATTTTTGGAATTGATGAATGGTTTGCATCTAGATGTGAACCCTTTGTATTTACTTTCATGGAGTCTTCTCTTTACTGTTGACTTAGAAACAGATACACCTACTTCACTGAGAGTGTTCTGGACTTCAGTTGATGTTGTGAACGGGTTCTTCTTGACCAAAGAAAGTATGCGGCGATCATCCACCACTGTTGTCATCCATGGACGCCCAGGCCTTTTTGAGTTCCCGAGCTCACCAGTCAATTCCTTTTTTCTTAGAATGTACCCGACTGTTGATTTTGCTACTCCAAGCATGTCTGCTATCTCTCTGATGGATTTTTTCTTTTTTTCAGCCTCAGGATGTTCTGCTTCACCTCAATTGAGAGTTCCTTTGACCGCATGTTGTCTGGTCACAGCAACAGCTTCCAAATGCAAAACCACACACCTGGAATCAACCCCAGACCTTTTAACTACTTCACTGATTACAGGTTTATGAGGGAGACGCCTTCAGAGTTAATTGCAGCCCTTAGAGTCCATTGTCCAATTACTTTTGGTCCCTTGAAAAAGAGGAGGCTATGCATTACAGAGCCATGATTCCTAAACCCTTTCTCCGATTTGGATGTGGAAACTCTCATATTGCAGCTGGGAGTGTGCACTTTCAGCCCATATTATATATATAATTGTATTTCTGAACATGTTTTAGTAAACAGCTAAAATAACAAAACTTGTGTCACTGTCCAAATATTTCTGGCCCTAACTGTAGTATATGTCTCCATGTATTGTGACATCACTATGCACTGTATCCAACTATTGTGAGTTTACTGTGTGTACTATCCCTGTAGTGTGACATCACTGTATATATTATCTCCGTACTGTGACATCACTGTGTGTATTATCCCTGTACTGTGACATCACTGTGTGTATTATCCTGTACTGTGACATCACTGTGTGTATTATCCTGTACTGTGACATCACTGTGTGTATTATCCCTGTACTGTGACATCACTGTGTGTATTATCCCTGTACTGTGACATCACTGTGTGTATTATCCCTGTACTATGACATCACTGTGTGTATTATCCCTGTACTGTGACATCACTGTGTGTATTATCCCTGTACTGTGACATCACTGTGTGTATTATCTCTGTACTGTGACATCACTGTGTGTATTATCCCTGTACTGTGACATCACTGTGTGTATTATCCCTGTACTGTGACATCACTGTGTGTATTATCCTGTACTGTGACATCACTGTGTGTATTATCCTGTACTGTGACATCACTGTGTGTATTATCCCTGTACTGTGACATCACTGTGTGTATTATCTCTGTACTGTGACATCACTGTGTGTATTACCCTGTACTGTGACATCACTGTGTGTATTATCCTGTACTGTGACATTACTGTGTGTATTATCCTGTACTGTGACATCACTGTGTGTATTATCCTGTACTGTGACATCACTGTGTGTATTATCCCTGTACTGTGACATCACTGTGTGTTTTATCCTGTACTGTGACATTACTGTGTGTATTATCCTGTACTGTGACATCACTGTGTGTACTATCCCTGTAGTGTGACATCACTGTATATATTATCTCCGTACTGTGACATCACTGTGTGTATTATCCCTGTACTGTGACATCACTGTGTGTATTATCCTGTACTGTGACATCACTGTGTGTATTATCTCTGTACTGTGACATCACTGTGTGTATTATCCTGTACTGTGACATCACTGTGTGTATTATCCTGTACTGTGACATCACTGTGTGTATTATCCTGTACTGTGACATCACTGTGTGTATTATCCTGTACTGTCACATCACTGTGTGTATTATCCCTGTACTGTGACATCACTGTGTGTATTATCTCTGTACTGTGACATCACTGTGTGTATTATCTCTGTACTGTGACATCACTGTGTGTTTTATCCTGTACTGTGACATCACTGTGTGTATTATCCTGTACTGTGACATCACTGTGTGTATTATCCTGTACTGTGACATCACTGTGTGTATTATCTCTGTACTGTGACATCACTGTGTGTATTATCTCTGTACTGTGACATCACTGTGTGTATTATCCATGTACTGTGACATCACTGTGTGTATTATCTCTGTACTGTGACATCACTGTGTGTATTATCCCTGTACTGTGACATCACTGTGTGTATTGTCTCTGTACTGTGACATCACTGTGTGTATTATCTCTGTACTGTGACATCACTGTGTGTATTATCCCTGTACTGTGACATCACTGTGTGTATTATCCCTGTACTGTGACATCACTGTGTGTATTATCTCTGTACTGTGACATCACTGTGTGTATTATCTCTGTACTGTGACATCACTGTGTGTTTTATCCTGTACTGTGACATCACTGTGTGTATTATCCTGTACTGTGACATCACTGTGTGTATTATCCTGTACTGTGACATCACTGTGTGTATTATCCTGTACTGTGACATCACTGTGTGTATTATCCTGTACTGTGACATCACTGTGTGTATTATCTCTGTACTGTGACATCACTGTGTGTATTATCCTGTACTGTGACATCACTGTGTGTATTATCCTGTACTGTGACATCACTGTGTGTATTATCCTGTACTGTGACATCACTGTGTGTATTATCCCTGTACTGTGACATCACTGTGTGTATTATCCCTGTACTGTGACATCACTGTGTGTATTATCCCTGTACTGTGACATCACTGTGTGTATTATCCCTGTACTGTGACATGAAGAGACAGACGGATTCCCTATCATATTGGCTGTACACCCCCTCTGTATAAACATCTGTGTGTATACGGCCTTACTAGTCGCAGGATGGATGGAGTATATAAGACAGTGTAAGATTTCATTCTGGTTGTTTTAGCAAATACATAAAGTAGAAGAAACAAAGAAATGTATTAAAGTAACAGAGAATTCCATTTATTGTGGGGCCGGATATTAAGCCGCATCCATTGTGTGATTTAGCAATGCATCCGAGCCGCTGCCAGCAAACATCCAATATAATGGAAACAAATATTATTGGAATTCCTGAGCCGGACATTGCTGTCGTTATTATCGGGATTACTCGGCCCGCGGTTCACAGATTTATCCATGTTATTGGCATTTGTTCACATTGCAGTATTCTTACTGATTTCAGACATGGTCTCATTTGTTTGCAAATCGTTCTGAAAAAGCAAAGCATTTTCTGCAGAAAACTAGGCTTAAACAAATAATGGTTCAGTTTGTATTAAATGCAAGTATTGTCCGGGCGACACTGTATTATGTCATAGAGACAAGGCATTGGGTCCTAAGTAACTCCAAGGAGTCTCTCATCACTTACGTCCTATAGAGGGTTTGGTAAGTAGTGGACCAGGGGCTGGCTCTGACCCCTGGTAATGTGAACCCGGACTGACCTCTGACCTCCTCTCCTGTGCCCACCTGTATCATGGGGGCTGATCGAATTCATCATTATTAGTGTATCTGTCATGTTATTGGCAACAACTCTGTTTTTCTAATAAAGAGCTCCAAATCCCTTGATTTTTTTTCCTGCTTTCCCAAAGGATAATACTTTGAATTATTAAAATTCTGTCTGCATGCAGACACTGGAGGAGCTTATATTTTGCAGAAATCTATAGCACACGGGAATGCAAGTAGTTTTGTCATATATATATTATGCAAGAAAAATGCTTCTTTCCCCATTTATAGGGTTGTTTTCTTTCGCCTTCTAAACTGACATTCATTCTAAAATTTCTGCTGAATTCTATGTTGGTCTGTCAATACGGACTGTAACTAATTGAGGTGTGCCCATAGAAGTTTATGGAGAGGGGAAGAGTGAGAGTGAATTGGAATACAAGCAGTCAGAGACTGCTGCAGCTAAGCTGGAGCTAGAGTAAGTTTTCTATCACTTCCAAGATGCTTTATTCAAATTATTGATATTCAGCATTACTTGAAGGCAGTCAGAATTACATGTATTCCTATTCCACACTCCAGCATATCACCCCAGCCCTGCAGATAGATAGGTTAGTGTCACCAGACCCAGCATATCACTCCAACCCTGCAGATAGATAGGTTACTGTCACCAGAACCAGCATATCACCCCAGCCCTGCAGATAGATAGGTTAGTGTCACCAGAACCAATATATCACCCCAGCCCTGCAGATCCTTTGACTATCGACAAAGCCAGCAATATCTCGCAAGAGATACAGAGATTCTGGTCTGGTGACACTAACCTATCTATCTGCAGGGCTGGGGTGATATACTGGGTCTGGTGACACTAACCTGTCTATCTGCAGGGCTGGGGTGATATGCTGGGTTCTGGTGATAGTAACCTATCTATCTGCAGGGCTGGGGTGATATACTGGGTTCTGGTGATAGTAACCTATCTATCTGCAGGGCTGGGGTGATATGCTGGTTCTGGTGACACTAACCTATCTATCTGCAGGGCTGGGGTAATATGCTGGTTCTGGTGACACTAACCTATCTATCTGCAGGGCTGGGGTGATATGCTGGTTCTGGTGACAATAACCTATCTATTTGCAGGTCTGGGGTGATATGCTGGGTCTGGTGACACTAACCTATCTATCTGCAGGGCTGGGGTGATATGCTGGTTCTGGTGACACTAACCTATCTATCTGCAGGGCTGGGGTGATATGCTGGGGTCTGGTGACAGTAACCTATCTATCTGCAGGGCTGGGGTGATATGCTGGGTCTGGTGACACTAACCTATCTATCTGCAGGGCTGGGGTGATATGCTGGGTCTGGTGACACTAACCTATCTATCTGCAGGGCTGGGATGATATACTGGGTTCTGGTGATAGTAACCTATCTATCTGCAGGGCTGGGGTGATATGCTGGGTCTGGTGACACTAACCTATCTATCTGCAGGGCTGGGGGGATATACTGGGTCTGGTGACACTAACCTATCTATCTGCAGGGCTGGGGTGATATACTGGGTCTGGTGACACTAACCTATCTATCTGCAGGGCTGGGGTGATATACTGGGTCTGGTGACAGTAACCTATCTATCTGCAGGGCTGGGGTGATATGCTGGTTCTGATGACACTAATTTATCTATCTGCAGGGCTGGGGTGATATACTGGGGTCTGGTGACACTAACCTATCTACCTGCAGGTCTGGGTTGATATTCTGGGGTCAAATCACAGCCGATAATAGAATACCTTTCTAAATGGTGCCATCCCTGTTATTCCTCCTAGAAATTTAAACTATGAAGTCACAATACATGTATAATGTGAACAGTGATGTCACCGTATAAGGAGGAGGGACGAATTTGCCACGCCCCTGCTTAGGACTCTACAGAACCTCCATCTATACACTACCTAGAGGAACCCTCTTCATTTGGGGGACATCTTTGTCTCCATATTTGCTTTGTAGACCTCCCAGCAGGTTCCAGAGCTGTTTATGATGACCTGTCGTCCGTTAATAGGCTTGCAAACTCCAGGTAAGATTAAATGGATGTGAAACTCCCCATCGCCCTGCATGTTACTCCATAATACTCCCACCAGGAGCCATTCTAATAGTAAATTCCTCCATAAAACAGTAATTAGCCCCCATCTTACGTCCTCGCTTCAGCGATCTTTTTATTTTCCTCTACATCAATCATATATTAGCCCCGACGTGTACGAGAACGCACCTGCTGAAGGACCTCTTGCAATTGCGCCTGAACATAGATTAAGTAATACATATTCATAAAGACAAATATGTAATTGTCTGATTTTCTCTATATCGGGTGATTTCCTTCCGAACTGTCGTTTTTTTTTACCACGGTTATAGTATTGTCTTTTTTCCCTTTTCTAACCTTTTCACGTAAGGGAGGATTGAAATCCATCTAGACAAGCAGCAATAACGCTCACCAGTCAAGCCATCCATTCATCTCGATGATGCGAGGCCGCAGATCTGCATGATCAAGTAGATAGATTTGCACTTTTAAATGTTTTTGAAGGTCAAATAATGTAACCGTCTACTTAATTCTAACGACATAAATTGGCTACAAATGTGTTAGACCTTCTGCCGTGTTACGGTCCTCACCAGTCGTCTCTCCCCCCAAGTGGCAGCCATACCACTTGGCCTTTAAGACAACCCTCCCGGACGTGTGGAAGGTATCATCACAAGGCCTCATTAGTACAGCAATGACCTTTGATGGGTGACGATCAGGCGAAAGGCCCGGGTTCGATTAGCACGGCAATTTGTTCATTATATTTTGACAAGAACCTGAGACGATTCTGTTATCGAAAGGTCAAGACTTGATCCAGACGTCGTAAAGATAGACCACCAAGACTAACAAACAGCATCCACCAAGGAACGCGTCTGGTTCTGGTTATCCGGATCGCGAGGCCAGCCACGTAATGAGTCTTAAAGGGATCCTATCATTCAAACAGATTTTTTTCTAAGTAACAAGTTGGAATAGACTTAAGAACGGCTATACTTCTCCTACCTTTCGCGTTGCCGTTCACTTGAAATTCCGTTTTTTCTCAGTATATAAATGAGTTCTCTCGCAGCACTGGGGGCGGTCCCCAGCACTCAATCAGCACTGGGGGCGTCCCCAATGCTGCCAGAGAGCTCTCCAGCGCCGGCTCCATCTTCTTCAGGATCATCTTCTTCACCGCATCTTCTTCCGGCGGTCTCTTCTAACTTCTCAGGCCTAGGGCAAAGCCAACTGCGCGTGCTCGTGGCCACAAGAAAAATGGCACAGTATTGTAAGCGGCCATTTTCTCGTGGCTGGCAGGCATGCTCAGTTGGCTTTCCCTAGGGTGGAGGCCTAGAAGTTAGAAGATACCGCAGGAAGAAGACATCGTTCCAGAAGGAGAAGGAGGTGGCGCTGGAGAGTTCTCTCGCAGTATTGGGGACGCCCCCAGTGCTGTTTGAGCTCTGAGGCCCGCCCCCAGTGCTGCGAGAGAACTCATTTACATACCGAGAAAAATCAGAATTTCAAGCGAACGGCGGCGCGGAGAAGACAACGAAAGGTAGGAGAAGAATAGACTTTCTTAAGGCTATACCTACGTTTGAAAGATAGGATCCCTTTAAGTCATACGTGATCTTTTTTTTTTTTTTTTTTCCCGTAAAGCCTACAAATATGGAAATTGGCGCTGACAGCATATTGCCTCAAATTAATTTATAGACAAGGCAGGAAAATGCTTTGTGCCGTTCCTTTCTGTGTTTCCCTGAACTAATTATCAGAGCCAAATTCTCGGAAATAATTAGATTTTGTGTTGCCGGATCGAGATACTCGCACAGAAAGTAGATCTTATCAGAGAAATTTAACAAAGCTATGTAGGACAGCAGGAATGCACAGGAGCGCGCGTCCCACTGTTTTATATACTGCAAAAATGGCTTCAAATAACTTTGCTCGCCTTTTATCGAGATGTGACTCATATTTCAGCAAACGCTTCAAAACGAGCAGAATTAAGGCCTTCATCCTTTGCTTTTTTTTTTTCGGAACGGAGGAGATGAGGTAAATTCATCACCCAGCTGCACCGCTCACATGTAAAATTAATAGGCCTCCTCGGAATTGCATTTCATTAACTAATATTTAATTACAATTTTACAATATAAATTAAACGTTCATTAAAAATCTTCTCGTTCCGTCTTTCTTGATGGTCGCGTTCGCAGAGGATTACAGGGTATCCTTGCTCGTCACTGGCTGGGTTAATTAAAGGGATATTCCGTTTCGGCGAAGGAAGCCGATTCGGGGTATACGTTGCAGTAAAGCAATGTTGCAGTCCGGTTCTTTTGTTGTCTTTGTTTCCAACGGTCCTGGTAATGCAATGGTTACACGTGTGTGATACACTGAGCTCTTGGATACTGCAATGAGTTGCGCACCGATGACCAAAAGTGGATTATGATATTGCATTTTTGGCTGGGTTCTCTAGGGCCCAACACAACTGGGGGGCCCATGGCTCTCACCAACTTTAACAAGTATATGCCATTTAGAAGTGTTAGAATTGAAGCGCCTGGGTCCCTGTAATAGGGCCCCAACCCACCTTGCATTATTTAGAATACTGGTAGAGTGACTTTTTTGGCCCCCTTAGGTTCTAAGACCCAGTAGTGACTGCCAGCTCTGTACCCCCCATAGCTATGCCCCATGTACCTGTAAATGCAAGCACGGATGCAACTAGACTTCCTGTAAGCAAGGGGGCAGCATCATAATGTTGGCTCTGTGTGCCTACTCTCTGGATAGTGGAGGGAGCCTGCTGCTATATCTCAGTAATGGCCTCACTCTTGTACCCCATGGCCATTAAAAATGACATTGCCTTCTACACTCGTCCGATCTCTGGGTTTGGTAGCATCTTGGGTATACATGTTGTATAAACCCAACCTAACGTTGGGATTGATAGAGAATGGGTCTTCTATATGAATGATCATTCAGCTGATAATTGGCCCATTTACAAGCCTGGTGGGGGCCACAACCTCTATATAGCTCAGGGTCCATAGAGTAGTCTTAATCCACCCCTGCCCATAAGATTTTCACATGGAGGCTTTTCTTCTCCCGCACGTTCAGTGTTAAAACGACTAACACCCAAAGGACGCCATTATAGTCCACCAGGCTCCGTATGTAACCTCTGTTTTCTTGGTCCTCCTCCCCATTGTTTGGGTTCCCGGATAGACCTAGCATAAGAGACTCAGACTAGGGTTGAGCCGATCTTGAGATTTCAGGATCGATATTAAAATCTGATTTCCGATCTTTTTCCAGCCGATCCCTATCACGATAGTGAAATTTGCTCCATCGCCGATCGGAATCCGATCTTTTCCGATCCCGATCGCTCAACCCTAACTCAGACATATCTGATCCTTAACATGATATAAAATAAAATGTGATTCAGCAAACCAGTTGCCTTCTTCCATTACTCTATGGTCCAGTCCTCATATTCTCCTTGTAGGTGTTTTTAGCACTGGACAGGGGTCAGCAATGGCTACTCCAACCAGTGCGTGTCTCCAAACCCAGTAAGCTACACTGTATTCTGACCCTTTAACTAGCAGTAATACTTTTCAGCATTTTGTGCTAGTTAACAATGGATGAACCTCATAGAGATTGGTCTCACAAGTAGTGGTGAGGTTCCTTGCAAGTTTCAGTTTGCAAGTGTCATGACTTCACCAAAGCCCACTCAACTAACCTAGGAGGCCAGAAGACATCTGGAAGGAAGACAGAGCCCCATAGATCAGTATGAGCTGTTTATTCTTCTTTTGCATGTCCATCAGGGATTCCAATAATTGAACCCTGGGGTCGAAGAAATCCCACAGTATAAGAAGGAATAGTTGGTGATGAACCCTAAATATCTGAGGTTCCTTCAAACCCTAAATTTTTGAACTTGTAGAGATCCCGATTCATTACAAATTGGTTTACTCATCCCTAGCTACATTGGGATTGGATGACGTGGGCTAGCCTTTCCTCCCTTATGTGCATTCATGACTAGGGTTGAGCCGATCTTGAGATTTCAAGATCGATTTTAAAATCCGATTTCCGATCATTTTCCATCCGATCTCGATCCCGATCTCGATCGTGAAATTTGCTTTTGGGGTTGAGCCGATCTTGAGATAACCTCTGATCTCGATCCCGCTGGAAAAGATCGGGTCGGAATTCCAATCGCGATGGTGAAATTTACTCGATCGCCGATCGGAATCCGATCTTTTCCGATCCCGATCGCTCAACCCTATTCATGAGCTTTGGGTGCCCAGGATCCTGTAGCCAGTTCACCAGTTGTATATTCTTGGACCACTTTTGGTAGGTACTAACCACAACATGGGAACACTCGCCTGCCCTTTTGCAAATACTCTGACCCATTAACCTAGTCAATTATTTTCCCCTTGATATAGTTGCTCAGATCCCTACTCTGGTCCATATAACCTACTTCCAGAATGTCAACTCCAACAACGGACTGTTTACTTGCTAAGGGATCGGCCACATTGAAAAATTTGGAGAGGAATTTTAGGTGGACTTTCCGTTCAAGACAACGGTCCACATTTTTAAAGCTAGTGGACAAAAATGCACATTGGCCCACTATGGTGCACCACATTGGCCCCCACCTTGGCACTATTTTAGACAGTGGGTGGAATCTAGGTGAAAAGAGCTTTTTTTGTTGCAATAAGCAACGTGAGGCCTTAGCCCTTCTGTATCCGACCTCCGATACTCAACGCTATTCACATCACCTGGTTTTAATGTTATGGCTGATGGTTCCTATGAACATGTTAGATAGAGTATTGGAAAATCCCAGCACATTCATTCACGTTAGACCTTAGCTGAACCTTCGTCTCTGCATCATCAGCAATCCCATAATATCCATCTGCCAGATGAGTCATGAATGGAGGCAATTCAGGTAAAATATGAGAACAACGAGCGTCTGACAACCATCACGACAACCTTTGTGATCTCTCCATTGACAGAATCCTGGCGCGGTAGATGAGACGGTATTGTACATAGCAGCTGCTCTCACCTATTACTCATATCATTCCCCATTGTCATAGGAGTGACTGGGATGAAACGATAGGAATAGAGGGAATTGGCGTAATTTTTTAATATTTGTTTTGAAGGCGGAGCTTCGGGATGATCAAATAAATAAGTTTCGCAGTGAAATCTCAGGCCAAGCTATAAATTGCCAAACTGGAGTTTACAGGACATGAAAAATGGGAGACATTAGGATTTTATTCCGCAGCAATAACAAACCGTAATTAGTTATAAAGCGGCGGTGGCGGCGGCGAGCGCGGCCATTAACCCATAACACCCTCCTAACATTATATGGCTCCACTTTGCAAAGCATACTGGGGAAGCCCCATAAATAGGACCAATCTTTAGCGTTAAATAATGGCCTGATGCCCCCTAATCTCCCCACCATAATAGACTCTTTCTTAAAGGGATTGCATAAACCGGGTATATCACCGCTTTACAACATTCATAAATTCTAACCGTTTCCTCGCCCATTAAAAGTAGGTGTTTTTTATGTTTATAGTATTAAAAAAAACATTGTACAAATGACTGGAAATGTGACAGAGCTGCAGTACCTGCAAGTCACTATAGGTGGAGCTGTGTGTGTTTGCATTGGCTCAGATACTTTGTTTATGTCCAAAATGTTGTAAGTGTTGCAATTCCTGGACTTGTAAAGGTTCTGCAGGGCCATCCTTGGGACATCGCAGGGTTTTATGGTCATCTAAGTTAAAGGGGTTTGGTTTATTTAGGACTAGTAATGCGAGATTTGTTTCACGAATATTTGCAAGGTTCACCCCATTCTTATACTTTGGGGTTTCTTCTACGGGAGGTGCGGGAACAGAATGAACACTGATATTCACTACCCTTACCTCTTCTGGATTCCCTTGTTGGATCCATCACTCCTGGGGTTTCCTGGTAGACATCAGGGGCCCCAATGGGCAACACAGACCTGTGGTTGAGCATTGGTGGTCACATGGGGTGTGCTGATGTCATGGCACTTAGCAGTGGGAGGTCTGAAGAGGTTTATTTTACCATATACTATATTCTTTTATTCTTGTTATGTATCGGTTCGTTCATCTATATCGATTACCTATACATTGGAAAAGTCATCAGTTGGAGATCTGACAACTGGGACCCCCGCTGATCAGCTATTGGAAGTGTCCTGTTCATCAGGCACATGGTAAGTTCTCAGCTCAGTCCCATTCGAGTGGAATTGTTAACACCCATTTGTCAATTTAGTTAGGAAATTCCAAGAGCAATATTCAGAATAAGAAAATATATTTTAGAATTGCTATAGTATGATGAATTAATTTACTAAAAAGTCAGGGGAGGTGACCGGCATGGAAGCTCAGTGGTCCTGGGTTCGAATCCAACCAAGGGCAGGATCTGCATAGGGACGGGAGACAGGGGTACTCATGTTACCACCTATTGTCAATAGTATACTGATTGGTAAATTGGCTTCCTGACCTATGTGGGTGTTGGGGTGCGGACGCCACTAGCGTCCCTATTCCACCACGCTGCCGCTGCCTGTTCTTTGAGTCCCTTGTTAAGAAAGGAGCAGACATTTGTCTCTTTAAATCAAAGGGGATGTCCCGGACTAAACAAATTGACACAACAGCGCCACCACTGTCCATGGGTTGAGTCTGGTATTGCAGCTGAACTTTATCAAAGTGAATGATAACACAACCTATTGGTCAGATACGGAGCTGTTTTTGAAAGAGAGCCGCCATGTTGGTACAACCTCTCTAATAAGAAATTGTAAAGTCGTCCGAAGAAGATACAATTTGCAAAGTGTCAGTCACGAAGCCATAATTCGTAGCCACCCAGCAGATCATCCGCTATTTCTATTACGCGGCGGCTCTCTTTTATTCTCCATGAATTGGCCATGCCTCAGCACACATTGCAGAATTGTAAACTCTATAGAACATGTTATGCTCCATTATGATTCTATAGACACTATTTGGCATCCTGCCTCCACTTCTCGAGCCGCTCTCCAATCAGGACCAGCCCTTTCTCAATCCCCGTTTTTGGCCGGAGTTCCGCTTTAATTACATTAATTGAGGAGACTTGGTTTCACAGCTGGTCACTTGCAGGAGATATTAATAGCGCTCCATCAACGCCGGTGCCTGAATACTGCCGGTCCAGATCCGCACCGCAAAGGTATTTCACTGATCAATCACACAAAACAAACAGCTCATTACGCATCATCTGCAAAAAGCATCCCCGAGTAAAATATCATTCTTATGAGCAATAACATTGATCTTTTCACAGATGTTGGGTCCCCGTTCAGCCATTAAAATCCAATGCCTGCCGTCTATGTGTCGCGCAAAGTCTAAATCGAGAAGAATAACGGGTTATGTGCGCCCTGATCCGGTGTGTAAAGCAGCAGGGCTGATCCTGGATGACGGATAATATAACACAAGCCGTAATTTATAGGGAAATTGTAGTCGGTGGCAGTGACAGGAATAATGGGATGCAAATGCAACATTATATTTTCTCTATATGATAGTGCAGGGTATCGGTGCGGCGCTGTATGGGACAGAAACGTGTCGTGTGGACCGGTTCTTGTGGTGCAATCCAATGTTCAAAGAGGGACTGGATGCAGAGAACAATATTACGGGATATCGATTCTAGATTTTAAGGACACGTTAATCCAGGGTTTTTATATTGACTGCCAGATGAGAGTCGGAAAGGAATTTTTTCCCCTTGGCATAAGCCTCATGGGGTTTTTTGCCTTCCTCTGGATCAAAACTGTAGGGATTGTAGGGTTATAGGTTGGACTTGATGGACTGATGTCTTCATTCAACCTCATCTACTATGTAACTATATGTAAGTGACATAGGCATGCGGCATGTATTTCTGTGTGAGTCATATGGCGGTGCATGGATTCCAATACAGGTTCCAAATATGGAACCCTCATATGAAACCCTTAGTGCCTCTACACCGTCTACTAATAAGTATTTGGACACCCAGTAAAGTTCTACGGAAGTGGAGTTATGGTTTGGGGATGTTTCTCCTGGTATGGACTGGGACCCTTGGTCCCAGTGCATGGTAAACTCAATAATGCCTATTGCACTATTTTAGATAACAGTGTGCTTCCTACATTATGGGTCAGACCAATGTTACTTCCAGGATGACAACGCCAGCTGTCAAGTAGCGAGATCTACCATGACTTGGTACAGTGACAATTAGGTTAACCGACTGGACTGGCCTACCCAGAGTCCAGACATGAACCCTATCGAGCACCTCTAGGATGAGGACGAGTTGGATTGCCGAACTAAGGGTTGCAGAAGCCGTGCAAAATCGGTGAAAGAACTTACTGGTCTTCTCCAAGCCGAATGGAATAAAATACCACTAGCCGTCATACAAGGACTTGTGAAAAGCATGCCCTGGAGGGATGAAGCTGTAATTGCCGCTCGTGCCGCTTGAGCCACAGGTGTCCAAATACTTATTGGTAGACAGTGTATAGTCTCTGCTACACTTTAGAATACCTTAAAGGGGTTGTCCAAGAATTTTTGTTGATGGCTTATTCTCTGATCAATGGGCGACAACACTATAAACATAATGGAGATGTTCTGATCCCTGTATAGTGACCCGGCACTATATCTGCAGCTCAGCTCCCATTGAAGTCTATAGGCTCCTGGCCATAGCCATCTGCTCCCGGCTCCATGAAGTGTATAATACCACTAGCGTAGGGGTTCACTCCTGTATCCCCAGTGAAAACTCATATAAGGGGGAGTAAAGAGGAACAATTGAAGAAGTGTCTGCCGTGGAATGGACACCTTAAGTTCCGTCTCCCGATAACAGTTCAAGCAGAGTCTACATGGCTAGCTGATACTGTTGACATGACGTCTACATTGGTTGCCAACTTTTCTTGGCTGCACCTTCGGAGTCCCTGCACTGGAAGCGGGTTGTGATAATTTTTGCATGACTACACTCCCTTTCCATAAATCTTTACCGCTTAATGGAAATGATACTCCCCTTTATATTCTGTGCCACGTTCCATTTTTGTGATGTGACCGGCGCTTAAAGTGCCCACATCACATATAACATGACCAAGACCCCAGCGGTCAGGGCCCCATCATTCTGCTGGACTCTAGAGTAGAGATGAGCGAGTAGTACTCGATAGAGTAGGTATTCGATCGAATACTATGGTATTCGAAATACTCGTACTCGATCGAGTACCACTCGCTATTTGAATGTAAAAGTTTGATGCAGAACCAGCATTGATTGGCCGAATGCTATAAAGTCGGCCAATCAATGCTGGTTCTTCTCCTACCTTTAGAAGTCTTCTCCGTGCAGCTTCCCCGCGGCGTCTTCCGGCTCTTCATTCACTCTGCCAGGCATCGGGCTTGTAGTGCGGACATGTGCAGTCAGCTCTGCCCAGGCCCGATGCCTGGCAGAGTGAATGAAGACCCGGAAGACGCCGCGGGGACGCTGCACGGAGAAGACTTCTCGGAGGATCCAGCCCGACCCTCACTCGTGGACTTGGTAAGTGTAATTTGATCGAACGTTGTCTACCCCTGAAACGAGCATTTTCCCCCCATAGACTATAATAGGGTTCGATGTTCGATTCGAGTAGTCGAATATCGAATCTCAAACATTTTACTGTTCGCTCATCTCTACTCTAGAGATTTGCCCTCTCTTCCGGGATACGCGAAGGTCATCCCTTTTTATGGGGGCCTCTCGGACATTTCAAGTCTTCTCTTTTTACTATACCGCACCCATACTAGAAGGACAGATAATAAATAGTCTACATGACAAACTATATGGTCATAATAGGAGAAGTTCTGCTTTTTCGTAACGCCAGAAGCCAAAGTGCTCCAGGAGATCAACTTTTACTTTAAGTTTAGTAGTCTCCTAGTTGGCGGAAATACTGCCAGCTTGTACAGGGCAAATAGGTCAGGAGAAATAATTTGCAATAAAGGTGAACTGGCAGCTTGAAGATAAACAGCCAGTACGATAGAGCCAAGAAGAACACCGGTCATAAGGTAAAAGCCTTATCTGATTTTTCCCTTCCACAATTAATTCCCGCTGACCTTTCAAATATGTATCTTGTATATTTTAGAACCTTGAAGAACAGAGACACTCGCCTTGCCGGGTAAAACTTGAGTGGATGTAAGAGGAGAATAGCATGTTTTCCTTCCAAGTCCTTGCAATAGCCAAATATTGAGTCTTTTATTTGTCTAATGAGCACATCAATTACTATAGCCATGAGAGGGCACCGTCCCGGTAAAGGTTATTTCAAGGATGATGGTTATCATCCAGCCTTTATCCCGTAGATCTGTCTTACTGAAAGCATTTGACCTTTTAATAGATTCCAAGAAAACAAGAATCGGGAATAAGAGTTAATTTGGAAGTCTATAATGCAACAGAAAAGATGAAAGAGCATTCAAATCGATAAGAGAACAATAACAGGCTGATGAATGTTTCTACCCAATTTACTCATTTTGCTAACCGGGTTTTGAATAGTTTTCAAAGCCCATATTCTCTCTGTGGTGTGAAATATGTGTTATTGTGTCCAAACAAAGCCAGACGATAATCATTACGGAGCGCTGAAAAGGTCATCTCGTTAGAAATGTCAGCTTTCAATGGAGAGCGCTGGACTTTCATACCCAAGTATCCAATTAATGGGCCATGCCGAGGTGCATGGAAACATCGAGGTGACCTGGAAAAAGGAATCCGGTTTGCGGACGCTTGTCGGAAAAAATAGTAGTCGAAAGATGAACTTCTGGAAACTTTAAGATGTTCTAAAGTTATAAAAGATACAAATAGGTTTCGGATTTGCTTGTATGGACCTTAACAAACATGCCAGATAGATGTAGAATGTTATGGGACAGTAACATACAGAAAGGCACGACTCTAAGCCCTCGTTCACAGCAGTGTTTGGATTCCGTCTGAATGGAGTACAAATGCAATTGCAAGTGCTGTGCTGTAAAAGCACACGGACCCCATAGACGATAATGGGGTCCGTGTACTTGCCGCGCACTGCCCGCACGAATCATGCGGACAGGAAAGTAGATGGTGAACTACTTTCCTGTCCACAAGATCCCTGAGGAGATCTGGTGGTAAGCACATGGATCCCATTATAGTTTATGGGGTCTGTGTGCTTTTACTGCACCAGCGCTTGCATTTGCGTTTGGTATACTATTCGGGGGGGTCCCCATGCTGACTCCCCCAGCCGGAATCCAAACACGGATGTGAACGAGGCCTTAGGGCTTGTGCAGACGACCGATGTTCCAATAGAACAAATAACTATAGAGTAGGTTCTATTCTGCTCCGTGTTATTGGAACAGAATGGATCCGGAAGCCCCATAGACATGAATCCGACTATATTCCATGATAGACTTGGATGCACACTCGGTCATTGGGTTTGCCATAAAATATCGGGTGGTGCTGGTCAATGGGTGAGTCATATGAATAATCCCATCATCAACCTGAACAACTAAACTGGATATTCCATGGTGCAAGTTGGACCACGAGTGGGCGATCATGTCGAGCACTAGTATTTTTGACCAACAGTTGGCCAAAAATATCCAACAGAGTAAATCTGTTTTCAGCAGACTAAAGACTATTGTTAGTTGTTCGCACCATCTACGTGTCCAATAGCTGGTCATTTGTTACCCGACCAATCAAAATCCAATGTGAATGGCCAGCAAAGTCAACACAGATAAGGTATCTCCCTAGACTACGGATGAAGACCTTGGCTGGTGAATGTAAACTAGGACAAGACCCTACAATGGGACAGAAGTGATCTGGATCTGTCATCAAGGACTCAATGTGGAGTAAATCTTTTGACCGTGAAGCAGGTGACATCCCTTTGGCACCACTCAACGTATGATCTTCACACGCTACGGCTTTCGGGTGGGAAGACTCTGATATAAGAGGGAGGTTGTCCTATGCCTTTGGGTCTTCAGTCCAGACCTCTGTTGCGACCTCTGTGCAATTCTTGAGTCAAGTCTGTTGTATCCGAAGACTATAAGGGGAGGTGACCCTTGTCTGATGTCACATCTCCTTAGTATAGCCATAGTTGCCCCCTATCCAGACATAGGTCATGGACAATGGTGGCGATATCTATTGGGGGCAAAAAACAACATAAGTGGTTAATAAACCACTTACTATTGTCTTAGCACAAATGTAACAAAAGCTCAAAAGTAACATTTCATTAAGGGATTGCAGATTCCGAGCACCCGCAGGCTGAATTATGCATATCCACGCGCCTTAAATTTTCCAAATTTTACAGCAATATTTGGGCATTTGAAGAAAAATATATATTTTTGGTGCCTAGGAACATCTGATCATTGGGAAGTTGTCGGTAATAGCTGGATGTCATCATTAGTTTTATTGCTGGGAAAGCATTGAGCATACATTAACTTGATTACTGGATACTGAATACGGCTAAAAGGCATAAAATGTTTCTATTGCCAAGGGGTGGGAACATCTGTCAAACTGAAGCAGCACCGCTAATGCACATTGTGAATTCTGGGCAAGGCTGGTAGAAATGTGCATTGCCTTGAAAGAGGGAAAATGTGCCGCCGATTACAGACTGATGCATCTTTAAGAGGCCATTACATTCGAAATGCAAGTTTTGCAACTTTTTATCAATGGTGTCATTCACATATATTGTGTATTAAAGTGCTTTGAAGTCCATGGCAGTAAAGTCCTGTATACACACAGGAGACGGCAATTCACTAAGAAAGTTTACCGTGCTATTCAAAAGTTTTAGGCAGGTGCTGCACAGTAAGAACGCTTTCAGGAGTAGAAGGGTTAATAGGTTAATTTTGTTATGAATTGAACAAAGAAACAAGAACCTTTGGAGGAGGAGCCCTGGAAGTGATGATATGGCCCCTTCCCCCAGATATAGCCCTGATCTCATCATCATCCAGTCTGTGTGGGAGAACTTGAAGAGCAAGACAGATTGGACAAGCCAACATCCACTGAAGATCTGTGCTTAGTTCTCCAAGATGGCGGCGGGAACAACCTCCCTGTCTACAAGTACCGAGAAGAACTGATGGAAGGCAAAGGGCAAATGGACAAAAATAAACATTTAACCCTCAAACCTTTGCACAATACTATGTATAACTATATTATCGTGACTCTTCATACATCAGATTCATATTTTGGGTTTGCACATCACCAAGCCTTTACATGGAATCCATATGGCACTACATGGAGTCCTATGCTTGTGCCACCATATGATGCTCCAGTGCACACATTCTCCCTGAAACTCATCCATATATTTCTACCTCAATACAAATCTGTAATATTGCCAGAACTATTAGTTGGGATTTGTTGCCCCATCCAGTAAAATAGTCATGGCCCCCTTGGACTTCCTTATTTCTTTCATCTTGGTTGAGCCACAGTAAAAGAGGATATTGTAATATGTGATCCCATTTTGGCGGTATTATTTATTATGTATGATATATTTAGTGAGGTCCTACATAACAAAGAGGTGAATATTGGGCAGTGGGCGATAGTTCTGGGCCCTTTTTTAGATTCGTTTTGCCCCTTATAGAAGCATCACCCTTAGAGCCATGATGGTGGCTTGAATATGGCCGAGGGGCTGAACCTTTACTCGGTGAGTTGTTGAAAAATTTCTTCTGCAAATTTATTTTTCGCCATCGTATTATGAATGAGTTACACTTTTTCCTCAAAAACACAATCAGGTACATTTACAACTTACTTTCCCAAAATCAGAACACTCATCTTCTGCCGCTGTTATCATCCTAATGTAATGAGCAGCCGAATAGTAAACGATACATAGTATAATAATGACAACAAAGAATATTACATATTGTGCACAGGTCACTGTCTGTAACAAAATCAGCACACTCCTAAGGCACAGCTCTGAACAGAAGACTCATAGGGGGATATTCCAATTCGGCTGTATCATCATCAATAATATTAAATGATAGATAATATAACAATAACAATGAATATTACATATTGTGGACATGTCACTGTCTGTAACAAAATCAGCACACTCCTAATCCGCAGCTCTGAACAGAAGATTCATAGGGGGATATTCCCATTCAGTTGTATCATCATCAATAATATTAAATAATACATAATATAACAATAAAAATGAATATTACATATTGTGGACAGGTCACTGTCTGTAACAAAATCAGCACACTCCTAATGCACAGCTCTGAACAGAAGATTCATAGGGGGATATTCCCAGTCAGTTGTATCATCATGGATAATATTAAATAATACATAATATAACAATAACAATGAATATTACATATTGTGGACAGGTCACTGTCTGTAACAAAATCAGTACACTCCTAATCTGAAGCTCTGAGCACAAGATTCATAGGGGGATATTCCCATTCAGCTGTATCATCATCAATAATATTAAATGATACATAATATAATAATGACAACAAAGAATAATACATATTGCGGACAGGTCACTGTCTGTAACAGAGTCAGCACACTCCTAATCCGAAGCACTGAACACAAGATTCATAGGGGGATATTCCCATTCAGCTGTATCATCATCAATAATATTAAATAATACATAATATAATAATGACAACAAAGAATAATACATATTGTGGACAGGTCACTGTCTGTAACAAAATCAGCACGCTCCTAATCGGAAGCTCTCAGCACAAGATTAATAAGGGGATATTCCCATTCAGCTGTATCATCATCAATAATATTAAATGATACATAATATAATAATGACAACAAAGAATAATACATATTGCGGACAGGTCACTGTCTGTAACAGAGTCAGCACACTCCTAATCCGCATCGGGGAGATTTATCAAAATGAACTCAACAGAAAAGTGGAAAATGACATCACCGTCGCCAATTTTCTATTTCTGTAAATCCCTTTAAAGAGGACCCATTACCAGGTAAGACACGTCCAAATGACTTCATCATCTATTCGGTGCTATCACCGTGAGTCATGCTGTATTTTGTTTAGCCTAATCTGTTCAGCTTTTCCAAAGATATAAGCCCCTTTATTAGGGAATACTAGCCAAGTGGGTGATGACACTTTGGTTTCTCTAGGGCGGAGTCTGTGTCTCTGTGTCATGCAATGTCCCCACCCATTTGGCTATTAGACCTTAAAAGGGCTTATATCTTTGGAATGGCTGAACAGATTTCGATAAACAACCCTCCGTAATGCTCAGGGTGACAGCGCCGATCAGATGGGGTATGTCACTGGGCTTTTTATGCCTGATGACAGGTTCTCTTTAAGCCTCAAGCCTGAAACAGTCAAGGTTTTCGGTGGGGTCAGGTAATGGATTTGGTTCCCCTATGGGTAAGAGAGCAGTGCACAATGGTAACACACAAACATTACATTGTATCATGGATGACATCAGATTCCAATCTACCAACAGATAATTATCCATCGTTACATCTACGACATTCCGACTCTTACCATAGTAATGCAGTCATGGAGTCTATTAGTAAGTCACTTACCGGGGCTGGTGATGGTAAGAAGATCCAATCGTCGTTGTTGCTGCAATAGAAATAAAATAAATCTGTTACATCTCTCGAAAACCATCTGGACCTGAAGCAGCGGCAGATGCTCCGGCGACAAGGAGACTGTCATGTCCACCCCGGCAATTACAGACCAAATCATGACTTATACAAAAACGAGTGTGTGAACGTTGACAGAGAGTTGTCAATCATTGAGTAGGACCGCCTCCCATCAATATTCGGTGTGACCTTTGCCCTTTGCCTTCCATCAGTTCTTCTCGGACAATGTTTGGCAGAACTCGGCAGGGAGGTTGTTCCTGCCGCCATCTTGGAGAACTAAGCACAGATCTTGCGTGGATGTAGGCTTGCACCAATCCATCTCTCTCTCCGTGTCATCCAAGACGGACTGGATGATGATGAGATCAGGTCTATCTGTGGGGGCCCTTCCAGGACGCCTCCTCCAAAGGGCAAAAGTCACACCAAATATGGATGGAAATTTCTTCTTCGTTGACTTTATTTTGGTAATCATGGGGGTTAATGCAGATCTAACAATCCTTTGCAATACGTTCCGCTCCAGTTGATATTGTCTGTATACATTATATATTGTAAGTATAGCCTGATTATTAATTGGCCATGATGTTTATATGAAAGGAAACTGCTGAGATTTATATCACAGGGAAATTCAATACAACCAATCCAATCCAATCAAGCCAAAGAGAACGTTTCTATTCAGTAGTGACAGGCGAATCTAACAAGACTGCAGCGTCTGCTTTGGCTATATACCCTGAGCACACTAGGTATAAGTATATAGGGTTAGGGTTGGTTGGTGGGTGGAGGGTGGACCCCGGCTACTAGGTATCAGGTGGCTTCCAACAAGCCATATAGGAGCCCGAAACCCGAAATAGTAACTGCAACCATCCCATTCCAATGACAGTCTGACCTGCCCGCTGATATAGCCCTATATACTCTGAGGCTGCCTGTATTCACCTATATGCTGAGTCCTGGAATACAAACCAGTGAAGTGATGGACGGATCTTCTTAGGCTACACAGCAGCAATGTAATTCACAAGTTGTCCCAACCATGACCTTGTATACCTGAAATCTGGCATATATGGCATATCTATCTATCTATCTATCTATCTATCTATCTATCTATCTATCTATCTCCTATCTATCTATCTATCTATCTATCTATCTATCCCCTATCTATCTATCTATCTATCTATCTATCTATTATATATATATATATATATATATATATATATATATATATTGATATCGTTACATAATTCTGATATTTTCCGGACAGATTAGTAGCATTGCTTTATGACCCGTCTGTACGATCTTCATTCAGACGCCGGTACAGCGTTGCCTAAATCACGCAGGTCTTGTATGAGTTTGTGCATATTTATGTACTTAACAGCAGGAATTAATGCACCTGCTCGCGGCATAAATGACTTATATTTTTCATTTTAAATTGGACTGTCTTGATAAATAATGCGCATTTCCTCTCGCCACCATTTTTCCTTCCATGTAATCTGTTACTATTTATTAGCAAACGTGTCATAAAATAGGCAGATGGGAGAAGCCATTTTGTTTCCGCAGATGAACTTGTGAAAAACGGAGACTTGCATTTGGCTTGTCAGCTACAAACTGGGAGAAGTAATATCCTATGTCTTAAAGGGTTTTTCCATCTCACATGGGATGAAGACCGGACTCCATGTTGGACGCCAGTCAACATTGCCAGCCATTGCTCCATCCATCAGGTTAATACGGTTCTACACTGTCTACCAATAAGTATTTGGCCCCCTGTGGTAGAATAGAAAAAAAAAAAAACATTTCTTCCTATCCAATAGTGGGTAGACCCCAGCAGATGCTTCCTTACGGATGGTATTGAGTGACACAATACTCCGGGATACCTGGTGACACTCCTGGTGTATGTGAGCCATCGGTTGGGTGCCGTATCTCTGGCCAGCACTCGTCGGTCTCTATCTCCCAGTTTCGGGGGTCTGTTGACTCGGGACCATTCACCTTCCACTTCGCAATCACATAGGCCACTGTCGATTTTGGGTAATTCAGTTCACTTGCTATGTCCCTTAAGGATCGACCATTTCTGTGGAACCCCACAATAACCCCTTTCTCGAAATCGGACAACTCTGCACTTCTTGGCATCTTACATGTGACTAATGCCAATGTACTAATGCCAATGCTGTTTCCTATTTAACGGCAGAAGGCGTAACGTACGTCACGACCGTAGATATCTTCATTGGCATGGGTGTCCAAATACTTATTGGTAGACAGTGTACGAGCCTTCTCCAACCAGGCACTGCAAAAATATTCAGACATAGACTGAATATAGAGCGGGTCACTCATGTGCACCAAGGCTCTCTCCAATGAAAGGGATTCTTCAAGATTATTATATGTTCTTAAGTTAGATATCCAACATGCAGCACCCGCACGGTTACCTATTTAAAGAGGCTGCAGCCCTCGGATGGAGGTCACTTTCTCTTCTCAGGCCAGTGACATCACGTCCACCAGCTACAAATGAACCGGGTGCAGACTGGAGTAGTTGGGGGTCAATATTTCCATGAAGATGATTGGATTTGCCTTGAGTATGCGGTAAGATTACGGATACAATTTGCTGTCAATTTTTGACCTCGAATGTGTGACGTGAACCAACAAAACCATCTCTGCTACATCGTCCAAGTCAGTTCTTCTGCGGACATCTAGACGTCTGGAGATTCCTTTATTGCTGTCGTCCCGGCCATTATTTCATCCTTCTAAAGTATTTTAATAAAGAAATGCAGAAGGAGAAGAAGAAACTCCCTCCAGCGCAGATTGCAATTCTTAATATGATCTGATTAAGTAAGTCCGGGATCTGATTTCCAAGGTATAAAAGCACCCGAGGAAATTCTGAAATCTTGCTCCATTTATTAAACCTAATGACGGAGGAGCTACTCTTCAGCGCAGTTATTTAGCCGACACCTTTCACGCCGCGCCGTTGTACATGTCGCTTTATTAGGCAGCATTAGCTTTGTATATACTATAGTTTATAATGCGACGCCTTGGCTAGGATTCACTTACTTTGGTGCGAAATTCTCAAAAGACGTTGCTGCAGCTTAATGTAAATCTCGATGAGTAATTTTGCATATACTTTGACTCATCGGGTGCAGATGTTCGTGTCTTATGCACAGCCGTGCGTGAGATCTTGAGGCTTCCTGCTACCCGTGGCACAGCGGAGGTTAACTCCACAGGCATAGCCATAGGGCTGCAGACGTAGAAGCATCACCGGGGTTTTGGTGCCTAAGAGGGCCCTACAGGCTCCTTTATTAAATAAGGAGACATCATTATTATACATAGTTGAGGGACCCATTATAAATTTTGCAATGGTCTAATATGGACCTCCGGATAATCTTCTTGTTCCAGTCTGGTTCTGGCTTAATACTTGACCAGTTTCACGAAACCTAAACCGAAAAAAGTTGAATATCACAAAAGCAAAAAAACTGAAAGAATGGAGATCCTGATTACCACGTCCAGGCATGATCACATAGAGACTATTAATATTAGATTATATCGGGACTAGGGTTGAGCCGATCTTGAGATTTCAGGATCGATTTAAAAATCCGATTTCCAATCATTTTCCAGCCAATCCCCATCGTGAAATTTGCTCGATTGCCGATCGGGATCTGATCTTTCCCAATCCCGATCGCTCAACCCTAGTCAATGCTTCTCTATGGGAAAAGTCACTTTTAGGGTTGAGATTTCAAAATCCGATTTCCAATCATTTTCCAGCTGATCCTGATCGTGAAATTTGCTCGATTGCCGATGGGGATCCGATCTTTTCTAATCCTGATCGCTCAACCCTAATCGGCACCCAACTTTTTGGAGGTAAGGATAGAAAACCTGTGGACCCCATAGCCTATAATGAGGTCCGCCGGGTTTCCACACAAAAAATGCAGAGAGGAAAGTCCTGCTTACATTTTTCAAGAGGATTCAGAGACGGAATCCCTGAACGGAAACTAAACATTGGTGTGAACCTGGCCTGATCCGATAACATCAAAATGTTTTTTAGGCACCATTCACATTGCATTCTTTACATCCATTTAGCAGATCTGTTGATATAAAGATCAATGTTGAATAAAAATTGAACCATTTCTGTCTGATTTTTGGACAGATACAAGGGTTTGGGTCTATCCATATCATGTTTCTTACATCCGTTTAATGACTACAATTAGGGTTGAGCGATCGGGAAAGATCAGATCCCGATCGGCGATCGAGAAAATTTCACGATCGGATCGGCTAGAAAATGATCGGAAATCGGATTTTGAAATCTCAAGATCGGCTCAACCCTAAAAGTGACTTTTCCCATAGAGAAACATTGACTAGGGTTGAGAGATTGGGATCGGGAAAGATCGGATCCCGATCGGCGTTCAAGCAAATTTCACAATTGCGATCGGCTGGAAAATGATCGGAAATCGGATTTTAAATTCCATCCTGAAATCTCAAGATCAGCTCAACCCTAGCTACAATGTTTACAATTTGTTTCCTTCAATGGACACAAACACATCATATTCTATAGCCTGGACGCCTTTCTTCATCATAGGAATATCATAAGTTATGGGAGCTAGACATTTTTGGGACAGGACGTTGATCCAGGGACTTATTGGAAATGCCAATTGGCTTCAGTCTCCTTGAATTTTTTGGCTCAACTTGGTAGGTTTCTAGTTTGGACTTGATGCACTTGTGTCTTTATCCAACTTTATTTGCCACGTTACTATGTAACATCCTAAGATAGAAATAGACTATGCACTCCATTAGGGATAGGGATCCAATAAAGGGAGTCAATCAGGTCCAAAGTGTCTATCAAAACCAATAGTGTAGAGATCTTTCCAGGACTTATATACTGATACTTTGTCTTTAGGAGGCCACTAATATGTGATCAATCGAGGTCCGACATCCAGATCCATGACCAATCAGATATTTCAGAGACCGAGACCATGGTGCTCAAGAGTGCTACACCCCCTTCATTGTGCCAATGACATCACATCCATTGGTCACATGGTATAGAAGCTCAGTCCCATTCAAGTGAATAGGGTTGACCTACCATACCAAACACAACCTTACACAATGTATGGCACTGTTCCTGAGGCCACAGCATTCACCCGAACACTGGGGTCTCTTGGTATAGCTGATGGGTGGGGGTTCCAGGTGACTTAAGGATAGGTCATCAATATGCAAGTCCCAGAAAATCCCTTTAATACGGGTGACCACAAACTGATGAAGCAATACCAAGATAATACACTATTTACCAATATGGTGGTGAGTCGGATTTTACAAATTTGCAAACATTGGCAGCCATGGCTAGAGGGGCATCATTGGGCGGCCATCCCAGAGGAGACCTGGACCATTTAGTGCTGTCTGTAGGCAAAACTGGCAAAATCTAGATCTAAACTGAGCCTTAGTTGGATTAAAATGACTGAACGTAGACAACAGCCTGATCTCGGAGGACTTTACGAAAACTTTATTTTCAGTATCAAAATGGATGTGTCGAACTGTCAGGGTGGTATGAGTTTAGAGGGGAACATCAAGGACCTACAAATGACAGTCCCACCTAATGTGCGCCCGAGCCCGGGAGAACCTGCTCTTGTAACGTTTTTACGAATCAAAGCAAATGTCACTCTGATATATTTTTTTTTCTTCATGAAAAGAGCAGAATAAGCAACAAAAGAGATAGACGGGAACTAACAGGGTATTAAACTGTGAATGTCTAAAGTGTGTGCCAAGCCGAGGAACGCATCAGCGGAGAACGGCAACTAGAAGAGAGCGTTTATCAATCAAAGGAACGGGAAGTTTTCTTGTTGTGCCAATATTTCTATCAGGGATGTTAATGTGCCGCGTGTAAACACAGGCGAGAAAACTGACTATGGAGACATCATGCAAAATATCGCAGCTTACCTGCCCCAAAAACACATAGACCTCACATGTGGACAACCCCTGCTTAGATGGTAGCATCCCAGAAATCTGCTTCCAGCTCGGCTGCTCATATGTCCTGCAGCGGCCACTGGAGGACAAATGTAGTATTACAAGGTGTCCACATACAGTACTGCTTTTTTCAGATGTCTTTGGCTTAGTCTACATGGGCACAACCATATTCATGTGCAGGGACCTTGGTTGAACAACACGGTTGGCACCTCCTTTTTTTTTTTTTTTTTTTTTTTAAGACGATTTCTTTGCAGCAGTCACTTCACTTAGTATCTGCTTACTGATGATGACAACTATCAGGTATATGTAGATAACACACAGAATCCACCAATGATGATCGATCACAACTCAGCTAAAGTCGCATTCTTTTTTCTTTTTTTGTTTGAATCAGAATTGTAATGTGTCCTGCGCACCACTTTGTTCTATGGGGGTGGGGCCATCAACCCTGTCCAATCATCATTTATTCCCCTTTTCTGGCATACATAAATGATATACAAGATCTATACTAGTAAGGGACTAGCAAGATTTTTGTTTTGACCCAGGGATTCTAGATGATGTCCCCAATGTATGATGATGCATGCAACTCACAAGCGGGGACTAGCAAGACTGGCGTTCTGGTGACACTAACCTATCTATCTGCAGGGCTGGGGTGATATGCTGGGTCTGGTGACAGTAACCTATCTATCTGCAGGGCTGGGGTGATATGCTGGGTCTGGTGGCAGTAACCTATCTATCTGCAGTACTGGGGTGATATGCTGTGGTCTGGTGACAGTAACCTATCTATCTGCAGGGCTGGGGTGATATGCTGGGTCTGGTGACAGTAACCTATCTATCTGCAGGGCTGGGGTGATATGCTGGGTCTGGTGGCAGTAACCTATCTATCTGCAGTACTGGGGTGATATGCTGTGGTCTGGTGACAGTAACCTATCTATCTGCAGGGCTGGGGTGATATGCTGGTTCTGGTGACACTAACCTATCTATCTGCAGGGCTGGGGTGATATGCTGGTTCTGGTGACAGTAACCTATCTATCTGCAGGGCTGGGGTGATATGCTGGTTCTGGTGACAGTAACCTATCTATCTGCAGGGCTGGGGTGATATGCTGGTTCTGGTGACAGTAACCTATCTATCTGCAGGGCTGGGGTGATATGCTGAGTCTGGTGACACTAACCTATCTATCTGCAGGGCTGGGGTGATATGCTGGGTCTGGTGACAGTAACCTATCTATCTGCAGGGCTGGGGTGATATGCTGGGTCTGGTGACACTAACCTATCTATCTGCAGGGCTGGGGTGATATGCTGGGTCTGATGACAGTAACCTATCTATCTGCAGGGTTGGGGTGATATGCTGGTTCTGGTGACAGTAACCTATCTATCTGCAGGGCTGGGGTGATATGCTGGGTCTGGTGACACTAACCTATCTATCTGCAGGGCTGGGGTGATATGCTGGGTCTGGTGACAGTAACCTATCTATCTGCAGGGCTGGGGTGATATGCTGGGTCTGGTGGCAGTAACCTATCTATCTGCAGTACTGGGGTGATATGCTGTGGTCTGGTGACAGTAACCTATCTATCTGCAGGGCTGGGGTGATATGCTGGTTCTGGTGACAGTAACCTATCTATCTGCAGGGCTGGGGTGATATGCTGGGTCTGGTGACAGTAACCTATCTATCAGCAGGGCTGGGGTGATATGCTGGGTCTGGTGGAAGTAACCTATCTATCTGCAGGGCTGGGGTGATATGCTGGTTCTGGTGACAGTAACCTATCTATCTGCAGGGCTGGGGTGATATGCTGTGGTCTGGTGACAGTAACCTATCTATCTGCAGGACTGGGGTGATATGCTGTGGTCTGGTGACAGTAACCTATCTATCTGCAGGGCTGGGGTGATATGCTGTGGTCTGGTGACAGTAACCTATCTATCTGCAGGACTGGGGTGATATGCTGTGGTCTGGTGACAGTAACCTATCTATCTGCAGGGCTGGGGTGATATGCTGTGGTCTGGTGACAGTAACCTATCTATCTGCAGGACTGGGGTGATATGCTGTGGTCTGGTGACAGTAACCTATCTATCTGTAGGACTGGGGTGATATGCTGTGGTCTGGTGACAGTAACCTATCTATCTGCAGGGCTGGGGTGATATGCTGGTTCTGGTGTCACTAACCTATCTATCTGCAGGGCTGGGGTGATATGCTGGTTCTGGTGACAGTAACCTATCTATCTGCAGGGCTGGAGTGATATGCTGGTACTAGTGACAGTAACCTATCTATCTGCAGGGCTGGAGTGATATGCTGGTACTAGTGACAGTAACCTATCTATCTGCAGGACCGGTGTGCCATGCTGGTTCTTGTGACACTCCCTTTAAAGCCATGCATGCATGTACGGTAGATATATGGTTTGCACAACTTACAAATCGGTCTCTTGATACCAGTAATTTGCATTATTTTTCCAAATGAATAATTTGTATTTATGTCTATTATTCATGTTATCATCCCGATCCTGTCACTGGCAACACAAGGCATAACTTAATGATTTTTGACGGGGCACCTCCTCGCGCAGGCGGTATCTTTTCTTCTGACTACACATCCATCCAGACCCTATAACTGCCCACTGCCTGGCGTCCCCGGGCATGCATATATCAGAAGAAAAGCTGCGAGCAGTTTGTTTTATGAGCGAATCCACATCTCTTTCTGCAAGTTACAAAAACACAGCCAGCCTGCGTTATTAATGTTTACTTGGGTATTAAATATATTGTGCTCAGGGGAGCTATACGTTCCCATACAGCTGTTACAAAACACTTCCACCTCTGTATTAGACGCCAAAAATGGAAACAGGCAGAAATCATTACAGCTTCTGCCTTTCAATTATTTTAATACAGGGTCACCTTGGTAGTGTCGCAATGCAGTATATAAAGGATGAGGGAGGATTGTGGTCGCCAATGTGTCAGTGTGTCTGGCAAGAAAGTCCTTTACTCTTCACGAAATTGCATCCTGCCAAAAGGGAATTCAGACTGGTCAGACCTCACAAACTACCATCAATGGCGGCACGGACTGGATCCGGGGGTACTATATTAAAGTCTATAATGTACTCTCATATTCAACAATGCCTCAAGGCTCTTGGTAGGAATACATTTCCATCTAAAAGGTCTCGGGTCCCATTAATAGGTAGACATACCAAATGTGTAATCTGAGCAGTCACACGGGGAACAGAAGGGAATTGGACCCAGTAGAAAAATATCAGTACATTATACTGCCCACTAGGCTGCAGGCAAGGATTGAGCTAATAGATCCCAAGGCTCACATTGGAAGGACAGAGGAACTTTATAGAGTCGCGATGAGGAGTAATGAAATTGTCAATTGGATGCCATCGGGCCGACATACTGTTGTAACGTCTACTGTCTGCGCCCACTTTCGGACCTACAAAGTGGACCTTGTATACCTTTATATATGTGAGGATGAGGATGATTCAGGATTGAGCTTGGGATTTGGACCAATCTCATTCTAATTCTGTAGACTAAATTTACAATTTTTTGTAGGAAAAAAATTTAGTGGATATAAATCTCTTAAAGGAAATGTATCATATGGTTTATAGTAACGGCAAGGATCAGAGCAACCTGCAGACTAGAGATGATTCATTAACAGAGATGAGCAATCTGGTTTGTAATGAGTTCTTTAGGAATTATCCAAAAATATGGATCAGCCCTCAGATTTTTGGGATTTGCCACCCATGAATCATTATTAGACTCTGGGTTCTTTTCATAAGAAGTGGAAGCCTAAAGGAGGTACTGGAAAAATAATAATTGTAATACTCACCTTCCTTCAGCACACTGGACTCCATTCCAGGGTCTAATTCTCCTTCGCTGGCATCCCCGATCCACTTCTGACCACCTGGGTGATGACGGAGTCCTTGGAGATGTTGGGCGTGCTGATGATGTGACACTTTGATGCTAGTGTCATGGTGTGGGGATGTCCAGTGGGACTCCTGAGGTTCCTATCACCTGGGAACCAGAAGAGCACCAAGAATGTCCTTGAAGGAACACCAGAGGGAGCCCAGGAGAGGAGAGAGAAGTTGAGTATGACTATTTATTATTACTATCTCTCCTGGACCTCCTATTATGCTCTAGGGCCCATGAACACAACTAAGTTTACTTACAATGTGGGGCGGACTTTGCAGCGAATGCACTTAGGTGAAACTCAGTGCATTCCATTATGCGTTCACATCTATGATGGCTTTGGATTCATTCCATTCTGATGGAATACAACGAATTGGAAGCTCCCGTAGATGTGAAGGCAATACTGAATGCACTCAAAAGTCCGTGTCATTCAAGTGCATTCCACTGCAAACTTGGCCATACAACGGATGCACACTCGGTCGTGTGCATGGGGTCTTAAGTATAATGATAACATATTCACTAAACTGGTGGTTAATACTAGGGTTGAGCAATCGGGTTCGGGAAATATCGGATCCCGTTCGGTGATTGAGCAAATTTCACGATCAGGATCGGCTGGAAAATGATCGAAAATCGGATTTTAAAAACAATCCTGAAATCTCAAGATCGGCTCAACTCTATTCCATAAACACAAAGTAACTAGGGTTGAGCGATCGGGATTGGCTGGAAAATGATCGGAAATTGGATTTTAAAAACGATCGGCTCAACCCTAGTTAATACTCTTGTTGCTGAGAAAATCAAGGTTAAGCAATTGCGATACTTGGGCATAACCGTACCTTGCCTTAGTGCCCATTTTCCTCTTTGACCACTAGAAAGTGCTGCCCCCTACTATAAAGAATAACAGGTCAGTGACTACCAATGCTGACACACCCAGCTAAATAATCTCCATGTGACTATCATTTATAACATATATCATTCTAATTAAATTCTTATAGAAATCTAATTAAACTCTCCGTATTGATTTAGAACTTAATTGTGTATTATCTAGAGAAACAGGCAATGAAAACAAATGACGGAAAGTCTCGAGCTGCAAGAAACAAAGTCAGAAATGGAAGGGGAGCATTGGAGACTTAGGATAATAACTCAGTAACATTGAAACCTATTTCTCAGTGTAAAGTGTGATAACCAATTCTGTCTGCAGAAAGCAATGCCACAGCTCAGGGACAAGCTGGCAAGTTATTATTGTATTGTGACACTATATGTCAATCCATTAGATGGAATAAAACCATTTTAATCAATCACTGCTGGCGGGAGTCTGAATAGTGACCAATATGTGACGAACAGTCAAACATTTGGGGATATCAGTTTGACTACTATGAAATCCTTTGCTTATCCTTCTCGCATGTTTTACTTTCTATTCTTTCATTTTTATTTTGGGGCATATCATTATATATTTTCATGGGACAACAATGAAGATATGACACTTTGATGCAATGTAAATTAGTTAGTGTACAGCATGTATAACAGTGTAAATTTGGTGCACCATCAAATTGGCTCAACACACAGCTATTAATGTATAAACTCATGGCAACAAACATGAGTTCATCCGTAAGTGAAACCTAAAATTGTAGTAAATAGCTTTGCATGTGATGTTCGTTCAAACTCACAAGTGGCAAGTAACAGGTGTTGGCAATATAAAAATCACATCTGGAACCAGATAAAAAGGAGAGACGTTGACTCAGTCTTTGCATTTTGTGTTTATGTGTGCCACACTAAGCATGGAGAACAGAAAAAATAGATGAGAACCATCTGAGGACTTGAGTAAAAAAAAATGTGGAAAAATATCAACATCAACAATCTGAAGGTTACAAGTCCATCTCCTGAGATCTTGATGTTCCTTTGTCGGGCAGTGCACAATATAATCAAGAAGTTTACAAAACGTGGCACTGTAGCTAATGTCCATGGACATGGACGGAAGAGAAAAATTGCTTTAAGTTTATAACACAGGATAGTCCGGATGGTGGATAAGCCCCAGTTCCAAAGAAGTGGGTAAGCCAAAACCCATCTGGCAAAACATCTTGTGAACAGATAAGACCAAGATAGAGCCTACAAAGAATATAACTGAGCACCAACAGTCAAATATGGTGGAGGTTCAAAGATGTTTTGGAGCTGTTTTGCTGCCTCTGGCACTGGGTGTCACTTACTATGTGCAAAGCATCATGAAATCTGAAGATTACCATAGGATTTTGGTTCTCATTGTAGGGCCCAGTGTCAGAAAGCTGGCTTGACGTCCAAGTTATGGGTCTTCTAGCAGAGCAATGGTGGAAACAAGGTCCTGGAAAGTTCTGAAGTGGTCTCAATGAGTCAAAATCCCATTGTACAACTGTGGAGAGATCATAAAATTGCTGTTGGGAGAAGAGAAGGCGCCCTCCAAATATGAGAGACCTAGAGCAGTATGGGAAAGAAGAATAGTCCAGAATTCCAGGTGAGAGGTGTAAGAAGCGAGTTGATGGTTGTAGGAAGTGAGTGATTTCAGTTAATATTTGGTTGGGTGCCAGGAATTTTGTTTGCCCAATTTGGTCTTTTTATTGAAATGATATAATTTTTGGCTTCTTTCTCTTAGTTTTTTTTTTTTTTTTCCAACATGTGTATAACAAGAAACATGTAATTGCAATAATTTTCTGTGAGAAATTCTTCATTTTCTGGAAAAATTTCAGGGATTTCCAACACTTGACCATTAGAGATGAGCGAGTAGTATTCGATCGAATACTACGGTATTTGAAATATTCGTACTCGATCGAATACTACTAGCTATTCGCAGTAAATATTTGATTCGGAACCAGCGTTGATTGGCCGAATGCTATACAGTGTATATCTAGTCGGGAGAGCTGGCAGCTTGCTGTTACGAGGGAGCTGACAGCAGTCTCCATTGTGGTCCGATCTTAGACGAGCCTCCGGCAGAACCAGCGTTGATTGGCCAAATGCTGTACACTAGCCAATCAACGCTGGTCAATGCATTCCTATGAAAAAAAGTAAGGTCCCTCGTAACAGCAAGCTGCCAGCTCTCCCGACTAGCAAGGACAAGTCTGCTGCAGAACTAACATTGATTTGCCGCAGGCTCGTTTTTGCTAGGTGGGAGAGCTTACTTTTTATCAGCGCTACTGCAAGCGCTGTGCAGTTAAAGCACACGGACCCCATAGACTATAATAGGTCTGTGAGGTCCACAGCGCTTCTCCTAAACACTCTCCTCCTGCTACTCGTGGACTTGGTGACTCTCCTTTAGTCAAATAGTGGTTTCCCCTGAAACCAGCAATTTTTGCCATAGACTATAATGGGATTCGATATTCGATCGAGTAGTCGAATATTGAGGCTCTACTCGAAATGAATATCGAATCTCAAATATTTCACTATTCGCTCATCTCTATTGACCATATTTATCCCAGAAAACCCTTTAAAAGACTGGGATCTGAGATTTATCCAATATCTTCCATTGGTGCGAAACACCAAATGCTACACCACATACATAACTGTACAAAGAAGTTGTAACCTATACTCCTGCTCCTGATGTTCTGTATATGTCTATGTATACTGTATCTATATAGTTGTATAAAGGACGTCTAGTTCATCCAACATTCATTTCAACACTCATCAGATTTTGCAGCCCTCGGAATAACTTTTAGTAAAATAAGAAATCGATACTTTTAAAAGTTTGAAGAATATCCCTTTAAGCTCCTTGAAGAAGAAATGTGGCAGCTTGGAAGCTGAAGCTCTGATTGTGAGAGGAGAATCTGGCAACGCCAAGGGACACTGATAACATGGAGAGACGTTTGCTGTTCACTGAGCTGAGAAAGCAGTAAAGGAAAGAGGATTTAGGTTTGTTGACTGATTTTAATTTTCTTTTGGGCACAAACTCTTTTAGAGCTGAAGACGGTATGGCGGAGAAATATTCAGGGGTTCTTTGACTTCTGCCGAAAGTCGGTAATTTTTTAACAACAATCACCCGTGGCTCCTGTCTCGAGGCCAACTCTTGTTTGCTGTAACTGAGGACTATACAACAGTGGAGGAATGGGGGGCACTAACTGATGTCATTGGGTGTCATGAAGCTGCATTGACATCCCATCAAAGGGGTTTGCCAGATTTGGACTGGCCCAAAGGTGAACTGATGAATCCCTTGGTCGTCCACTGAACGAAGGGGGTCCCAGCTCAACCCACTGTGGTACAGAACCGTTATTGGGTAGATTATTTAAGAAACTACCAAGTTTATTTTTATACACATTGGGGAGTTGAGATGACATCTAGGCACCGAGATAGGCCAACCAATAGCCTTCCTCCATGGGCCCCATCCTCTAAATCAAAATGCGGGGCCCGACTCTTCTCTTCTGCTGCTGTTTGGCCACATAGCTTTGGCTCACAGAACTAAGAGGTCCTAGTTCAAGACAAGAGCCAGGTAGAAGACTACTATGAAGACCTCAGGACAAAACCAATCAGAGGACACTACCCAAAACTTGTGTTACATTGTCTGGTGCACACTTTTGCATATTTAGGTTCAACTAGCTGTGCCCACCTATCGGAAGAGGTGAAGAGGAAACCCAAAACATAAATGGACATGGTACAACGTGAAAGCTGGCATTAAAGGCCAATGTGCTCTTCAGGTTTGGTGAAATCTCATCCACTTAGCTGTTACTGTACATTGCAGCAGGTCTGTGACTCGAGTTCTCTGTAGCAGCCCAACCTCAAACTCCTGGGTCTCAATATTATACCAAATTTATAACGGATTCATTTTATCCATACGCCATACACAAGCAGCCTCAGTTTACAATAGGCTTTATGGAGGGGGGAAGGGGAGAAAGACTGAGATATGAGGCCATCTACAGGGTTAAATGAGTCAGGGGAAGACTGGATTGTAATTCCTGACAACCCTGATGTGTTGTGAAAAAGAACTGTCTCTGTATAGTGCTGGTATCTCTTTGTTTGAGAAGCTCTCCACCCTCCCTTCTCCATAGAGTACTATTGTATGGATTTTGATCAATGGCAGAAAGAGACAAATAAGTGAAGAAGCATACACTATTCTTATAGAGTATATAACAAGCAGACACTATTCTTATAGAGAGTATATAACAAGCAGACGCTATTCTTATAGAGAGTATATAACAAAGTGTATTACCTTTATCAGAACTATGTATTTCTGGAAAATAAAACAAAGGGATCCTATCATTGGATACCCTTTTTATCTCGATAACAAATAGGAATAGCCTTAAGAAAGACTAATCTTCTCCTACCTTTAGATGTCTTCTCTGTGCCGCCGTTCGGTAGAAATCCCGGTTTTCTTTGATATGCAAATGAGTTCTCTTGCAGCACTGGGGGCGTCCCCAATGCTGCGAGAGGACTCTCCAGTGATGCCTCCATCTTCTCCTGGAACTCCCTCTCCCTGTGTCTTCTTCTGTCCTTGGTTTTCAATTTTCTACGCCTCAGGCCTCAGGCAGAGCCGACTGCGCATGTCAGGGCCACAAGAAAATGGCCGCTTACACCGTAAGCTGGTGTAGGCAGCCATTTTCTTGTGGCCGCTTACAAAATAAGCTGGTGTAAGCGGCCATTTTCTTGTGGCCGCTTACACAGTAAGCTGGTGTAGGAGGCCATTTTCTTGTGGCGGTGCGGAGAAGACATCTAAAGGTAGGAGAAGAATAGCCTTTCTTAAGGCCATTCCTACGTGTTATCGAGGAAAAAGAGGGTATCCAATGATAGGATCCCTTTAACACATTATTTCTTGCCTATGTTATCATCTTGTATCTTTAGCCAAGTTTTGCTTCTTTTGACTTGAGGATTTTTTAGTAGTGTTGGATCTTACCTGCCGGCTTAGAAACTAAGTAGATATTTGGCAACTCCATCCTGGCCATAAACCAGTGGTGATGTCAGATTATTGGGTAGTTAAAGGCTGTTTTCATCGACGTGTAGTCTAAGAAGATAAGCATGTTGTGTGTACGTCTACATGCTTTGAATAAAGCTTTCTGCAGGTACACGAGAGGGGGGTCCCCGATTTAGTTCTATTTTGTGCTCTGTTTAACAGCAAAAAAAGACTTCCCTAAGCTGAGAGTGCTGTCGACACAATGCATTTTACTTTGCATAAAGGCATCACATTGCTTCAATGAACAGCTTATCTGCGAAAGAGACACAGGCACATTTGCAATCCTAAAATGGAGAGAGCTTCTCCTGCAGTGTGACTTTTCCATTTATATACTAATCTTCCCTTTGTGTTTCCATGAAAGAAGAGATTTTCTGCCAATGCATTTCCGAAAACAAAATCTCCATTTAAATGAAGAGAAAAGAAAATAGTGCAACCGGGGCCAGATCCGAGAACCACCACCCCAAGGGTAGCGAACAGGTAGGTAACCTTTTGGGCTACAGCTGGGTGGAAAATGCATGTTGGAAAGTCCACTGCTAGGACACATTGCTCCACAAGAGGACACAACGTGCTCCAAGGGGTGGCCATGTTAGGAAGCCTTGCTTGTTAGAAGGTTCCCTTAAAAATAAGCTTATGATGTCTCGGTTGTCACTTGAACAATCGGATGTTTTCTCCGGTGGAATTCTGGCAACAAATGTTCCGATCCCAAGAAAGAAAATGATACATTGCATGGTAACCCTAAAATCAATGGTCTGCCTGTGTATTGTTTGGATGTACCAGGTTCCCCAAAAAGAAAGCTGTTCTACACTCTGGTTACTTAGTGGCGGTCTATTCCAGAAAACCAATAGAAAGCAATGGTAGGATGAAGTTTGGGGTCTCTAGAGGCGGAACATGCAAAAATTATAGGCAACAAACACTAGGACTGTGTAGCTAAAACTGGAAGATCTAAGTTTCATGAGAATTTCCAAAAACATTATATATCCTTGGTGGAAGTTGGATGCGTCCAGGTGGTAGATATTGCTGGCTTTGTATGTCGTTGTTGTTTGGTTTGGTCATATCCTCAAAGTCCTCAGTGGTCACTTGGGGCTGTAAAGTCATAATGCTTGCATCAAAGTGTCATGATATCATTACACCCAATATAACTGCTGGGGAACGGCCAAGATCACCCAGGAGGCATGAAGAGGACCAAAGAATTACACGAGGGAGCGCTGGATGCCTTAAGGAGGCTCAGAAGAGGTGACAGAAGGTGAGTATGATTAATTGCTATTTTTTCACATCTTCCATGGGTTTCCACTTATTATAATCTGGGGTATGAAGAGAGCCCCAAGTATAATATTAGCACTTCTGGCTTGGACCAAACAAGGTCTTGAATGAAGCTAGAAGAGAAACTTGAAAATGTTTGCAAAACAAATCTCGTGAGGTTCGCCCCCTTCTCAGATTGTGAGTTTTCTCAGATGTTTACATTGTGGGTCTAGGATAATTGCCAGGGTGTCTTCTAAAATACAGCACTTAAAGAGGAGAGAAGATTGTGATATAGCAGTGCTGAGCAGTGTAGATGTGAATCCAGTACAATATGGAGAGAAAATGTACGGGGGATGTTATACAGCAGTTCTGAGCAGTGCAGATGTTAATCCAGTACAATATGGAGAGAAAATGTAGGAAGGACATTATACAGCAGTACTGAGCAGTGCAGATGTGAATACAGTACAGAAAAGAGACTGACAGGTTAAATCTCTGAGACAACGTTTTGTATCCTTCCCCTGAACAACTATGTTGAACAATCTTTGTTTTCAGATCATTTGAGAGCGGGCTGTCCATGTTCGGCGACCATCAAACTTAACTGAACTTGAATTGTTTTGTAGAAAGAAATGGTCCAAAATACCTTCATCCAGGATCCAGGAACTGATTAAAAGCTACAGGAAGCGACTAGAGGCTGTTATCTTTGCAAAAGGAGGATGTACTAAATATTAATGTCACTTTTCTGTTGAGGTGCCCATACTTTTGCACCGGTCAAATTTTGGTTTAATGCATATTGCGCATTTTCTGTTAGTACAATAAACCTCATTTCAATCCTGAAATATTACTGTGTCCATCAGTTATTAGATATATCAAACTGAAATGGCTGCTGCAAACACCAAAATATCTAGAACTAAAAATGATTAAGATTAATAGGGGTGCCCAAACTTTTTCATAGGACTGTATATGGAGGACATTATACAGCAGTACTGATCAGTGTAGATGTGAATCCAGTACGATATGGAGAGAAAATGTATGGAGAATATTATACAGCAGTACTGAGCAGTGTAGATGTGAATCCAGTACAGGAAAGATATAAAATACATGGAGCACATTATAGAGCAGTACTGAGCAGTATAGATGTGAATCCAGCATTGAAAGGGAATGAAATGTATAGAGAATATTATACAGCAGTACTGAGCAGTGTGTATGTGAATCCACCACTGGAAGGAAATAAAACATAAAAAACAATCTTGCGTCCACTTATGATTCATAAAAAGTTTGTTGAAGCAACTACAACTCCTTCAGCCAAACTATGAGTAAAGCCTAAATATAGAAAATTAATTATAACAAAATTTAATGGAGACATGTACACTAATTGGGAGGGAGTCTTGTGCTGCAGATGCCACAGTTGAGTCAGTCGCAGAATCCGCGGGAAATAGGGGCATGTCGCTTCTTTTTCCTGCTACTAGCTAGCAGAAGAAAGTAGCGTGTGGCTCCCATTGAAGTTTATTGGAGCAGTTTTTGGCAGTGCATTTTTAGGGTGAATTATGCCTCAAAATCCACTGCCAAAAAACTCTGAACTAGCCTTTAGAGAGGAACATAACGTAAATAGCAGTGACGTTAAAGGGGTTTTCCAGGCAGAAAATATATATATATTTTTTTTATAAAGGTGTGTTAGTGCTAGTGATGGGTTAATAAGTACACCCATATACCTTTAGCAGTTATTGGAGTGATTTCTGGGTGTCTCTGGTTGCTGCTGCATCCCCTGCCTTTGTTTACAGGCTGTTACTTCCTGCTGTGCAGCTTCCTGTGTAGCTGCTGCACTAACTCCCTCTCACTCAGCCTCCCCCTCCTCCTCCTCTCTCACTCTGTTACAAAACCCTCCAACTCACTAGCCTGGAGTGGGTGAGGAGTGGAGTGGGATATTTGGCCCTTGGGCCTACACGGTCTGTCTGGAGTGGGTGAGGAGTGGAGTGGGATATTTGGCCCTTGGGCCTACACGGTCTGTATGCATTCGGTTTCATAGTTTCTTTATTTTTACATCATTTATGGGCCTTTAGGTTTGTTTCATCTTAATGGGTGACCGGCAACTCTAGTATGTGGCTATTGCAATTCTAGCACTTTATTTTGCCCTTGGATCACTGGGGTTGTGGTATATCCTGTATACTTATATTTATATATATTTATATCTATTGATACATACTCATATCTATTGGCCTATCATCTTGTTAGTTATACCAGCTTGTCTTGTACTGTGCATACTTACCTTTATACCTCTTTTACTCCGTCTATTGGGTATTTCAGTTGCCCCTTTATGTATTTCTTATATGTTGTATTGTTATATGTTATATGTTTTTATACAATAAAAATTTTTTGTAATTTTGTTAAAATCTGAGTACCTGGTGGTTTTCTGGTTTTCTGAGTATATCACATCACAGACCAGACGGTCACATGGAGGGTGCTGGTATCTAAATACATCAGACTGGGGATAATCTGCTGCGTTTCCTATGGTGACATGATGCAACAAATGACGACAATTAATGGCTGACAGGAGTTGTCACTTGCTAATTATTTGATTTATTGCTCATCATGACCTAACTAAGAATAGCCGTAACCAGACTTCCAGTGCCAGCCGATTCTGGCTACCAGGGATGGGACGACTGGAGTGACTGCGCTGGGATCCCGGGGGCATACTTTTGTTTTCATTATTTATTTTTAATAATTAAAATTTAATTTCTTTTTGCATATAAAGTAAGTGAGTTCTCTCTGCATCTTGCTGCAAGCAGTACTTTTCTCTCTGCATGTTTCGTGCGGAAACCACAGGACCCCATTATAGTCGATGGGGTCGGTGGTTTCCTTTAAGTAACCACTTTTTTATAAATATAGGTTTCCATTCTGGGGTCACCAAGTGGACTCCCCAAACTGAAACCGGGCCTCAGGGTCGCAGTGCATCTACCAGTGACGAAGTCTCAGGGCAACACAGTGCTCTTTGTCACCATGTAACTCAGTCTGTATTGGTAATTTCCATTGCTCGTATCCATGTCAAAAATCTGTCCAAGTGATTCATTAAGCCACACCTCTAATATCCAGTGGCGTAACGAGGAATGTCGGGGTCCCATGGCAATCTTTTGACATGGGCGCACCCCCAACCAACGCCGAAGAACAGTATTATGTTCCATAGTGGCCCCTGCACACAGTATTATTCCCCATAGTGGCCCCTGCACACAGTATTATGTCCCATAGTGGCCCCTGCACGCAGAATTATGCCCCATAGTGGCCCCTGCACACAGTATTATCCCCCATAGTGGCTCCTGTACACAGTATTATGTCCCATAGTGGCCCCTGCACACAGTATTATGTCCCATAGTGGCCCCTGCACACAGTATTATGCCCCATAGTGGCTCCTGCACATAGTATAATGCCCCATAGTGGCCCCTGCACACACAGTATTATGCCCCATAGTGGCTCCTGTACACAGTATTATGCCCCATAATGGCCCTTGCACACACAGTGTTATGCCCCATAGTGGCCCCTGTACACAGTATTATGTCCCATAGTGGCCCTTGCACACACAGTGTTATGCCCCATAGTGGCCCCTGCACACAGTATTATGCCCCATAGTGGCCCCTGCACACACAGTATTATGCCCCATAGTGGCCCCTGTACACAGTATTATGTCCCATAGTGGCCCTTGCACACACAGTGTTATGCCCCATAGTGGCCCCTGCACGCAGTATTATACCCCATTGGGGACACCCGTGAACCATTATTACGCTCTGAGGGCTTTTCAGATCCCAGAACATAATATTCAGAGACCCAGGGAAGTGGAGGGGAATCAAACATTAAAAAACACTGTTACTTACCTATCCCTGGCTCCGCTGCCCTTCCCTCTGATGTCAGCCATCTTCAATGATGTACGGAATGTCACATGACCCGGCCCTGCGTCGCGACGCATAAAGACACAGGCCCTGGTCATGTTACGTCAGGGACGTCACACAAGTAGGCCTGAAGCCTGCCCGGGACCAAGGGTGGTAAGTAAATAGGGCCCATACTCTAGCCAGTAACGGCCTATTAAAAAAAAAAAAAAAATGCAGCGGTAGTGGCCCCCTAATGTGCCGCTACCGCTGCTACCCCGGTACTTACACCCCTGCTAATAACCCTAATGAGCCATTCACTTCTGTGTCACATGACCAGGACACATTTCTATCCCGGGGCAGTAAATCTTGCAAACCGCAATAAATGGATACATTGAAATCGAAAAATTCTAGAACTTTCCTAAAACCCCTTTAACTGGGACCATGTGTGCTTCTCGATACCTGGCATAGACCCATTGTCATCTTTTTTTCCTAATCTTCGGCTGCTGTTAACGCTGCCTGGATGGTATCCCGTACACTTCATCAAAGACGAAGCAATCTTATTTTACCGGGGCAGGATAAATCATTTCATCAAGATAAGGCCGTACCATCCATTATAAAAGCGCAGAAGCCGTCCAGCGCCGCCTCGCCGTGTACACACAGGAAATCTAATAATATGCTAGCTTCTTTCCTTAAGATTCAGCGGTTAAAAGCTCTGATTGAATTTCATCTTGATTTCATTAAATATTCATAAAGGCCAATTAGAAGGGCAGCTAAGTAGAAGCCAAGGCTCCTTTCCATCATCCTGTCAAAGAGAGTCCATCCATCGGCCCTGTTTGCCTTAGGACTCTCCAGTCGATATCCTCATTCAATCATTTATAGCGCCGGCCTGCAAATCACTGTTCCCTTCCAGTATATGACTTTATAGACAGATAAGGGTGGGTGGGGGTCCGCGTGCTAGGGTCTAATCATTTGCAAAGGCAATATGCTTACTCTGTAGAAAGCTGAATGCAAATCAGAAAAGGGGGAAAAAAAAAACAAGGCTCAATCAAAGGTTGCAATGAAAATCTTTCTTTTTAATGAGCAATGACATTGGTACGGCCCTGATTACATTGAAGAAAAACTGCTTAAAATTCGCAGTCAATCACACTGGTTTATTTTAACCTTTTTTTTTTTATACGGCGGGGTTACGGTTTAATTCACGGAGGGCGCTTATCTCTCCCTGCAACGGCTAATTTTAAAATGACTCCCCGTATGCGATGTGCTGAGCCGCGTCCCTGCGATATATATTGATGTTTATATTCAAAGCAGCCCATTAGCCCGGACGGTTTTCCCTTTGCTGATGCAAGGACTTATTAAAGCCGCCGTTCTGTTTATAAGGTTAAGATGACGCCGAGACGCCGTAATGAAGGACAGATCATTTTCCTGCGCGGGTTTTTTTATTTTATTTATCTTTTTATGGTAATTTATTGAGATGTATTTGGATGTAACAAGCCATGAACGTCACGGGAATTATGGAATGGGTTTCGAAACACGTGCGAAGGATGTGTACGGGAAGCAAGGAGTGCTTTTAAGGTGAAATTATAGAGGCATACATAGACATAGGAAATATTAAAGGAGTAGAAAAGGGGCTTTTAAGGAAGTGACATCACTTCTGGTGGTCACATGGTCATGCTGCAGCTTTGTCATATTCAGGAGGGGGGAGATGCTACCCGAATCATTTCCTGAGAAGTAGAAAGCAGCCATGTTTTCTAATCATGGATAACTCCTACTTTCAGACATCACTGAATTTTTTTCTCTAGCCCCCACCATTCCTGAGCAATCAGTGCAGTTAGTGGCAGCACCTAATATGTTAATCAGGCTTTGTACGGTGGGCGGTGCTAGACTGGAGAAAATAGACACCCTGCTGACATTGAATGACCTATTTAGCATAATGGGTGCTGAAACTATAAGAACTGATTGCTCAGGAATGGTGGGGGATAGAGAAAAAATTCCAACTACGTTGGGATCAGTGGAGTGATGCCTGTTGAAGGATACTGTTGGTGGTGAAAGGTCCTTATATGTATAGGGACCTCCTGAGCCCTGACAGTTGGTGCTGGCACATGTATAGGGACCTCCTGACCCCCAATAATTGGTGTCGGCACAAGAAAGGATCAGATATTTTAAATTTATCGCGCCTGATCCTTTGTGCCCCCAGGATACGACCCACCACCAGTTGTATCTAGCTGTACATATTCTCCTCTCCCCGTTGAAAAGACATACACTCCCGGTTGGACCAGATGTGCATGTGTATGGGTAAGTTGAAAAGAGTAGCTGTTGATCAGATAAGCATTCGACTGGCAGCTATTGAAGGCGCCGTCACTCTGAGCATTTAGGTGTTTTGTTTATCCAAATCTGTTCAGCCATTCCAAAGATATAAACCCTGTTAGTGTTGATACAAATTAAAGTCTATTAGTCAAGTGGGCGGTAACCCTGTGATTCGTCTGTGTGCTGTATGTCAGGCAGTGTTACTAGCAGAGCCTAATTTGTATCAACACTCAAAGGGCTTATATCTTTGGAAAGGCTGAACAGATTTCGATAGACAAAACACTAAAATGCTCAGGATGACAGATGCTATCCGAACATGGAGCCATACAACATAATACGGTACCAGTATTATAGACAGCACTTGGTAAATGGGGGCGCTGTTACATGAATGAAACAGAGATGGGTGGTCATGTGACCAACAGATGTGATGTCATTTCCTGAGAAGTAGAAAGCAGCCATGTTTTCTAATCATGGATAACGCCTACTTTCAGACATCACTCACTTTACTGTATTCTACTGGATGTGTCATTTCAGGTCGCCTAGCAATCTCTCGACTTCCTGTCTCGATCACTATCATCTCAGTACATGCTTGTAAGCATGTGAACTATATACTCTCCCTTTAAAGCACCTGGACTGCAGTTTGGCCCCCCCTTAGACGTCCCATAAATAGCCTGGGAATGGTGGAGAAACTGAATTTACCAGGACCGTTCCTGAAAATATGGACAATCCCTGCAAATTTGGGACTGTTGGGAACAAACTCCTATCACTAGCTACTGCTGATGACTAGACAGCTCCTGTTACACAGTTATAACGTCTCTAGTTTCTTAGATTTTTTTAGGAGAATATAGAAAGGAGGATAAACACAATGTCTTCAACAAGGCAAAGATGACACTGTCTCTAGCTGCAGATGGAAAACATCATGGGATTTACAGCAGAGCACAGAAAAAGAGAACTCTAAAAACCAAGATGGTGTCTGGTCAGTGTTGAGGAGAAGCAAGACTTTAGGGTAGTGGCGTAACTAGAAATGGCGGGGCCCCGTGGCAAACTTTTCAGACCCCAGAGTATAATAATCTGAGACCCAGGGTTGGATACAAACATAAAAAAAACACTGTTACTTACCTCCCCTGGCTTCCGGCGAACTCCCTGCTGATGTCGACCATCTTCAATTTATGGAAAAGATGTCACTTCAGCCAGGGCTTGCATCGCAACACATAATGATGCAAACCTTGCCCACGTGATGTCTGGGATGTCACACAAGCAGGTCTGAAGCCCTCCGGAGCCAGGAGAGGTAAGTAACAGTTTTTTTTTATGTTAACCTCACCTCTCCTGGGCCTCTGATCATTATAGTCTAATAGTGTTTTTGGGGATTGCGGGCCCGCGGCCTCACTTACCGATCCTGGCCCCTGCTCACAGCCGCCTCCGCAGAAAGGGAAGCGCCTGCGCCGGTGAGCAGGAGTGAGGATTGGTAAATATACAGGGCCTGTTACTGGCTGGAGTTAGTCCATCAGGTAATGGCCTATTAAAACAAAACAAAAAAAAATCTGCAGCGGTAGCGGCTTCTGCCGGGCCCCTTAATGTCCCAGGCGCTACCGCTGCTACCCCAGTTTTTACACCCCTGCTTTAGGGGACATGAGTACAGGATACATAAAATAAATCAGATGGACAATCAGGTGAGAGATACATTAAAGGAAAAGTGTTTTCATCAGACTGATTCTTAAAGGGGCAACACAGTGGCTCAGTGGTTAGCACTGCAGCCTTGCAGCGCTGGAGTCCTGGGTTCAAATCCTGCCAAGGGCAACATCTGCAAAGAGTTTGTATGTTCTCCCCGTGTTTGGTGGGTTTCCTCCCAAAGACATACTGATAGGGAATGTAGATTGTGAGCCCTATATGGGACAGTGACTGACAATATCTGTAAAGCGCTGCGGTATATGATGGCGCTATATAAGTAAGCATAATAAATTAATAAATAAAGGGGCTTCCCAGGACCTATTTGATGAACTGTTGTTAGGATTGGTTATTAGTTGTAGATCAGCAGGCGATCAACACTTGGTACCCCCGCAGATCAGCCATTGCAAGCAGCAGCCTCACTCCCTAAGTAACTCTTTTTGAACGAAACGTTCATCCATCACGTCTGCCTAGGAATTGTACAGACAAAACAGATTTCTCTCTCTAATTCTATTTGTAACTTTTCTTCATTTGTAATTTCAGATGCGACATAAGTTGCAGAATTGCACTCGGCCTCAGATCTCCCTGCCTTGATATCGAGCTGCAGAGTCTCTGAAATGTAGATACGTGAACAATATAAAGATTCCCCTCTCATTTTTACTGCTCTCTCACATAGAACATGCTAAAGCTCATTACCATCCGAGTTCACAGCCTGTAGTTTCATAGTATGAGTCTTAAAAGATTTATACTTCCCTATACAGGGAAGGAACGGAATAATAATGGCATTATAAAAGTGCGCTGCCTGCAGATCTCTCCCTCACAAACCTTCCAGTACTATCCCGCTATCTGTGTAGCGCCAGGATTATAGCAGCAAGGCTTATCCATAGATTTATATACAGACCCCCCACCCACCCCGGCAGACAGGTCTTATGAAACTTTCTATTATTGGAAGAGATCTTACACCCCGCCACGATACTTCCAATTCTCAGTCACTAGTTTAATAACCGCTACCAGACCACGGGTAAAAAAAATGTGAATATTCCAGAGTCTTCTATATTGCTCTGGAATACATAGTTACACTGTATTATTTAGTCCTTAAAGCAGACCTCACCTCTTTGCCTCCATTAATAGTCCCCAATCCACTGATTCCGGCACAGTTGGAATTTTTTCTCTAGCCCCCACCATTCCTGAGCAATCAGTGCAGTTAGTGACATCACCTAATATGTTAATCAGGCTTTGTACGGTCAGAGGGGCGGTGCTAGACTGGAGAAAATAGACACCCAGAGGCCACCCTGCTGACAGTGAATGACCTATTTAGCATATTGGGTGCTGAAACTATAAGAACTGATTGCTCAGGAATGGTGGGGGATAGAGAAAAAATTCCAACTACGTTGGGATCAGTGGAGTGATGCCTGTTGAAGGATACTGTTGGTGGTGAAAGGTCCTTATATGTATAGGGACCTCCTGACCCCCGACAGTTGGTGCTGGCACATGTATAGGGACATTCTGACCCCCAACAATTGGTGTCGGCACAAGAAAGGATCAGATATTTTAAATTTATCACGCCTGATCCTTTGTGCCCCCAGGATACACCCCTCCACCAGTTGTATCTAGCTGTACATATTCTCCTCTCCCCACTGAAAAGACATACACTCCCGGTTGGACCAAATGTGCGTGTGTATGGGTAAGTTGAAAAGAGTATCTGTTGGTCAGATAAGCATTCGACTGGCGGCTATTGAAGGCGCCGTCACTCTGAGCATTTAGGTGTTTTGTTTATCCAAATCTGTTCAGCTATTCCAAAGATATAAGCCCTGTTAGTGTTGATACAAATGAAAGTATATTAGTCAAGTGGGCGGTAACCCTGTGATTCGTCTGTGTGCTGTATGTCAGGCAGTGTTACTAGCAGAGCCTAATTTGTATCAACACTCAAAGGGCTTATATCTTTGGAAAGGCTGAACAGATTTCGACAGACAAAACACTAAAATGCTCAGGATGACAAATTGGATATATCACTGGGATGTTAGTTTTATAAGTTGGCACTGTATGGTTATATACAGTATATGCAGCATATCCATCGCTGCCTATGATTTCCAGTATCGAGCGGCGCCGGGGCCAGGGCCACACCCCGGTATTTGTCTTTGCTAAAGATTTCATCCCATCGATTATACATTCCATTTTCCAAAGAGCCACTTGCCTGGATGAGCAGGTGGTGTTTGCAGTTCCCATTTAACTGATATATTAGCCATGTTTTTCACGCCATCGGCAGGCAATATTCATCAATTTAGTGCGAGATGACAGAGAAAATCACTCACTGCATAACAGCGAGGACAAAGCGAGATAAACACAGAACGGGAGAAATAATGATCACTAAAGGAGAACATGAACAAGGCATTAAGCCGCCATGAGGGCTGTCATGTGTGCGCCAAATAATCCGGGATCAATAAGATAGGCGAGTTCACCCAGGAAGAAAGGGGTTAAATCTACCAGTCAATTAAAGGGAGAAACGTATTTGAAGAGCGTAAAGAGGAGATTATTGAGATTAATCAAAGCAAATGCAGAAGAAGAATGGAACGGTGGTCCATAGAAAGTAGTCCAGAGACTGTACTTCTGTATATGACGAGTACAATGTCTTACGGGTTTGACAAAGGGAGATGGCACCCTCTGTCTACCCAATGGAGCCCAATGATGTGATCCTGGGTCACCCATGGGTTACTATGGTCTTTAGACTAGCCATTAGAATCTGATCATTAGGCCATGCCATGTAGCCCCATCTCCAGGACTTCACTATTGATGACCAAAAGGGATTGTGCTTTTAAGGACACATTCCTCAATCTCTGAGGGTCCAACGGCGAGGTGCCCCAGTAATCAGAACCAAAAATTCCCCTATAGCTTCATAGTGAGTGGAGCTCCATTCAGTGCTATGTACATGGTGTACTAGTCATATAAGTGCATGGGCTCCATTCCTAAGGGGGCTCTAGGAGGAATTTCTGGCCCCCATTCTACTGATCACTGGGGAATCCGGTGGTCAAACCCACCGCAATCGGAGCCTTATCGCCAGTCCTGTGTGTAGTGGATAAATGTCCTTAATGGCACAACCCCTTTAAGTTAGATCATTAATTGCAGAATGATTTGCATCCACCGATTAGCAGTTAGCTGGAACCACAATATACAGTAAGTATACAGCTACATACACTTTGTAGCATCCAAGAACGGCACTACCGTCTTAGCTCCATTCAAGTCTATGTGACTTAACTTGCAATACCTTTGCTGGCCATTACACAGTGTATGGAGCTTGAGTATGTGGCTGATCGGTAGGGGTGCTGAGAGTCACACCTCCAATGATCTGCTATCGTTCATTTATCCTATGGACGGGTCATCATTGCTGAATCCCTGGACAACCTCTTTAACTCACTTAACCCCCCCAAGCCACGCCCTGTAGCTTTGCCATGCAGCTGATCGGTAGGGGTGATGAGAGCCACACCTCCAATGATCTGCTATCATTCATTTATCCTATGGATGGGTCATCATTGCTGAATCCCTGGACAACCTCTTTAACTCACTTAACCCCCCCCCCCCCCCCCAAGCCACGCCTTGTAGCTTTGGCATGCAGCTGATCGGTAGGGGTGCTGAGAGTCACACTTCCAATGATCTTCTATCGATCATCTATCCTACAGACAGGAAGCCCTGTACAACCCCTATAGCTCACTTAACCCCCCCAGCCACCCCCTCCAGCTCCGGTACGCCGCTATTTCAGCGCCCTGTGATTATACGCCATATAACATCCGCCTAATGACAGCAGAACAACCTCCGCGCTCACATATTATTTTTTTCCCCCAATATCTAAATAAATTGTCTTTACATTTTCCTTCCTAATATTGCATACTGACTCGCTCCAGCGGTTTTCAATTTCAGTGAAATACTGATGTAAACAGTTTTCGCTGGGTTTGTTAGATACGGTCACAATTACTCATTTTATAACAATTGTCTTCTAATGGCAATCAGTGGCCTCCAGCGGAACGCATCGCTCCGAAAATGGGAATTATACCTTACGGTAACAAAACAGGAGTCCTCTTAATGCCGGCGCGCTTCATATTTATTCCTGGAATTTAACTGCAAGCCTTGTGATCTTCGGGGTGTAAATTTACAATCCTGCTTTATGAGTCTGTAGCTGTCACAGTAAAGATGTTGCAGATGTATATTATTCATGGTGGCAGCGAGAGGATGAATAAAGGCAGGGGGGAAAAAAAAGTTATAAATGCAAGCGATCGGCGCTCAGACGAAACAGCCATTTTAAGGCCGAGCCGCTGTCGTCTGTAGGTTCTAGATTCTGGATTTTATATACTATGTTGCACGTACAATTGTATAGTTGCAGGGACTGTTGCATAGTAAAGTGACCACTCTAGGTGCACGTAGATCTACAAAGGGGCTAGATGGGGCAATGCATCTTGTTGCACACATACGTATATATCAAATCCAAAATTGTTTTTTGCAAAATTGGACCAAAACTGGTGCTGGGTTGTAAATTTTGGAAAAATAAAGCAAAAATACTAGCTATATACAGTGCTACTAGCTGTCTTCATTGCACTCAACAGTAAGCAAATGACAGATGCAAAAAGGACCCTTGACCAACTCCAACTTTTTGGATGGTTCCATAGGCTCCACTTCACTGATTCCAGCGCAGTTGGAATTTTTTTCTCTGTTCCCCAATTGGTGGTGTTCCTGAGCAATTGGTGGTGTTATGATTAGCACCCAATATGCTAATTAGGCTCTATACTGCCAGGTGGGCGGTTCTAGGCTGGAGCAGGCGCTCCGGGACCACCCACATGACAGTAGAGAGCCTAATGAAGGCTGAAACTAAAGCCATATTCACACAAAAGGGGGGAATGGTTGTGCAACTGTAGCTTGTGTAATGTCGATCACGTGACAATTTTTGGAACACACTGGGTAGATTTATTAAGACTGGCATTTTATATGCTATGCCCCAAGTGGCACAAGGCTTGTCTAATTTATGAAGAGGCTCCAATCTGCTTTGCACGTGGTTGGCCATTGACTATAAGTAGAGATTGGTAAATTGGTAATTTGTTTTTTTTCGGATTCGAGCGCTTAGGTAGCATAACAAACAGTTATATAGGCCTTCCCTCACCTCTCCTACACCTCTCAACATTCTGGCCTCTTCCTTCTCCTGGGTGACATCACATGCCCGCTGAGGTTTGTGGTTGGATCTCAGTGGTCACATAGGTTGAACCAACATCATGATGGTGAAAGTCATGGGTTCAAGTCAAACCGGAATCTTTTGGAAATTTTGAGTCGCCTCTGATTTCATTCAATTTGGTTCATTCATGTCTAACTATAAGTGGAATGATCATGTGGCCCCTAAAGAGATTATATTACTATCACCAATGCTACGTAGACTAGCAATGGAGGGGGTCACAACAATTGTACATTGGTAACATGTGTTTCCATTATACCACCATTGCCTATCCTGAGACATCCACTTTAAGCCGGATGTTCATCACCCAGGAACCAGTTTAGGTTAGGATTAAGTAGAGGGTGGAGTGGGTCAAGCTTCATGGGGGTCTAAATGGTAGATACTAGGGGAAAAAAAACAATAACAACAATGTCACTCCAATAGGGTAGTATGTCCTTGATTATAGGTGACCCACCAGGTCATGGCTTATCCTCGTCATGGGTACCTTGCCAAACCTGAGACTGACCCGATGCTAGATCAATATGGATGGATCAATGGGAGAATTTTGTTGGGTGCCACAATGACCAGGAAGAAGATTGGTATTGAAAACCTTGCATTGCGGATGATACATTCCGCTCTTGAATTTTGTCATTCACAATAAACCTTTTTGGGTACCAATCTTCTCCCTGGTCATAGTGGTGCCCAGTAGACTTGCCCCATTTGTCTTCTCTTGACCATCCACATTGTAAACATGGTAGGTTTTGAGATCAGGACTCACAGTCTATTTTTAATATTTAGTCTTCTACAATATAAACTTATACAGGGTAAGCATTTGGATAAGACAGAACGACTTCATATTGCCGTGTACCCTGAGTCTTCTGCATAAACTGCCTTGTATATTTTACTTTCATTAACTTCTGGTTGCCTCTGTTTTAATGCCTTGAGGCTTTGATTAATGTGGAATAATTGAACATCTTGCGGGAAAGATAAAGTTCCAAAAGATCGATTGCACCTGGCAAATTCGCAGGATGACAGCAGGAGACTCACAAATACACACACATCCAGGGCTTCTCAGCCAGCACAGTCTGCCATTGGACGGGAATTATGGATGGTGCTCGTGGACCATAAAATAGACCTGAGTGATGCGTACATCGGACAAAGAAAATATTAACAAGAAACTAGAAAAATATCCTAACGTTATGTCTGTCATGTAGAACGTCTTCAGATGTTCTCCAGACTCATCGCTACCATGTTTATTAAAATATCACTGTGCAACAATATTATATAGACATCTATGCCCTATATGAAATGGCAAATATCTATAAGTCCTCCTCAGACCTTACGTATTATCAGTGTTGTTCATTCCTTTACAAATGGTGGGTACCCATAGCCTATGACTTATAGGACTTTTGGTTGATTGGGTTCCCCTATGATGTCCACTGGACGTTCCCTATATGCGAAGTGTCTTGGGCTCTCTGGGGTCAACGGTTCCCAAACCCTCCCCTCTGGCCTTAAGCCATAGAGGTTTGTAACAAGCTTGGTTTGTCATGAACTTTCCAAAAATGTGAGGTTCATCCAAACCCAAAATTTTTAGGATTCACCATCCACAAATCGACCAAAATTTTATTATGATACTCAAGCAGACAGTTTTTTGGGATTCTTGCCTTTAAGTCTTCTCACAATGTCAAAGGTGGCTTGCAAAGTCTATCTCCACAAGGAGACATAGTACCCCTCCTGGCCCATACCAATAGCCTGTCACCCAGTACCCATCTCTGCACTCGATCCAGGTTCAGCCACCGGTTTTGTTTTGGTCCAATCTGGAAGTTCTATTATTATATTCTGCGGTCTCTTCGGAAAGAGAAGCATAATAAAAACGAATACCCATCTTCCTTCATCTCTCCTGGTCTCTTTTGTGGCATCCAATGGTCCATGTTGGTGGTCTTCCACCATCCTAGGTGACCAATAAGGCCTGTGATTGAGTCTCAGGGGGTGACCACCCAAGAGGCCGTAAGAGGACCACCATAGGTGACAAGGGAGCCCAGAAGTGGTGATGGAAGATGAGTATCAGTATTTATTTTCTTTCTGTACCTCCTCTGGTGAACACCAAAGATTACAAGTTCAGTCAAACCCAAAATTTTTGAAAATTTTTGGCTTGTTACAAACTGGTTCGCTCATCTTTACTCTGAGCTGACAAGGGGCAAGAACTCCGAAACCGTTGTCTACATTTGAATGTCTCTTCCTATTTTTCATCCAAGAAATGTATTTGCCTATCCTTCCAGTGAAAGTAACAAATGAGTACGAGTGTCCAATGTTTTATACGTTCCTGGAATATTCCTTTAAGATGTAAGGTATCATTCCGTAGGGTTTAACTGTGGACTAATGGAGTTCTGATGGGTTCTGCTGGATGTCTGTACCTAACACCGATGACTGTACCGCGGTTTCCTGCTCGGACAATGGAAATTTGTGTTCATACAGACTTGCAGTACAGGAACATTCTTTTGTTTTAGGCAATTACATGGTTGCCAAGGAAACTATTAATGGGAGTTAATATAAGTGTAAATTAAGGACAGAAGGCTCCTTTAATGGTAATTTTCCATCTATATAGAGAAATGTCTCCGCAAAAAAGACCTTTTGTTCATTCGGATAATTTAAGCTTTGCCAGGAGTTTTAATGCAGAAATTTTTTTAACACTTACTTAAACAGATGCAAGACTGGCAAGGCGCTGTATCAGGGCTGATGTGGGTCCATACGTTGTGTGTGGTATTGTCAATGGAGCTAAGCTGTAATACCAAATACAACCAATGGGTAAGTGTGGCGCTGTTCCTCAAAGAAAAATGTTTTTGTAACAAGTCCCCCTCCTTCTGCAGGGAAGGTAAGAAGAGACTCTATTGTTAATAGAGATGGGAGAACTTCCCAAAATTTGTTTCATTTCGGGCTCAAGTGGCTCAGGACCGTATTTGGAATATAACCAGAAGTGAAATTGTTATGAGGTGCCTTCAGAATGTGCAGAGGAGATGTAACGTTATACTCATCTCCCTTCACCTCTTTTAGACCTCCAAGTCGAGTCCGTCACTCTCTCGGTCTCTTCCTTGACATTATGACGCCCAGCAGGCCCATCAAAAGCCTCAATGGTGACCCTGGGCATATGATGTCACCAGGATAGCTCCAGACACCATGAAGAGCCCCAAAAAAGGTGAAGGATTTTTTTTTCATACCTCCTTGGGCCTTCACTTCAGACAAATCCTCAATTGGGATATTTGTACCAAAGCAGTTCTCCCATCTCTAATTGCTGGCTGCCAGAGGGGAAAGTTGACTGATTCTGTCCAGAGCTGGAAAAATAAATAGAGCCCCCCCTACTGCTAGGTCATAAAATAAAAAAACAAAACAAAATATACTGGATGGCTTGGTCCTTTTCTTCCCATCCAGAAGTTATACTGTAGGATTTATAACCCTCATGCCCTTAACTTTCAAGACAGTATGGGGAACTTAATAAGACTGGCATTTCCTATTCCAGTCTTAACAAAGGACCAACTGGCACAAGGCACACTTGAATTGTGGAAGCAGCTCCGACCTCTTGATCAGACACCAGAATGGATGTCTACGCCAGTCAGGAACTTATAGAGATTTCCGGTAGACCATAGTCCATCTACCTGGCATGAGTTATAATAAATATGTTGAGCTGAGCCATCCCTGCCCCAACCTGCCATGCCGAAAGAGGTACGTTAGGTGCAGAATGGGCGATGTGATATATCTTTGGCATCGATGGGTTCTTAAATTGCCCCCAATGTCTAATGAAGGAAGGAAGGCACTCCCTTACTACACAGGTATACATTGCTCCATTCATTTGAATGGGAACCGCCCAGTCTGGACTTGACTATTTCCGGAGGTTCCAATTCAAATGAATGGAGTGTCCATTGCATTACGACCAATCGCGTTGGTCAAAAACCCAACAATCAGCAAGTTGCCCCCTTATTTTTTGGATAAGAAATAACTTGCTCCAACAGGAATAGCATGGCGCAGTTTAGATGATGGATTTCAGCGTCTCATTTCCTCTTGACTAATCAGAAATAATGGCTGATGACTTACTAGGGGTTATCCGAGTAAGCAAAACTAATACAATAGATCAATAATCCCAGCCAAGAATCTAAGATCAAATGTTAACTGCAACACTTATACACTAATGGAGCCAAAGCAATGCAATGTAATATGGACAGATTGATATCTCCGCGTTTCAGCCTGGTAGCCTCTAGGCAGCTGTTGATTCTTGGCAATGTCATCTCTGACAGAGGAGGATTTGTAGATCAAGATTTATTTTCAGACCTGGATCTCATTTGTCTGGATAGAAACCCCGGACCTGTCATCCTCCAGTAAAGCAGTACTGATATCTTTAAAAAAGTCAAATACAGACACGTCTAGATGACTGAACGTTGCGAGCAGGAAGGAGCTAATGTCATTAGATTTCTGTTATTTCCCTAAGCAGAGGTCTCGACGTAGTTTCTAGAAGATCCATTGCCCCCTTTCCGGTGTCTCAAGCAATAGACGTCCAAACTATTCTACTCTTTTCCCATTCTGTATTGTTTTTGAAGGTGTAAAAGAGAGAAAACTTCCTAAAATTTCCTAAAATTGGCCAAACCTGCCATCGGATTCAACTCGGTCTACGTAAATTCAGTCTGAATCAAACGAGCCCCGATTGACCTGAATGGTTGTTTATTGGACTTTTTGGACTTCTTGGGTGTTGACCTACATTCAATGAGTACATGATCCAACCAGCCAATGACGTGGGTAGTTGTAGCCACCCAAGGTCCAAGGTTCTTGTGGGGCCCATGGCTGCCCAATTTTCTCACCAACTTTAATAAGGTGGAATTAACAAGTAGAATTTTACATGTACCTATAAATACCCGCGCGGCTACATCTAGTCCGCCCATACACATAGCTTGTAGCCATTAAAAATAAAAATTTGTCCCCGGATTCAGCAGCTCCCCAGGTGCGTGTGCAATGTATTAACCCTAACTCTGGGATGTGATGGAGAAGGAGCATTCCTATAAATGATCATTCAGAAAACGATCTTCTGTCAACATGGTGGTCTTCATTTTCATCGTTTAGATTAGGTTAATTCTGGTTATCAAATGTAGGTCAATGACCTACTTCCCATGTCTAAGAGTAGTGCTGCCATTTTGAGCGACTGGTCCAAACTGGCCCCAAAATACTCTGCGCATGTAGGAATTCAAAATTGTTGGGTGAATTTAAACAAATTTGATTTTGTAAAGGATCGGTTCGCTCACCTCGAGTATTCTACAGTATTCTGTAGATTCTGAATTGTATCAGACTTTTTTGCCTCATGTAATTGTTACTGCTTAGGGTGCTAGAGGGGTTCCCATGGTATGAAATTTTAACCAGCAGTGTATATTAGGGCCACTAGAATACCAGAAAACCCGGGCTATGCCACAATGATGGGCACAAAAGTCCAACAAAAGACGATTTACTCTGTCCAGTGCTGGAGTTCTGGCCATATTTTAATGGGAGTACTTAGGTTTCTTCTTACCAGGGCCTTCTTCAGGTGTATGTATGCCAATGGGCATCTCTACCTAAACCCTGACAATGGTAGATATATTTTCCTAGATTACCATAACCCGTTCAAACCCAGCGGCTCCTTGAATATGTCCAGATTTGCTTTGTGCTGAAATGTTTCTATCTCACTGGCTAATACCACGTCTAGATGAAGTGGCTTCACCCGATATTAGTCTACTTGGGATGTAGAAAGAAAATTGTGGTCATACAAATTATTGTTGACCGAATTGTGTTAGATGTGACGGGACCGGTAGATACCACTTTTGTTCTTCTACATTGGACATTAAGTTGGACCAAACCAATTATTTTCATCGGGGTTAGACAACTGTTGAATGTAAATAAGAACGTTCTGACTTTAATCCAATGGCAGATGTCGTGAAAAAGAAGGATCAGGCAGATGGATTTCGACATGATCAATCCTTTTGTTCAGATACCATGAGAGTCTCCCATTTCTGGAGACATGTTCAACCTGAGTAGGATAGCCAGCCTATAGTGTGTGGTCAACCTTAGGGTATGTTCACATGGAGTACTATCTTCCTATGGAGTCCACGGCTCAAGACACACTCCTGGTTAGGCCCATTCATTCGGGCCAATTCAGGGACGGGATGCCGATGCACTTCATGTGTTGCAAAGCCACACAGTGGAAAAGGTTGAACATACCCTTAGAGTAAAGAGTTGGACAGTGCGGCCTTCAAGAATATCTTATAAAGAACTATCAATAAATATTCAAACTTTATCGTCTCTGACATATGCCTTAACCCTCTGCTAACCATGCCCATAGTTGTCGGCTCCAATAAATGTAAAAAAAAATAATTTCTGTATTTTTGTCGATTTTGGTTGCTGTTCCTTGACAGTGAAGCTCTCCTTGTCTAACAACCACTGGGAGAAACATATGTTGCAATGACAGCCATCGTTCAGGCAGATGCAAAATGAATTTAAATGACTGTAAAGTAGCCGAGGAGCGTGCGGGAGCACAGTATCTATATCTGTCAGTGTTCAGGCCAGTCTGTTTAGGTATGAAGCGGGAGCGTTCCCTGGAGAAATGTAATAATGCTAGGATATTCTGCAACAGTAAGCTGGCAGCTCTCCGGGACTGGCGCATCACAGAAGGTCGGAGAACATTACAACTAAATGATAGCAAGGTTTTCATCTGATATATATACCATTAGAAAAGTTGCCCAAAAGTAATGCAGAATTTTTGGCATGGCTGCCTGTGCATTTATTGATTGATGGATCGTGTCTGTATAAATTTCTGAATGGCCGATATGTAATAGTCTTGTTCCACCGCAATATCCGGTTCCAATAATTGACAAATATGGATGTAATAAAATGTCCAATAGTCTGACTATGATGTCAGTGTGAAAAATCTATTTCTGGATCAGCCAATTTCTCTGTATTTTTCTGCAACTCCATGAATTCCAGCACTCCCCCACTCTACTCTCTCTAGCGCCACCTACAGGAAGCTACCCTGAATGTCAACGTCTAACCCATTCTACAGAATAAATTTATACCTCCTCACAGGGCCCAGTGCTCTCTTGTTCATGACCAGTGCTCGGCATGCCCATGTGATCACTGGTGGCCTAATCACAGGCCTCCGCTGGCCTACACTATGTATTATAGATAGGTTCCTAGGAGCCCTGACAGTGTTATACACTATGTATTATAGATAGGTTCCTAGGAGCCCTAACAGTGTTATACACTATGTTTTATAGATAGGTTCCTAGGAGCCCTGACAGTGTTATACACTATGTTTTATAGATAGGTTCCTAGGAGCCCTGACAGTGTTATACACTATGTTTTATAGATAGGTTCCTAGGAGCCCTGACAGTGTTATACACTATGTTTTATAGATAGGTTCCTAGGAGCCCTGACAGTGTTATACACTATGTATTATAGATAGGTTCCTAGGAGCCCTGACAGTGTTATACACTATGTTTATAGATAGGTTCCTAGGAGCCCTGACAGTGTTATACACTAAGTTTTATAGATAGGTTCCTAGGAGCCCTGACTGTGTTATACACTATGTTTTATAGATAGGTTCCTAGGAGCCCTGACTGTGTTATACACTATGTTTTATAGATAGGTTCCTAGGAGCCCTGACAGTATTCTACACTATGTATTATAGATAGGTTCCTAGGAGCCCTGATAGTGTCCTACACTATGTTTTATAGATAGGTTCCTAGGAGCCCTGAAAGTGTTATACACTATGTTTTATACATAGGATCCTAGGAGCCCTGACAGTGTTATACACTATGTTATATAGATAGGTTCCTAGGAGCCCTGACAGTGTTATACACTATGTATTATAGATAGGCTCCTAGGAGCCCTAACAGTGTTATACACTATGTTTTATAGATAGGATCCTAGGAGCCCTGACAGTGTTATACACTATGTTATATAGATAGGTTCCTAGGAGCACTGACAGTGTTCTACACTATGTTTTATAGATAGGTTCCTAGGAGCCCTGACAGTGTTCTACACTATGTTTTATAGAAAGGTTCCCAGGAGCCTGAACAGCATTCTACACTATGTTTTATAGATAGGTTCCTATTAACACTGACAGTATTCTACACTATGTTTTCTAGATAGGTTCCTAGGAGCCCTGACAGTGTTATACACTATGTATTATAGATAGGTTCCTAGGAGCCATAACAGTGTTATACACTATGTTTTATAGATAGGTTCCTAGGAGCACTGACAGTGTTCTACACTATGTTTTATAGATAGGTTCCTAGGAGCCCTGACAGTGTTCTACACTATGTTTTATAGAAAGGTTCCCAGGAGCCTGAACAGCATTCTACACTATGTTTTATAGATAGGTTCCTATTAACACTGACAGTATTCTACACTATGTTTTCTAGATAGGTTCCTAGGAGCCCTGACAGTGTTATACACTATGTATTATAGATAGGTTCCTAGGAGCCATAACAGTGTTATACACTATGTTTTATAGATAGGATCCTAGGAGCCCTGACAGTGTTATACACTATGTTATATAGATAGGTTCCTAGGAGCACTGACAGTGTTCTACACTATGTTTTATAGATAGGTTCCTAGGAGCCCTGACAGTGTTATACACTATGTTTTATAGATAGGTTCCTAGGAGCCCTGACAGTGTTATACACTATGTATTATAGATAGGATGCTAGGAGTCCTGACAGTGTTATACACTATGTTTTATAGATAGGTTCCTAGGAGCCCTGACAGTGTTATACACTATGTTTTATAGATAGTTTACTAGGAGCCCTGACAGTGTTATACACTATGTTTTATAGATAGGTTCCTAGGAGCCCTAACAGTGTTATACACTATGTTTTATAGATAGGATCCTAGGAGCCCTGACAGTGTTATACACTATGTTATATAGATAGGTTCCTAGGAGCACTGACAGTGTTCTACACTATGTTTTATAGATAGGTTCCTAGGAGCCCTGACAGTGTTATACACTATGTATTATAGATAGGATCCTAGGAGTCCTGACAGTGTTATACACTATGTTTTATAGATAGGTTTCTAGGAGCCCTGACAGTGTTATACACTATGTATTATAGATAGGTTCCTAGGAGCCCTGACAGTGTTATACACTATGTATTATAGATAGGTTCCTAGGAGCCCTGACAGTGTTCTACACTATGTTTTATAGATAGGTTCCTAGGAGCCCTGACAGTGTTATACACTATGTTTTATAGAAAGGTTCCCAGGAGCCTGAACAGCATTCTACACTATGTTTTCTAGATAGATTCCTATTAACACTGACAGTATTTTGCACTATGTTTTCTAGATAGGTTCCTAGGAGCCCTGACAGTGTTATACACTATGTATTATAGATAGGAGCCCTAACAGTGTTATACACTATGTTTTATAGATAGGTTCCTAGGAGCCCTGACAGTGTTATACACTATGTTTTATAGATAGGTTCCTAGGAGCCCTAACAGTGTTATACACTATGTATTATAGATAGGTTCCTAGGAGCCCTGACAGTGTTATACACTATGTTTTATAGATAGGTTCCTAGGAGCCCTGACAGTGTTATACATTATGTTTTATAGATAGGTTCCTAGGAGCCCTGACAGTGTCATACACTATGTTTTATAGACAGGTTGTTAAGAGTCCTAAGAATATTCTACACTATACTTGAAGAAAATTTACAGTGTGATTCAGCTGAATGGAGAAGCAGCGCCTCTTCCACTTCTCAGACCATTCATAGGGCACAAGACCAGCTATTGTACAAATGTATAGCATTGTGCATGGTAAGTACTGTAGAGGCTGCAGTCATTTCAAACAGCTGAATTGTGGGGTCTCGGTTTTCGATCCCCTAATGATATTTAATTGATGACCTATCTCAAGTCTTCTTCAGAAGGGAAAGAAACTTTGGTTTGGCTTATTTTCTAAGTCATATTTCAAGGTTGTGGTTGGGTCAGACATTGACTTACTGTACATAGCAGCTACCTATAGTTGGCACTACAGTGAGTTTTCTTCTTTCTGAAGGAGAGTTAATTTGCATATCCGTTCTCGGGTACCCTGTAAGATTTCCTTCACCACTGGTGTGTCAGCAAGTTAAAACAGTCCCTCCGATAGCGGCCATCTTATAATGTTTCCATAGATGTATTCCAACATTCTGATACATCCCATATTCCTGCCTGACTCGGTCACGTCCTATAAATTCCTTCACTGTCCAGTTTTCTAGTAATTACTGCAGACGCGTCATGTGATGCAGGGTTAAGAATGGTTTGCCTTTGTGGAGGAATCCAAAAAATTGGAGGTAAACAAAGAGCGGAATAAAGATCTCGCTCCCAAACACCTTTCCATATATCTAGACCTGCAGCTCTCCCTTCTGTCTGCTTTTAATTTGCTTTCACAGTGCTTTGAACAAATTGAATTTGTTAATTAAAGCGGTAAAATGAAATGCTGAACATTATTGACTAGATGCTAATTACATTAGCGGAGGGATCGGTGGAAAAAGGAGCCCTTGTTTTCTATGGCCAGGACAAATCATATTAAAAGAGACAAGCGAGCAGCCTAAGCTGGAACTCTGCAGGGAAAGAAATCCTGTTTACACGTTCTGCTTTCAAATTTATCATTCAGCGTGGAACGCCGACAATATGAGCGGAAAGTAGATTATATGGCTGCCATCTTACCTGGATGTGGTCCTGCCCTATCTGGATGTGAACAGACGAAGGAAACATGGCAGGGACACACTGTTACAGAACCGGATCCCTGATTATTCTATACAGAAGTATTTAGCTGATAAAATATGGTGGATGACGGTGACGTTGGTGGTCCAAAGCTGGTGTCACCCTACACGACTAGAGATAAGGCGTGCCGGGCTAGAAACAGGATCATGTATATCGATTGGCGATAAAATGGAGGACTTAAAGGGAACTTATATGGTGTCAGCGAGTGATACGGAGGAGACAAGCAGATAGATATAGACAAGAATGGGCAAAAATTTAGGCGAGCGTGGAAAAAATGCTGCCAAGTAAGAACGCGTTCAGAAATAGAAGGGTTAATTGTTCCTTATTGTATTATCTATAAGAAAAGAGATATATAAATCCCATCGATATTTGGTGTGACCTTTGTCCTTTGCCTTCCATCAGTTCTTCTTGGACAGTTTTTGGCAGAACTCAGCAGGGAGGTCGTTCCTGCCGCCATCCTGGACAATGAAGCCCAGATCTTCTGTGGATGTAGACTTGTTCCCATCCGGCTGTCTCTTCATGTCATCCCAGACAGACTGGATGATGTTGAGATCAGGGCTCTATCTGTAGGGGCCGGATCATCACTTCTAGGACTGTCAAGGGCCAACGTACCTTTTACTTGGACATCAACTGTTCCTTGGAGCAATGTTGGAACATTTTTCTGCAAACTCTGTGACATCAGTGTGCCCCATATGACTTCTGTGGCCCGATCACCAACCTCAGCGATCCCCTAGGATCCATGACATCAGCCAAGAACTCAGAAGACTACCAAACAAGACTGTAAGATGATCGAAAGTGAGTATCAGTGGTTATGACTTTTTTCGTACCCCATTCATAGGTAAAGAACTCCAAAGGTTTAGATTCAGTTGAATCTGAATTTTGGAAACTTTTGTAACAAATTTGGACGTACTCATCTCTATTCATTACATTGGGGATGAGATGTAATTAGGGTTGAGCGATCAGGATCAGAAAAGATCGGATCCCGATCGGCAACCGAGCAAATTTCAGGATCGCGATCGACTGGAAAATGATCAGAAATTGGACTTTGAAATTTCAAGATTGGCTTAACCCATAGAGAAGCATTGACTAGGGTTGAACGATCGGGATTGTCAAAGATCGGATGCCGATCAGCGATCGAGCAAATTTCACGATCGGGATCAGCTGGTAAATGATCGGAAATCGGATTTTGAAATTTCAAGATCGGCTCAACCCTAAAAGTGACTTTTCCCATAGAGAAGCATTGACTAGGGTTGAACGATCGGGATCGGCAAAGATCAGATGCTGATCAGCGATTGAGCAAATTTCACGATCGGGATTGGCTGGTAAATGATCGGAAATAGGATTTTAACATCGATCCTGAAATCTCAAGATCGGCTCAACCCCAGATGCAATGCCATAGCCAGCCCATAGACAGCAGTGGCACTGTTTATTACAGCGATACACCATGTTTATCTAACCGTATACAAACTCCGTTAATACCTAACATATACTTTCAGTAATAACAATGAAGTGAAATGACTTATCACTGTCGAAAACGTATGAAAGCCCTTGCAGAGTGTATATGAATCGCACTCATTCCCGTTTTCTATAGCATGCTATAATTTATGCCATTTCCCTCTTTTATCTTGATAATTCGGCTTCTCAATTGCGCGCAATTCACACATGATCTATTGACACCTGTCTACCTGCTTTTAATAGCGCGGTCTGCACTTATGTTATTCTTATTGAGCGGTCAATCAAAGTGAAGGGGCAGATGCGTGAAAATCATAGAGCGCCCGATATACAACATCACATTATACAACCAAAATGTTTTCTCATTAACATTCTCACTATTGTGATGCTAATGTAGAAAGTTTAGCAGCTCGGGTTGCCATGGTACAACTCCTGACTCCTCTGTCCACGAGGCAATACTGATATCCATACACCAAGAGCAAAAATACAAGATGGCGGCAAATAGGCATGATATGGAAGGGAGGTATCTGGAAGGTGCAGAGATAGCAAGAGGTTGTCCATGGACATCTCCAGATAGGGTGGAAAGTAGGACGCCAAGACATCAAAGGTTACACAAACCCACAGAGTCGTAGATATAGATGTAGAAGTTGTGCCGTTCCAACACACGTCCATGCATCTACTGGGTGTGTCATGACCTCCACTTCCATTTTACATGTACATTGGTGGCATGGCCTGTTTGACTACAATACTAAGAACAGATTATCAACAATCTATGCTTGGTCTCATCCAAATGCTCCAGTCTCTTCAAAAAGTTTATCCATGGGGTCTTGTGTGTTGGAACAGTAGACGTATCCATCACTCAAGCTGAAAGAGGAAAGTTTGGGGAAGATAACCAGAATTCACAGGTGATAAGGGTTAACCACTCACCTTCTAGAGTTGTGCAAGCATAGACGTGACTCTACTGAGAGCTTGGAATATACTGGGTATAGAACGAAGTTCTGTAGAGGGTCAACCATCTAGATGTCCCCCAAGATATCAAGGAGAAACCAAAATATGTATTGGCACAATCTGGGTTCAACATGAAAATCCCAAACTGTTGTTTTTTTAATGAATGCAAACAATTTGTCTGGAATTATAATGGGCACTCTGACAGGCATTGGAGGTAGGAGGCTTAATAGTATAATAGGTGGAGACTAGAGATGAGCGAGTAGTGTCCGATCGAGTAGGTATTCGATCGAATACTACGGTATTCGAAATATTCATACTCGATCGAGTGCCACTCGCTATTCGAATGGAAAAATTCGATGCAGAACCAGCGTTGATTGGCCGAATGCTATACAGTTGGCCAATCAACGCTGGTTCTTCTCCTACCTTTAGAAGTCTTCTCTGCTCAGCGTCCCCGCGGCGTCTTCCGGGTCTGAATTCACTTTGCCAGGCATCAGGCCTGGGCAGAGCCGACTGCGCATGCCCGCTCTACAAGAAAATGGTCACTTTGACTGTAAGCAGCCATTTTCTTGTAGAGTGGACATGCGCAGTCGGCTCTGCCCAGGCCCAATGCCTGGCAGAGTGAATTCAGAGCCGGAAGACGCCGCGGGGACGCTGCACGGAGAAGACTTCTCGGAGAATCCAACCCGATCCTCACTCATGGCATTGGTAAGTTCAATTTGATCGAATGTTGCCTACCCCTGAAACGAGCATTTTCCCCCATTAGACTAAAATAAGATTCGATATTCGAGTAGTCGAATATTGAGGGGCTACTCGAAACGAATATCGAATATCGAATATTTAACTACTCGCTCATCTCTAGTGGATACCCAAGGGAAATCAAAAATGAAAAAAACAAAAAAACATTTATATTCACCTTCCCTCGCCCCCTTTGGGGATCTAATATCCTCCTAGGATCTTCGTGCACCCGGGGTTACCCCTAAGGCTTGTGATTGGTCCACAGTGGTTACATGGGCAAGCTGAACGTCAGGCCTCCGGATGTAGCAAGGAGGACCAAAAGAGGTGAGAGAAGGTGAGAATAGATGTATTTTTTATTACACCTCTCCTGGGATTCCCGGTTCATACCAAACTTGTTCAACTCAAATCAAATCAGAGACCTGAGCCACCCTAACCTGACCTGAAACAAGTCTTGGGAGTTTGGCCCATCTCTAATATCCAGACAGATGAACCCAAACACTTCTCTGGACCCTTCCGGTGACAGGTGCTGGTCTCTTGGGGATGAAGGATACTATTGCATCTGCTCACGGGAGGAAGCAAAATTGTCACAATGTAACATCTCATCTCACTCTTTTAGACTTATGAAATAACAAAATGTAGTTTTAATTTAGTTTTTTTCTGTTTCTACTTATCTGGCTCCAGTAACAACTGGCCCCGAGCACTTGGCTTGAGATGCCTCTAAAGTCTGATATATATCTAGTGACAGCCATCTCCCTGACTGTTTACTGCCATAGGTAAGACGTGGTGGAAGCGTCTGCCAGAACTTCACTGATTTTCTCTATGGAGGAAACAATCTGTCTACGGCAGACAATCTTGGAGTAAAACTTAATCTTGTAAGTAGTTTTAGTTGTATTGTATTTTTTAAGTTTTTAACCATTGCTTTTGCTTAATTTATCGAATAATATGTTTATAGATTGACCATGGCGCCTTTTTCCCCTTTTTCGTTTGTCGGAGAGAGAAGACATGGAAATGTTGGAAATTTGGAGCCATTTTAGACTTTGCTTTGTTTTTAACCTGTGCAGTTTCCGTCAAATCCAGATATGAGCCAATCAATATATTTAGGCCATTGTAGCCCTGGCTAGTGTCTTACTTCAGTTTTCCTTATTGACTTCCCACAAATGTTGTATTTGCGAGCATCAATATTTTACATAAATTTTCAATTTTGTAGAAGATTCAACTGGTCATTAAGGTTCCCAATCGGTGATCGAGCAAATTTCACGATCGCAATCGGGATTGGCTTGAAAGTGATTGAAAATCGTTTTTTAAAAATGATCCTGAAATCTCAAGATCGGCTCAACCCTAAATGTGACTTTTCCCATAGAGAAGCATTGACTAGGATTGAGCGATCCGGATCGGGAAAGACCAAATCCCAATCAGCGATGGTGCAAATTTCACAATCGGGATCGGCTGGAAAATGATCGAAAAGCAGATTTTAAAAAATCTCAACATCACCTCAACCCTAAAAGTGACTTCTCCCATAGAGATGCATTGACTAGAGCTGAGCGATCGGGAAAGATCGGATGCCGATCAGCGATCGAGCAAATTTCACGATCGCAATCGGGATCAGCTGGAAAATGATTGAAAATCGGATTTTTAAAAATGATCCTGAAATCTCAAGATCGGCTCAAGCCTACTGGCTATATAATATGACTGCAGTGGGAAGCTGACTTTTACCCCTTTTACCATTTCCTCTGGTTTGTATCTGTCACACCACATTGTTTGCTGTCTGACCACAGATTTCTACATGGACCAAACTAGATAGAGAAGCCCCACCAAAAATCCCCGAAACAACTATGGAAGATGATGCCTTTTTTTGGAACATGGGATGGAAATCCATGCAAACACGGGGAGAACATACAAACTCCTTGCAGATGTTTTTTTTTTTTGCCCTTGGCGGGATTTGGACACCAGGACTCCAGCGTTGCAAGGCTGCAGTGCTAACCACTGAGCCACCCTACCTAAAAAAAATTCTTTACACATCAGTGCCAATAGTCTTGTGACGCCCATTGGTCTCTGTTTACATACTATACTAGTCTCGTATGGCAAAGTGGGCACACTGGACCATCACAGCCAGCGTGGTAGAATACTTATGCACTTTATAATAATTTTTGCCCATATTTCCCTAAATACCCCTTTAATAAATAATTGCTTTATTAGGCTTCACTGTGTCAAAATAATGTAATACGCATTGAAAAAAAATTATAAAAAGTTCTACAAGCTGATACTTGTAGAGTGCGAAGAGTTAACAGTCAGCTTACTGATACATCGCTATTTATCTTCTTAGAAGCATCTTGAAACACTTTCTGCCCTTCTCACGTAATTACTTGCCTAATTGGCCAGCGCCGGCATCTAAGTCATCCAACATTACGGAAAAAAAAATGCATTTATTATAGAAAAATATTCAGAAGCCAAATTCTGCTCGGTGCTGATAGCCCGGACCTCCTCATCGGAGAAGCAATCGGGTTAACAGAGGCAAAAGAGGCGGTGGTGGAAGTAAGAAGACCTCTCTAGAAGAGATCAATACATGTGACTGATCACAGCATGTAATGGATATTAATGGTGTAGATGGGAAAAAACCCGCGGTGGGTTCCATGAAGTATTTAGTGTTACTAATGACCTACTCTCGAAACAGCAAACACAGCGGATACAAGTTGCAAAGTAGCTGACAAGGAAAGCAACTAACTGGTATAAAGTATCCTAAACATTCCTCCGAGGGCAATTAACCCATGCAAAGTAAGACGGAAACGATGAAGGAACTGGTGAATAACGAAGATGCTTCAGGTTGTGATGGAATGAGAGTGTACGGAGAAGACGCCTCCTGTATCGGGGGGCCGGTGGAGGGTTGTGCGCTAACGAGAAGATGAAACGCAAACTTGTTCCCTTTGTTCAGACAAATGAGGTTTGTTTCTTTTCCGTAGATCACGACTCTGATTTTTTATTACAATATGAAAGCAAAATGAGAACCTTTGTGGTTAAGGTGCCAGGCTGCTAAGTGGAGTTCCTGGCAGGAGATGTGAAGTGTTTGCGGTAACTATTCCATAGAAGAACCAGCTGGCGTCATGCGGCAAGAGTTGACTCAAGTCATATTTATTTTCGAAAGATCTAACCAAGGATGTATCGATTGCCTTTGTTCCGGCTAATGATGCTTATCATGGATGATAATGATAGATAAAATGAAGATGTAATGGGGCTGAGTCTGTCTTTGGCATCAGTCATATTGTTTGATGTTCTATAAGATAAGATAAGATAATCTTTTAATAGTCCCGCCATGGGGAAATTCAGTACGGAGTGCAAGTACTTTCAGGCCTTGTGCTTATAGCTCACTATGAAAATGGCACCTCAGTCTGTTTTGACCAAGGCGCCAGAGGGGTTAATACCCCTAATGCGGGCAATCGCAGCAGGTCTCTGCCGTATAAAACAGCAAAGACCCGGCGGCTATGGAGGCTGCTTAGCTCCTGAGCAGCCGCCATACTTACAAACCCGACATCCGCCATACTATTACTGTGATGTGGGGAAGGGGTTAACAAATTTCATCCAAAGGATGTGTCTACCGCTCAAAACAGCTGGACAGTCCCTGAAATGTGGGACTGTCCTGCTCAATCCATAGAGGCCGAGGGTCCTCCCCCAAACCATAGGCACCATTGCACCTACGGTTAAAGTGGCCCTGCATGTAACACAAGCAAATTTTGTCGTGAATTTATCTTAAAATCGACTGTAGTAGAAAATTTGTCCCATAATTTTAAAGGGTTTAGAAACGATTTTCACCTTCTATGTAATTGTTTTAGGTTCAGGAGATATGATAGATAGCGAAGATAAGGTTATAGTGGAGCAACCAGTCAGTAAAACCAGTAAGGTTATTGTGTGGATAGACGAAACGAATGAAAAAAATTGAATGTGAGGACGGTGTTGCGCATCATTGATTTCATAGAATGAGAGGTACCCTATAGAGTAACAAAAAGTTTCCCCATTGTTGTAGATAGGTCTTTACTAGAGATGAGCGAGTAGTTAAATACTTGATATTTGATATTCGTTTCGAGTACTCCCTCAATATTCGACTACTTGAATCAAATATTGAACCCTATTATAGTCTATGGGGGAAAAATGCTCGTTTCAGGGGTAGGCAACATTCGATCAAATTATACTTACCAAGTCCACGAGTGAGGGTCGGGCTGGATCCTCCGAGAAGTCTTCTCCGTGCAGCGTCCCCGCGGCATCTTCCGGTTCTTCATTCACTCTGCCAGGCATCGGACCTGGGTAGAGCCGACTGCACATGTCCGTACTACAAGTGGATGCTTGGCAGAGTGAATGAAGAGCCGGAAGACGCTGCGGGGAAGCTGCACGGAGAAGACTTCTAAAGGTAGGAGAAGAACCAGCATTGATTGGCCATCTGTATAGCATTCAACCAATCAATGCTGGTTCTGCATCAAACTTTTACATTCGAATAGCGAGTGGTACTAGATCGAGTACTACTCGCTCATCTCTAGTCTTTACTATAAGAGCAGTGGAACGCGGTGGCTGACAACTTGTAGAAGTTCAAAAGAGAACGTTAAATCTTTATTTAAAGTAAAAATATCACAGATTATGGGAAATAGGATTTTTGGGACAGGACGTTGATCCAATGATTTATTCCAATTTTTTGTTTTTGTTTGGGATAGACTTGACAGACATCTCGTGTATTGATCCAACCTTACCAAGTACGTTACTATCTACCATAGGTTCCTTTTTGGCTAATTTTTCCCCTTCTATGACTTTGTTTTCAACTCTGCTCCAACCTCCCAAACTTTTTATTTTCTCCAATCCATAAAGCATTTCGTAACCTGAACTCCTAAGTATTTCTGAAAGAACATTGTGTTTTTCAGTGGGAGACGGATTCGGCCTCCTTAGAAAATAGTTATTTAGAAATACAACTTATCTTTAGGACAACAGATCCATTCTCCCTTTTTACATCAAATGTTCCGTGTAAAGAACATAAAATGTCTGCTGGTCATATCGCCCTTTACTTATAATGTCAAAGCATTACAAACAGTCAAAAAAGTGCCAGAATTCGAGTTCAACCTGATCTCAACCGGAGTGGCAATGTTCTATCAAGGTTCAGGAAAAATACTCCAAAAAAACCTCCGTAAACCTGTACACCACTCTTCTTGACCTTTTCTTGATTGTGCGGATTTATTTTCTTTCGTGTTTTTCCCAATTTCTAAGGTGTTTTTTCTTCCTTCCGCAGCTCACGCCTTTTACTTCATTAGCTAGCCTTTGTTATGTGTTTTAATTAAATTGCCATTGAATCCCGTACACGGTCGTAAGATCATCTTCCAGAGAGCGGTGACGATGATGGATGTGATCATTAAAAGGACAGAGTATCTTTTCTGCACCGCTGTGTATTATTGGATTGGGAATGTATTCACTTAGTCGATGGATTTGTCTTTTTTTGCTTTTTGCATAAACTTATTTTGGGTCGTGGATTCTGAGCCCGCGTGTGTGACGTTAAATATAAAATATATAATCTGTTGTCTTTAATAATTTATTAATTATTATTATTCAAATACTCTATTAGATCATTGTGTACCTGGCTAATGTCGTACACCAGGACTTTTAGGCGCCATGCACATGGAGGAATGTGGACTGGAAAGCTTGGTCAGTAGAGATGAGCGAACACTATTCGAAACAGCCGTTTCGAATAGCACGCTCCCATAGAATTGAATAGATAAAGCCGGCACGTGGGGAGTTAAGCGACCAGCCGCCGTCAAAGTCTGCGTGACGGCCGCTTCCATTCATTTCTATGGGAGCGTGCTATTCGGAACGGCCGTTCCGAATAGTGTTCGCTCATCTCTACTGGTCAGTATACACTGTCTACCAATAAGTATTTGGACACCTGTGGTCCGAGCAACACGAGCGGCAATTACAGCCTCAACCCTCCGGGGCTTTCCACAAGTCCTTGTACAGTATGACGGCTAGTGATATTTTATTCCATTTGGCTTGGAGAGGACAGGTAAGTTCTTTCACCGATTTTGGTTGGCTGCTGCACCCCTTAGTTCGTTGATCAAAGAGGTGCTCGATAGGGTACAAGTCTGGACTCTGGGCAGGCCCGGCCAGTCGGTTAACCTGATTGTCACTGTACCAAGCCATGGTAGATCTCGCTACATGACAGCTGGCGTTGTCATCCTGGAAGTAACATTGGTCCGACCCATAGATCCGCCATAATATAGGAAGTACACTGTTATCTAAAATAGTACAATAGGCGTCAGCGTTGAGTATACCATCCACTGGGACCAAGGGTCCATACCAGGAGAAAGACCCCAGACCATAACTCCACTGAACTTTACTGGGTGTCCAAGTACTTATTGGTTGACAGTGTATTGGCCAGATTTCCAAGCCTGGTATCAATCTGGAGACTCAAATTCTAGGAGACCCTTTCTCACTATGGCTGCACTCTCCCATATTGTATATAGTAGAGGACAATGGAGCGGTAAGGAGAACGGGTCTCTACTAATGTAGGTCTGTATTCCTCCATTTGCTTGGGGTCTTATAGTACTATTGTTCCAAAATGATATCACCACATGATTCAATGGTAATATAACCCATTTCAATCCATCCAAAATATCCTTCCAGGATGTATGAGCTAAAGGGCAAAAGGTTCAACTTCACTTGTTTGGGACAGCAGTTAAATGGAAATATAAAAAAGTTACAAGTTACATTAAAATAAAATATAAATTTGGTATCCCTGCAATCACACCGACCCATAGAACACAGGTGACATGTCACTTTGGCTGCACAGTGGATGCCAGAAAAACAAAGCCCGTAAGAAAGTTGGAATAATGCGATTTTTCTCCAATTTCACCCCATTCAGATTTTTTGTTCCAGCTTCCCAATACATCATCTGGAATGTTAAAGGTTACCAAGTACAATTTGTCCCACAAACATTAAGCCCTCGTGTGGCCCCGTGAACAGAAAAATAATGTTATGGGGCTTGGAAGGCAGGGAGTCAAAAACAAAACGGAGAAAAACACAAACTTTGGATACATTTTGAGGCTATTTCTGCTTCCTATGATCTGTTGATCTATGTTCTATGATCTATGGTTGGCCCTATATAAGCTTGACTGGTGTTGATGTTCTTCTTAGATCGCCAGAATTATTTTAGTAAGGAAGTCAGTGATTTGCAAATTTTTTAAAATTTTTGCTAACTTTGCTTTGCTCAACTTTAGTATAGTCCCTGGCAAGAAGAGTCTCAAGGAAGTTATTACAGTGTTTGATTTTACAGAAAATCTCTTCTGTTCTCATCAAGTGTAATCCCTTAAAGGTTACCTCTAAAATGTCAAGGCGGAAGTCCAATCTTCAGAAGGGCTACAGGTATTTAGAGCCCTTCACATACACAATGTTGCTTACAGATGATCTGAACATCAGGTATGAAAAGTGAATTTGCACCTTTGTGCGTGAAGTCCTATTCTATGACGTGTCATGTCAGATGACAATATATGTTGTAGACCTGGCTCAGAGTCTATCGGGCTGTTGGTTTACATGATGTCGGCCCATTACTCTCTATATGTGAAAGAGTTTACATGATGCAAAATATAAAATACAAGTACAATATGTATGAGTGAGTGAGCGACTACTACTATAAGGTCGTGCGGATGGATACTTTAAATAGTCCTTAGTCCACATGAAGTGTAAAGATGTGTGAACCTCTAAAAACGTGTTCGGATTATTATTCATATTCACCTTCCCTCCACATTTCTGGGCCTCCTCATGTCATCTTCAACTCTCTACAGGTCCTCTTCCGGGCTTCTGGTGATGTCATGTACCAGGGGTCATAGTTGAGGCCTATCAGTTTGCGGGTGACAAAGTTTCAAACTTAGCAATGACATTGATTCTAGTAGACAGTCATCCCATCCCCACGCCAGCAGAAGTGGGGTGTCGTTTGCTAAGGGCTTGAGGAACGGCTTATTATTGGGGTGGAGCCGATCTTGAGATTTCAGGATCATTTTTAAAATCAGATTTTTGATCATTTTCCAGCTGATCCCAACCTGATCGCGATCGTGAAATTTGCTTGGTCGCCAATCGGGATTCAGTCTTTCCCGATCCCGATCGCTCAACCCTAGTCAATACTTCTCTATGGGAAAAGTTACCTTTAGGGTTGAGCCAATCTTCAGATTTCAGGATTGTTTTTAAAATCCCATTTTCCAGCCGATCCCGACCCAATCGCGATCATGAAATTTGCTTGATCGCCTATCGGGATCCAGTCTTTCCTGATCGCTCAACACTAATCAATACTTCTCTATGGGAAAAGTCACCTTTAGGGTTGAGCCAATCTTGAGATTTCAGGGTCGTTTTTAAAATCCCATTTTCCATCCGATCCCGACCCAATCGCAATCGTGAAATTTGCTTGATTGCCTATCGGGATCCGATCTTTCCCGATACCGATCGCTCAAACTCTACTTATTATTAGTGTTGCTGCACTACGGTAGATACAACTGCCAACTGGTAAAAAAAATAAAATGCAAAGGTCCTGTTGTGTCTCCATTGTGAGTGTCTCTTTCCTCCACTGGTGAATGACTCCAGTAGGTGACCTACGAGAGCGTTGCTGTGGCTAGGTGACCAAGCAAACGATACGTCAGCTGCGGTGGACTACAGTGCTGGGCATGGTCTGGTCCCGTCCATATTGTGCACTATCCTACTACTACACAGAGAAGAACTATTGTGTGCACTGGTACCAGTACAGTAGGAGAAAGGAACCTGTCCACAAGGCTTAGAATATGTAGTCGGGATTTTTCTTGACTCAAGACTGAAGAAACAACATCTTCAAGAAGTTTTTTCTAGGATGGAAGCACAAGAAATAGTAATGACTTGGATATTAGGTTTGAAAGGTAGGGCAAAATCCTCACCCTTCTCTGTTAAACTGACTTTCACTCTGAAATCGCTTCTGTATCCATCTTGAAATGGACGACATGTATCAGATTACCTATGGTGAGGACAGAGAGAGGAGTGGACAAGAACTTAAGAAGACAGAAGCCGAGCTGTTTAGGCTCACGTTGCAAGTTTCTATTACAGCCCAAATACTTTATTAACATCAGTACTTCTCTGTATATGTCCTACATGATCATGGAGCTGTTACTAGGTGAGAGAGTGGAAACCTTAGGAAGCAGATTCTCCTCTGCGTACTGTGTACAGTGTATGGCTGCTCGTCTACAACCACCAGCTTAGGGAAAACTGAAAATTACACATACTTCTCTGTATATGTCCTACATGATCATGGAGCTGTTACTAGGTGAGAGAGTGGAAACCTTAGGAAGCAGATTCTCCTCTACGTACTGTGTGCAGTGTCTGGCGGCTAGTCTACAACCACCAGCTTAGGGAAAACTGAAAATTACACATACTTCTCTGTATATGTCCTACATGATCATGGAGCTGAGCTGTTACTAGGTGAGAGAGTGGAAACCTTAGGAAGCAGATTCTCCTCTACATACTGTGTACAGTGTATGGCGGCTAGTCTACAACCACCAGCTTAGGGAAAACTGAAAATTACACATACTTCTCTGTATATGTCCTACATGATCATGGAGTTGTTACTAGGTGAGAGAGTGGAAACTTTAGGAAGCAGATTCTCCTCTACGTACTGTGTACATTGTATGGCGGCTAGTCTACAACCACCAGCTTAGGGAAAACTGAAAAGTACACATAGAGCTGGTACATGGGAAACCTGCTGAAATGCAATGTACAAATTATATAATGTCCAGAAATGGTGTCACTTCTCATGTGCATTGATATGGTACCTGATATGATTGTATAACATGGATAACTTATCTTGCTGGCCACAGATTCTCCTATTATAATCCACTCTTTGCTGTATCTGCTGGAAACACAACCGGAGGCAATCATCTTATTGCCATGGCAGTCACATACTAACAGGGGTAAAGTCACAGTATATAGCAGTAACTAGTCATTTCAGAATGTTTGCTTTAATGTATCCCTTATGTCAATGGGTTTACAATTCGATACAGCATATCAGCGCCAATAGGCTCAGGACCTAACCCCAGCTCTTAACATGTGAATGTGTGTTTGCACTTGCAGCATTGTTCTCTGTGCCCCCCCTTATAGATCTATGTCATAAGTCTAATTTATGTGCATTTTGTTTGGGATGTTTTATGCTAAGCCTTAAGTGCCGTGATGAGACTAATTATTTTTCTGACAATGGTGTTGAGCAAACCTACGCAATTCATTAACGGTTTGTTACAAAACAATTTCAGGTAAATGATACGCTAATTACATTAATTTGATCCAGTTAGCAACAGAGTCATTGTCACCCTGTATCCTCTGTTGTACCGCATTAATGGAAGAGACTGAATACCTACTTAGCAACAAGCAAAGGACGCACAGAGAGAAACTTCAACCTCGCAAAGGCTTTTAGTTTCAGCTTGAAAAGACTAATTTGTTTTGAAATATGAAATCTCAGTACAATACACAGCGCATTAGAACAATCTAGAAAACGTAAGTGATGCTGGAGGAAACCGTAGCTAGCGATCATATATATTCAGACATACATTCAGATAAACAAGCCGCTGAGTAACTTTTGCAAGAATGCTGTAAGGAAAAACGGATTGTATATACATATTCGTCTGAAATGAAATTCTGATGTTTATTGGGTTGCCTTTGGAATGGTTTGCTCCAAATCTTCCAAAAATTTCAGGTTTGGTAGAATTCCAAGTAGAGTTGAGAGATCGGGATCGGAAAAGATCGGATCCCGATCGGCGATCCAGTAAATTTCACGATCACGATCGGGTTCTGATCCCGCCTAAAAAAGATCAGGAATGGAATTCTGATCCTGATCGCTCAACCCTTACCTGCAACTTAACTCAACTTAACTGTAACTTACCTGCACAGAACTGCTGCCACTCCCCGGAGCTCCAGGCCATTGTTCTCTGTCCTCTCCTCTCTCATTGACTCTCCGGCAGAGTGCCATGCGGGTCCCCGCCTCCCTAGCCTAGTGTTACTGATGCTGGGAGTAGGCAGGGCTTGTTGTGGCTTAGGAGAGTGAGGTCAGGTACTGGGAGGGGAGACGTGAGTGATTCACTAGAGAGGCGGGCGCACGTACGGCGCTCTACTGACATCTGAATGAGAGAGGAGAGAAATGGACAGAGAACAACGGCCCGGAGCACCGGGGAGCAGTGTACACACCGGGAAGGAGAGTGGTGGTAGTGGTTCCGTGCAGATAACCGTATAGCAGGGGGAACTAAGTAGCCAGTGGATTTTTTAATCACTACACAGCGTGGAGTCCAAAAATTGAAGCCTTCAATTTTTGGACTCCATGCTGTGTAGTGAATAGGATCGTTTTTAAAATCCGATTTTCGATCATTGAAAAATCCCGTTGACTTGCATTAGGATTGGAATTGGGATCGGGTTCGGATGGAAAATGATCGGAAATCGGATTTTAAAAACGAGCCTGAAATCTCAAGATCGGCTCAACCCTAATCTCAAGTTTTCACCACTAATAAATTATCATTATACCCGGGAGTCTCTTGGAGTATAATAATCAGAGGTCATAATGATAAATCACTTATACTCGCCCTTCCTGAGCTATGTCATATCTTCTTCCCCAGATATCCTCGGAGTCTTCTGCTGTGTCACTGATGTCACCAGATCCAGGTCACTGCTGAGGCTATGATTGGACGTCAATGGTCACGTGGGCTGGCATCACCATCATATGCATTGACATACACTGCATAGGTTCCACTAATGGTATGTCCTTCCATGGACTAACTATCCTGAAGCATCTTTGCTTCGTATTGGGCTATTCCCACCATTTCTCCTGGAAAATGTATAAATAACTGGACTATATAACTGGATATTACCATTCCCTTGTTAGTGGGGGGTATTCCTGTGTAGTCAGATAAGGTGTAATTACAGTTTTCCATTTCAGACTGTATAGGAACGCACCTTATTGACAATGGGAATGTCAACATCTAGTTATCATTGTTTTATACGTAACCAGGAGGAATAACAGAGGTAGGTAGTGTTACCCCTGGTTCACATCTGCGTTCGGTAATCCTTTTGGGGAGTCCACATGGGGACCCCCCGACCGGAATACCGAACGCATTGACAAGCAATGAGCAAACGGACCCCATAGACTATAATGGGGTGTGTTTTCCATGAGTCATGTGAACATGAAAGTAGATCACAAAATACTGGAACATGCCGACACCATGTGGAAAGCACACCCCATTATAGTCTATGGGGTCTGTGTGCTCTCATAAACTCTCCATTTGCCAATGCATTGTGTATTCCGTTCGGTGGGACCCCCATTCAAACTCCCCGTACTGGATTACCGAACGCAGATGTGACCCAGGGTTAGAGTCTTACTTTGAAGATCAAGCCATTTATACTTGATACTATTCATGTGGCTTTTCCAGCAGCCTCCTCCTCTCCCCTCTCCTCTCCATAGACTTCTATGTAAAAAATAACTCAACCTGATAATCGGAGAAGGAAAGATTCTACACAAAGTTTTTTATATTCACGTTATATGAAAATTTCTTATATATCTGATAGGAGACTTTAGCCTGATCATCGCCATTTACTGACTTACTATAGTCTGAGTCAAAATTTTGACAACACATTTTTAATACATTAATATAAAAACTAATGCAAATTTAATGGTTAAAAAACCCCCCGTAACTATTAAATTTTATATATATATTGTGTTCATACATGGCGGAAAGACCAAGATAAATCAGAAGTACTGAATGAAGATGACTTGCACCTGACAGCTGGCGACCGTCCACTGCTCGGGTTTTGCTAAGACCAAGTTTAATAGATGAGATTTTGCAGCTAAAAAAGTTATTGTGGCCATTGGCAATGGGTTTGTCAGCAGCTGATGATGTGATATCCGGACATGAGTTATTCGCGTGCCAGACTGGAGATATATCAGGCTCCCTCACATGGCAAGGTAATATTAAAGCCCACAGGATTACCCCTCCCCCCTCCTTGTACTGCTTTATACCATTCTATGAAGGCTTTCCAGAGCTGCAATGCAAGGAAGAGATAGACATAGAGAAAAGTACAGGAGTCATTTCCTTTCCCATTGATAAGCATCTCTGGCATGTAGGTCCTATCACACAATGCTGCCTTCTCCACTGATACCCGGCTAAATACACTATAAATCCTGCTGGCAAGCTGGTCGGCTGGAATAGCGGAGAAAGCTTGGCAAGCCAGACTGAGCTGTAATTCAGACTCATCTCCTGCAACAACTGAAGAGGGACCCACATGGTCACAGAACTCATATCAGCGTCTGAAAGCCATTAAGCATCTTTCTCTGGCTCCTGCACCAAGGAATATGTGTTGCCAGGGCCTCGGTGCCAAGGGATACCCAGAGGGAAGGCATATGGTCTAGCTCGCCTCTCTCTGCTGTAGAGCTTTTCTCTATGTCTACTGGAAGGCTTTTCTTTTCTTAAGTAGTTTTCATTTAAAGCAGACCTGTCCCCTGCAAACATAAGAAAATAGAGTATAATAGGTGGAGGCCCAGGGGAGGTGTAAAAAATAAAAAAAAACCTCTCATACTCACCTCTTCCCTTGTGGCATCTGGTGCTCTCTCTGCCTCCTTGGTGATATCATGTGCCCAAGAACATTGCATATGATTGGGCTTTAGGAGTGACATGGGTATGCCAATGCTGCGGCCATTGAATATCATTGCTGAATATCAAGAAACTGGGGTGAGCGGACTCCGTTCTCTTGATAATACTTCGTTCACACTTGCGCCCGGTGTCTGGTGTGTGCATTCTGCCCAGTTTCCGTCTTCATCTCCGGTGAAACTGGACAGGGGACGGAACCCCGACGGTCAGCGTTAAAATCCATTCACTTGAATGGGTTTGTAAATGTGACCGCCCGATTCTGCGGGGAAAGTGGATTTTTTTGGACAGAGTTGGACATGCAGAACTCTGTGTCCAGCTAAAAAAGATGGTTTCCCCATGGACAGGCCGACAGTCACCTTTACAAACCCATTCAAGTGAATGGATTTTAAAGCTGACTGCCAGGTTTCCGTCCCCTGTCCAGTTTCCCCAGGGCTGAGGATGGAAACCCGGTGGAATGCACTCACTTGTGAAAGCCCCCTAAGTTTTGCACCTATCAGAGACATATGGAATATCCCGTGAATATTCAGGAAATGTCTACGATGGGAATATACCTTTAATGCAATGAACCAAAAGCGTCATAAACTTGGAATCATTTGTTCCATTAATCAATTCTATTTAACCTGGAAAGTTAATTACTGTGTAGAAAGAAATGCTAGTGATCCCCGGCCTGTACTTACTCAGCGCACTAGAATTAGACCTAATATCACTATCTCTTCTTCAATTACACCAAAATTTTCCTAACCTGGAAAAAGCTATAACTGGTGCACAGATCAATACAGAAATATAAAAACAAGGCAACGTGCTTGGAAATATAGAAATGTCCACATGATAGACTTCCCCTGGAAAAAGAAAACAGAAGCTAGGCATACATGGTGGATGTCGGAGCTTTAAACATGGCGTCCGCTCAATATCGTATTGTAGTATATTATATGGTTGATTGGTGCAGGGAACCTTGGCTCTCCAGCTGTTGCAAAACTACAACTCCCAGCATGCATACTTGCTCTGCTGTTCTTGGAACTCCCATGGAAGTGAATGGAGCATGCTGGGAGTTGTAGTTTCACAGCAGCGTATGGTGGCTCAAAGAATTTTTTATTTTTTTCAAAGCTATAACATTTGGTCCATTGCTATAAAGTCTTATATTATATGGCACATAGGACTATACAGTATACTCCACACTGGCAAGCAAAAAGTTAAGCTTCAGCTGGACTGCCCAACTGGAAACTAATTGCTATATCTGCTTTTATCATCCTTTTTTCGATGTTACATCTGCACACCTGTCTGCAGCCGAGCAGCCGCTCATCTTTGACTGCTATTGGTCCCTATGCTAATTTGTGCAGCTATCCTCACCATCTGTGCTGTAGACGGATGTGCAATTCTGGAAATCTACCTACACACTGACAAAACAGTGAAAATGTCACTAGCTGAAGCCTGAACCCCCCTGGGGTGAACACAGCAGGGGGTCCTGAATACAAGACCCAAAGCAAGCAATACCAGATAGGCTCATAAATATACAATGTCTGATTGGGTTAATAATGCCTCACTGGATCACTGAGAAGTTTTGTAGACCAGAATGGATTTTTGTTTTTTTTTACTGTCCATCTGTGATCTGCATGGGATTGTTAGAAAACACCAAGAGATACATTATAATATATATATATGTATATAATATATCTATCTATGTCTGTACATATATATATATATATATATATATATATATATATATATATACTGTATATAGTGGCTAGAGATCTAGAAGGACATTCGAGCAATTACACAGGCAAGCAGATTAATGCCAAAAAATCAATAGAGATAGGATAGGAATAGGATCATAGGAGTCAGGGGGAATCTGTGCCGCTGCTTACACCTTTTTCTTTGTGTTAACTCAATATACAGTCTAGCCTGTGCTAATTTATATAAAAAAAAATAAAAATAAAACTTTATTTTTTTTTTTCTGCTCTGGTCACCAAATACACAGCGTATTGGAGCGCTGTTAATATGAAAAAAATATTTGTTCTGCATATGTTGTGAGAGAGTGAAGGGTGCGGTTTGGGAAGACAGGTATGTTCCAGCCAGGCAGCTAAAGGGTTTTTGGTAAGACCCACACCAGGGAGGTCAGCTGACTAATCAAGGCCTGATATTAGTCTGTGTGTGAAGACTAGGAGTGTGGCCACACACTGACAGAGCAGACCAAACCTACAAAGCAGGTACTGTGCCACCCGTTGCTGTTGCCAAGGCGGGAGTCTGGTAGCCAGGCTTTTGTATAGTCAGGGGAAAAGTTTCTTATGTTTAGTTAGTTCTCAGCCGAGAAGGTTTTTGTTTTACTTACATGCACTTCTGCAAAGGCAGTTTATGCGCAAGAAGTGAATAAATACTGAACTTAAGCACAACCCAGTCACTGTGTCCCTGTTTCCTGCATCTACCTGAGCGATTCCCCACAATGTATGCAGAATTACAGTCTCAAATGATAAAAAAAATCTTTGTACTTTCAGCATTTTTTTGGGTGTGTTCACCCAATACACAGTCTAGCCTGTGCTAATCTGAAAAACAAAACTTATTGTTATATATATATATATATATATATATATATATATATATATATATATGTTTTGTTTTTCAGATTATATATATAGATATAGATACACATACTGACTGGCGCTTTTCTATTTGGTGTAACTTTTGCCCTTTGGAGGAGGAGTCCTGGAAGTGACGATATGGCCCCCATAGATATAGTCCTGATCTCAACATCATCCAGTCTGTCTGGGATGACACGAAGAGACAGACGGATTGGAGCAAGCCATACAGAAGATCTGTGCTTAGTTCTCCAAGATGGCGGCAGGAACAACCTCCCTTCCGAGTTCATCCAAAAACTGTCTGCAAGTACCGAGAAGAACTGATGGAAGGCAAAGGGCAAAGGTCAAACCGAATATTGATGGATTTATAAACTATTAACCCTTCTATTTCTGAAGACATTCTTAGTTTGCAGCATTTTTTCTGCACCTGCTTCAAACTTTTGCACCGCACTGTATGGACGGAATCAGACTAGGCAATATAAAAACTGACAAATACTGAAATCCCTGCAATAAATGTGTGATAAGAGTCCAGTCGGAAAACGGGATTATTGTATATTTACATCTCACATCACATTAAAAAAAAAAGTTACAAAAATATCAACATTTCAGTAGATAGACCTCGTAAGCGGCGTTACGTATCGTGCCAGGTATTCAGCGCCACCATTGGTTTTGATAATGTTTTTTTTGTGCCTTTCCTATCACATGACCTTTCTCGGCGATAAATATAAAAGCCACCGTATTTCAGGAACAAGAAGAATCCAACAATAAGTAAATAACAAAATTATATCAATTTCTCCGCCACCTATGTAAATGGACACCGCGCTGGCGTACGTCGCCTGCCTGCAATGCTTGTAACGTTCATTTTCCGCCTGTCCCTCATTTGTAACCAGCTTACATTTTCAAGGCAACGAAGTTCAATGGACTCTGAGCTGCAAACTGCAAAGAGCGGAGTGAAATCCTTATCAAGAAAGGATACGGCTTGAAGGGTTCTTGAGGATGAAGTGTGTGTGTGTCTCAATCATGGCCACAGCAATTGTTTTAATGAGGACAACCTATTCTGGATCCATCATTAAAGACTGGCACTTTGTTCTGCCTTCCTTTGACTGAAGAGAACAACCTTAGAAAAAAAAGTCATTATCATATGCTAAGGTCAATTGGCACTAATGCTACAGACAGATAATGATGGTGTAACTATGTGGCGGTATTCAGACAGAGGTGTCTTGTGATTTGCACTCAGGCTTCTATAATCAGGACACACAAAAAAAAAGCGCTCACGCTAGTCAATTAGCCACAGCCAATAAAGCAAGAGCTTTCCGCAGTTTAGAAGACTTTAGTCTGAAAAGGTCTCGGCAAATGTGCGGAGGATAAATCTAAAGACATAGCACAAGATAATTGTAGAGAACTAGCTGTGACTCCAAAGGTGAGATCTAAAAAACACGTTCCTTTAACTTGTTGTGCCAAAATGGTACCCCAAAGTTTCACAAAGAGCCCGGACGCATAGGAACCAAATCCCCTTGGACTGATCGACCTACCGATGATACGTAATGTTGGGGGGATAGAAGGATCAGACATGTTGAACTTCAATTTTCTGGTATTTTGTTTTTAAAGGGGTGTCTGACCAGGGGTGAACCTAGTCAGACACCCCTGGACTGGCTTAGGTAAGCAAAAATGCCGCCCTCCCTGGGGCCCTGGCATAGCGCCGCCTGAAGCGGTCGCTTCAGGTCGCCTCATGGGAGGTGCGGCACTGTACAGTCTGACATTCTCCTTTACTCACCCATTGCACCTGTGTAACCAGTGCTCCATTCTTTTATTGCCAGAGCTTGCAGTTCCAGAAGCCAAATAGACGTGATAGGAGCTGGGCATTGGGGCTTCATTTGGTCCCCCGGACTCCTGATCGCTGGGGGACACAGAAGTTGTACTACCACCACTGAGACACTTATCTCCTATCCTAATGATAGTGGGTAAGTGACTGTAATGGCACAAGCCCTTTAAACCCTTCTCCCCATTGGGAACGTGCTTATACCTGACTGATCCAAGTGTGCGTGTGTGTGTGGTCAGGAGGTCGGGAACAGTTTCTGAAGGTGTATGGCTACCTGTAACCTCTTTCCAATGGCGGATGTCAAAACTTAAAAAAAACGGTGCCCACTTAGGACCGTGCTCAGGGCAAAGACTGTTTGTGGGCACTCTTCTTTCAGAGGCGTTGGCCAAATGCTCTGAAGTATCTAAAGAACAGGCAACACCATGTTACCAATGATCATTGTCCCCTGGAGCGAGATCTTGGGGTGATGCTCCATTACTACAACAGCTGAGAGTCTAGTGAAGGCTCCCATGCCTGCCCTTACACTCCGGCATAGGCAATGGATTTTACAATGAACTGCACCACATTAGTATGTTGTATGGGTGATCAGAACCTCTGGGTGTTAGAATAGGGTCACTAGAAGTTTTTTTGTTTTTCAAAGTTTTGTAAAGCTATAAAAAATTTTTTAAAAAAACAATATAAATTTGACATTGCTGTGAAGGTAGTGACCTGCAAATAACTATTTACACCCAATTCTATTTTTTTTCCAGCTTCCTAATACATCATATGGAATCTTAAATAGTACGAAGTACAACTTGTCCTACAAACAATAAGCCCTCATATGGCTCTGATAGAGGGTTATAGCTTTTATAATGGGGGAATCAAAAGTGAAAATACTAAAAAGACTAATGGTTGCTGCAGAATGGGGTAAACAAAAAAATAGAGGAGAGATGGAAGTGAGGGAATGTGACCCTAGGGCAGTGATGGCGAACCTTTTTGAGACCGAGTGCCTAAACTGCAACCCAAAACCAAATAAATTATCACGGAGTGCCAACACGGCAATTTAACCTTGAAACTCTGTGGGTCCACAATTGCGGACCCACAAATTACAGTCATGTGACTGGGGCTTTACAGATCTTGTACTGAAAGGTAAAGGTCTCTGCATTCTGTACTTTTAAACAATTAATTTTCACTATTTACATCGCACAGGATCTGTTTTATAGTTACCGTGCAATGTTATTACATCCTGTACTAATTTCACGTCTGCTATAAAACAAATACTGTGTGATATACATAGTGAGGGGACCCCACACAGTACAATCTGCCCCTCAGTGGCCCCCCCACACAGTACAATCTGCCCCTCAGTGGCCCCCCACACAGTACAATCTGGCCCACAGTGGCCCCCACACAGGATTATACCTGTATACTCCACAGTAGCCCCCTCCCACACAGCATGAACTGGTCCACAGTAGCCCCCTCCCACACAGCATGAACTGGTCCACAGTAGCCCCCTCCCACACAGCATGAACTGGTCCACAGTAGCCCCCTCCCACACAACATGAACTGGTCCACAGTAGCCCCCTCCCACACAACATGAACTGGTCCACAGTAGCCCCCTCCCACACAACATGAACTGGTCCACAGTAGCCCCCTCCCACACAACATGAAATGGTCCACAGTAGCCCCCTCCCACAGAGCATGAAAGATCCACAGTAGCCCCCTCCTACACAACATGAAATGGTCCACAGTAGCCCCCTCCCACACAACATGAAATGGTCCACAGTAGCCCCCTCCCACACAGCATGAAATGGTCCAGAGTAGCCCCCTCCCACACAACATGAACTGGTCCACAGTAGCCCCCTCCCACAGAGCATGAAAGATCCACAGTAGCAGCATAAAATGGTCCACAGTAGCCCCCTACCCGCACAGCATGAAAGTCTACAGTAGCCCCCTCCCACACAACATGAAAGGTCCACAGTAGCCCCCTCCCATACAGCATAAAATGGTCCACAGTAGCCCCCTACCCACACAGCATGAAAGTCTACAGTAGCCCCCTCCTACACAACATGAAATGTCCACCGTTGCCCCCCTCCCCTGACAGTGCAAACAAACACAATATAGTTACCTGAAGAGCTGCCGGGTGTTCTCTCTTCTGTTCACTGCGCGCGCTGATGACTTACATCATCACGCCCGCGCTTGTTCAGAGGTCACACTCTGTAGTCAGTGTAGGCCGCGTAGTACGCGTGGCCTACACTGAGCTACACTGACAGCTTTCAGCTGGATGCGCATTTGCACAACCAGCTGAAGGCAGCGATCGCTCACTAACGGGGAATCCTGCATCGGATTCGCCGTTAGTGAGCGATCAGGGCGACAGCACGCGTGCCAGCAGAGGGGGCTCTGCGTGCCCTCTCTGGCACGCGTGCCATAGGTTCGCCATCACTGCCCTAGGGTCTGACTACTGTGATACTGTGACAGACAGAGTCCTGGAGTCCCGATATATCAGCCCCAGGTTTCTGACCTATGTGTGGTCCAGTGCGGGTCTTGAGTAGGCCTTAGTCAAAGGTGTGGGTCCTGGGCTCGTTACTGGGCCATAAAAGGCTGCAGAGCCTGCACTTCAGGGCAGATCCTGGGAGTGAGAGGAGGTGCCTGGGTCTGTCCTGAAACAGAGAGTCTGGTGAGACTGTACTGGGCTACTTTGTTTTGTTCGTGTGGTTGGTAGTCAGCCACATGTATAGTTAGTTTTTACTGTTTAGTTAGTACTCGGACGAGGAGGGTTTTGTTTTCCGTTTTGCCTGACATGAAGGTTTGTTTATTTTTGCTGTTTTTCCAAATAAACCTGTTTGCATCCGACATTGTGTCCCTGTCTCTGACTGGTTGGGTCCGCTCTATTGCTGCTACCAAGCTACCTCCCACACTATGTATAGTTTGTTTGCAGTCTGTAAGCATAGAGACACATACATTAGATGTGATAGGAACTATAGACACTAAAATGGCAGGAGATTTTTAATCAAAACACTTTGCAAAGTTAGGAACAGATGTGTCTTCCGTAGGTTTTACCTCCTTAGCCAGATTTTAGACACAACAAATAAGTGAATGGGGAAGTTGACCTGAGGACTATGGAAGAACTTCACCATCCTGTAGCCAAAGCCATTGTGCGAGCGTGGATAACGATGGCCTATCCTAGATTTTGAGATAGTTAGAAATGCAAAAACCACTGACAGCTCATGACTATACTCCATTTATGTCTTTAGGGTTGAGTGATTGTGATTGGAAAAGATCAGATTCCGATCAGCGATCTAGCAAATTTCACGATCACGATCGGAATTCCGATCCCCATCTAGCAAATTTCATGATCACGATCGGAATTCCGATCCCGATCTTTTTAGGCGGGATCGAGGTCTCATGTTAGTTCCCACAATGCTTGGCTACTGGCCAATCATTGTGGGAAAAGCTAACATTGAGCGATCGGGATCGGGAAAGATCAGATCCCGATCGACGAACGAGCAAATTTCGCGATCGGGATAGGCTGGAAAATGATCGAAAATCGGATTTTAAAAACGATCTTGAAATCTCAACCCTACTGCTAATATTTTTTTCCCAAAAATTTTTTTTGGGGAGCGTTAGACAAAAAAACCCCATCCCAAACAGAGCCTCATTGACCCCAATCTATCGATAAAACTCATCTCTTTTTAGGTGGCAGAGGGACCTTTGGATAAGCCGCCTGTGCAAAACTGTGCAAAGGTTGTTTTCTTTATACAAAAAGTATTTGAATAGCCTTACTGTTCATAAAAATATCATTAAAAAAATGTAATTATGACTATTTTGCCAAGATTACATGTTGTCATCTTTGAACATTACCGGTTTCAGAACTACAGGGCAGGTAGTAACCACCCAGTTGGCTTCAAAGTGAAATTTTTGTGACACCCATTCAAGTGGTGAATGGGAATAGAGATTTGTATTCCGGGACTGAACACCTACCAAGGGGAATGTATTTTTTGATTATGGCACCTTTCCACATTGTATCATGCACCAATTCCGAATCCATAATTTTTTTTCCAAACTGACCCAGTGGAATACGAATGCAAAAAAAAATCCCAGTCGTTCTGATACATTTCCATAATTGTACGCCTTTAGCCTTCGATACCGCACAATCACACAAATGAGGTGCCAACTTTTTGTAATTTGAAACCTTCTCATCTGTAACAAAAAAAATAAAATATTATACCGCAGATTTCCCTAACTAAAAGCCACAACGATATGGCAACACATCAGGTCCTACATCGACCCTTCCTCCGAATTCGAACAAAGGGAAAGGATCGTGTTGGTAAAGAATCTTTTGGACGCGAGCTCTCCTCGTTTCTACAGAACAATTTGCAACCTGGCGTCCTGAGTCGGCAATTCCTGGCCCAAAATATTTAGAATTGAAATTGCGCGTTCGCCATTTGTTCTTTTACAAGAAGGAGAAAACATCCTGGCTCTCCTCCATTACACTAATGAATGTCTTTCTAAAAACCACTTTTCGACAGTCTGTTGCTCTATAATAAAGTAACTGCATGATAGCTCACATTATCACAAAAGGAGCGATTATTCTTTAAAATCAGAATCCATAGTAAAAGTCATTTAGAGTCTTATGGGGGACATTTTCAGAAATTGAATTCTTATGAAGGAACCAATGTAGTGGCTTAATTTTCTCGATTTCGCAAGCTCATCTGAAATAAAATGATGTGGAAGCCTAGACGAGGAAGGTCCATGGACGGAACTGGGAAATGAGGCAATGTGCTGTTCTGTTTTCATATTAACCTCTTTATGACTTGACTTGGTGGCAAGCGCAATTCGCACAGCACAGTTGGGAAAGCCGGTGGCCAAGGCGTCGTTTGCCAAAAGAACAAATGACTTACCAGGTGTTGGATTGGGTAATAGAGCTTGTCAGGCATCGTAGGAAATCAGGATAAAAAATTCTCTGTCTTCATCTTGAAAGGGATGTCAGCCATAATGAAAGGAGACCAGCTGACCAGGCTGGATCATGAAGCTCATACACATAGGTGTAATGCCAAGTCCCAAATTTGGTGGGACCAACTGACTCTCCGCCATTGTCATCTGAACAAGCATTTTGAAAATGAACACCCGCTGCTTTTGTTCTTGAGGGGTGTAAGCCATTATCCAAGATGTCTGGTGGCAGTGGCTTACTACTTTCTTCGACATTGTGAACACATGCATGCCCAGGGAACTGGCAAGTGTATGAACACCATAAGGCTAGAGCTACATGGCAACTTTAACCATGAGTCTTATCTCACGACCAAAGAATAACAATGTCACCCTGCAACTCCTTTATTAATATAAGTGAAAGGACCACTGAGAGATCAAGCAATGCTCAATTTTTTGGAGACTAGAAGTCACATGTGTATAACCCTGCAACTCCATTCACTTATATTAGTGAAGATGTTGCAGAACACCTTGGTGATCTTTGGTCGCACAGTGGGAGTCCCATGTAATTCATCATGTAGTCTTAGCCTAAATAGTTTTTTTTTTTTTTTTTTAAAAAAAACAATTCTAGAGAGAGCAAGTGTGTCTGGCATGAATTAAATTCCACATGGACTTGGCAAATCCAAAAAGTTGGTCATTGGTACCACCAGCACTCTTAGATATGGTCCTAGTCAACGGTGTAACTAGGGGTTCAGCATAGGTGAGGAAGACATGTTCCAGTGGGCCACCAACTGAGGCATGTCGATTTTATTAGTGACTATCATGGTATACGTCAGCTCTACACAGGGCTCGGAATATAGTACAGGAAACATTTTGTGACTTACAAGTCACATCTCTGACTATCATCATTCATATTACTCGCCTCTTCCATCCAGACCACTATGACCACTTCTTCCAGTTGTGACTTGTCTCTGTAAAGTTTGCAACATCGATATCTTTGGCTCACCACTTTTCCAGGCGCCCAGCTCACATTTTCCTCAACTACACAAAGTTCCCATCCTACAACTACACCCAAATGAGTGTAATGAGATCACTAGAGATGAGCAAACAGTAAAATGTTCGAGATTCAATATTTGTTTCGAGTAGCCCCTCAATATTCGACTACTCAAATCGAATATCGAACCCTATTATAGTCTATGGGGGGAAAATGCTCGTTTCAGGGACATACAACGTTTGATCAAATTACACTTACCAAGTCCACGAGTGAGGGTCGGGCTGGATCCTCCGAGAAGTCTTCTCCGTGCAGGGTCCCCGCGGCATTTTCCAGCTCTGAATTCACTCTGCCAGGCATCAGGCCTGGGCAGAGCCGACTGCGCATGCCCGCACTACAAGCGGACATGCGCAGTCGGCTCTGCCCAGGCTCGATGCCTGGCAGAGTGAATTCAGAGCCGGAAGAAGAACCAGCGTTGATTGGTCGACTGTATAGCATTCTGCCAATCAATGCTGGTTCTGCATCAAACTTTTCCATTCGAATAGCGAGTGGTACTTGATCGAGTACGAGTATTTCGAATACTGTAGTATTCGATCGAATACCTACTCGAGTGAGTACTACTCGCTCATCTCTAGAGATCACCCAATGAGATCTGACATGGTGGGCCCAGTTAGTTACAAAAAGAGTAGGAAGCCAAAGGCTTTCTCCTCTACCATGCATCCATCTTTATCAGTGTCCTGCAGATTCCGATGCTTTCGAATGTGTAACGTTACGTAGTTACATTTTTGATCCCAGGAGACCTCACAGTGTCGTAGATGACTTTCCAGGGCAATTGAGGCAATGTTAATTTGGAAGAAATTTATTGAAATTGGAGTCAAAACAAATTTTGTGAAATTTGCTCATCTGTAGTGAATGCATTTCTAAAGTATATTAAAAATCAGTTGGCACCTCTATAGCAAAAATCCAGTAGACCAAGTGTGGACCAGTAGACCAAGTGTGGACCAAGTAGGTACATGAGCACTTATCTTGGTGACTCCCAAATTTCCCATTAATGTCATTAAAAAATGTCAAGTCCATATAGTTGAGGCTCTGCTAACATGACTGTCATAGGTTCTGTTTACTAATACATCATGAATACTATGCAGGATCCACTTTGAACAGATTACCGCTAGATTCTCATGGACTTCTCTGACTTATAATGAGGTTTGTCAGGTTTCCGGTATTTCTAGTGTAGACTGCACAATTTTTACCATCACAAATACTTGAAACCCTGATGTTCCGGCAAAAACTCCAGTGTACTGCAAACACAGCCACAAAAGCTATGTCAGATCTATTTTTGAACAGATACTGATGAATTTTGACAGATCCGACTGCTTTATATTGTAGCAAGAATAGCACTACTTTTCGAGACCTATTATAAATATAGCCATGGCATTTTTACAGATTCTGATGGACTCGAAATATTGTGAACGTGAAAAGAGTCTAAAGCTAGTCAAAGGCTCATCTTGGCTTGACCAAGTGTGTACGTGAGTTGAATGGATAGAGAGAAGTAGACTTTTCTCCACTGGCGACAAAAGGATCAGCCAATGAAATCCAACTTCCTAAACCTTCCCAGATATCTGCAATAGTTCAATTGTTAAGTTGCTGTCCACTTTGGTACATCAATCTGCCATATAAATTTCAACATCAAAGAGAGATGACATAGTTACGACATAGATTCCTCAACATTGAAATTGCAACACCAAGAAGAACAAGGTTATACAAATTATGAAATCTCAAAAATTTCAATCTCAAGCGATGTGGAATGATTGTGCTACGTCTCCGGCCCGTTCAACGACTTGTTGCAAACTGAGAGGGTCAAAATCCTTGAACCTAGCTACCTTGGTTTATTACTCTGGTTGATCATTATGTGTCTAGGCCAAGATGTCAGCACTGTTCAGCGTTGTCAACCCAAGAGGTGGGGAGAACAATGATGATCTTCTAGAACAGGGGTAGGGAACGTACGGCTCTCCAGCTGCTGCAAAACTACAACTCCCAGCATGCATACTAGCTCTGCTGTTCTTGGAACTCCTATTGAAGTGAATGGAGCATGATGGGAATTGTAGTTTCACAGCAGCTGTAGAGCCGAAGGTTCCTACCCCTGTTCTAGAAGGACAACAAGATGTGCATGAAGGTAAGCCTCTACATGGGTGGACCTTCTGATTGGAAGAATGGTGTATAGTGATCCATTTTGTACTGCGAGTGAAATTGGATCCACATCCTAAGCCTAGAGCGCCAAACTATGTCAACAAAAACCATCAGAAGGCGTTTGCATAACAAGTCAGCTCTCGATTGACCTCACATCACCGATCTCCAAGTTTGTCATGGTGCACAGCAAGATGACAATGGAGGATAGAATGGAGGTCTATCATCTTCAGCAATGACTTCAGCTTTGTCTCAGATCCAATGATAGTTGGAGCTTGGTCTAGAGACAAAGTGGGCAATGTAATGAGGCCTTTACAATGGAACGTCACACCAGTCCTTCTCCTGAGATTATGGTGAGGGGTAGCCTAATGGTGTATGGTGGTCAGATCCCTCTAGTCTTCATTTCAGATACACTAACACATCAATGTTTCTTTCATTTGATTGTAGAACCGGTGGTACGGCCATTTCTCCATCAAGATATTTTGATTATTATGTTTCCATTTTTATCCTATGCATATCATTAACATGTCTAATCATCCCCTGGCTTCCATAATTCCAAGACTTTTCTTTCTTGGTCTTGCAATGTTGAGGAGTCTAAGACGAGAAGCTTCAAAAGAGGAACAGGGTTTGTGGAGCATGGAGGACATGGAGGACATGCGCCGTGTACCCCTTGCCACCCTGTTTTATTCCTTTACACATTATTTACTATGTATATTCATCTATATTCAGAATATAGGAGGGCCAATTTAATTTGTACAATGCCTTTCTTGATGCCTATGATGTCCATTCCATACTTGGTTCCATATATTGGAAAACAAGAAACATAAAGCTGTCCACAGTTTGGTCTTCGGCCACCCTATAAGCGACGAATCATCCTATTATCTTATATTTCCATTTTCAACTTGGAGAATAACAAGGTTATTATTTAGAAAATATCATCTTTTTAGTAAATTTTACATGAGGTTTCAGTTTTCACCTATGATTTGCTTAGCCGTGTCCCGAAGTCCTTTTACCGAAGACCTAACAAGATAACTGCGACGGGCATGACTTTAAAAGCAGGTTAACTTTGTTATTCGGAGCCATTTGCTGAAACCTAAACATGGATTACACAATGAAATGCCCATTAAGCTGCAAAGGTCACTGAAAGATTTGTATCAGCTGAATAAAATTACATTGGTCTATTCTAATACATTTTCCACATTTTGATAACACAATTAAAATGGAAGATGCGGCCGCTCTCGGCTCTATCTGATTAGGAACCATCCAAGCAACCCTTGGAATGACTCGCTATAAATAAGAAGTGTGTATGCTCCATTTCACTGTTACAACATAGCCGTATAATGCACAGCGTCATATTATAACACAATAAATAACAGCCGTTATGGCCAGTGAAAAGATTCTGGGTTGAAATACAAAAACTGCAATGATGCCTGCTATCAAATGTAGGACTAGATTCTACCTATGTAGCAGACGAACATTTGGGCCACCCTAGGCATCATGATTAGAGATGAGCGAACAGGAAAATGTTTGAGATTCGATATTCGTTTCGAGTAGACCCTCAATATTCGACTACTCGAATCGAATATTGAACCCTATTATAGTCTATGGGGGGAAAATGCTCGTTTCAGGGGTAGGCAACATTCGATCAAATTATACTTACCAAGTCCACGAGTGAGGGTCGGGCTGGATCCTCCAAGAAGTCTTCTCCGTGCAGCGTCCCCGCAGCATCTTCCGGCTCTGAATTCACTCTGCCAGGCATCGAGCCTGGACAGAGCCGACTGCGCATGCCCACACTACAAGCGGGCATGCGCAGTCGGCTCTGCCCAGGCCCGATGCCTGGCAGAGTGAATGAAGAGCCGGAAGACGCCGCGGGGAAGCTGCACGGAGAAGTCAAAGCGACCATTTTCTTGTAGAGCGGGCATGCGCAGTCGGCTCTGCCCAGGCCTGATGCCTGGCAGAGTGAATTCAGAGCCGGAAGACGCCGCGGGGACGCTGAGCAGAGAAGACTTCTAAAGGTAGGAGAAGAACCAGCATTGATTGGGCGACTGTATATGATTCGGCCAATCAATGCTGGTTCTGCATCGAACTTTTCCATTCGAATAGCGAGTGGTACTCGATCGAGTACGAGTATTTCGAATACCGTATATTTGATCGAATACCTACTCGATCGAATACTACTTGCTCATCTCTAATCATGATGTATCTGCTGCTTCCATTCCTACCCCTTGGTATGACCTGCACTGTTAGTTAGCACTGTTCTCTCTTGACAGGATGCCATTTGATCCTGGTGGTCTGTTTTAGTTTCCATTTGTTCCTGATCTACGTTACTCTGTTTTCATTACTCAGACACATTCTGCTATACCGACAGAGTAACGATTAAGTCTCACTTTTTCTAAGCTCAGGATTTTTCTATATAAATCTGGATGGTGTTCATTCCTTAGCCTTTTTGGACTTTCCACTAAGTAGTTCCTGATAGGGTCTTGTCTGCCTGCTCTTTTGTAGACCATGACTCAAATCTTCTTCCAAGTCGTTCCTGGAATTTGAAGCCCTATATAATTACTGGCTGTTTCTGACTGTGATCCTGCTTTGGTCCTTGGTCAAAGACGTAACTTGAAGCTTTTGGGCCATAATGCCAAATCTGTAATGGGGCCCCAATTATTATGTGCTATGCATATTAGTGGTGTCTTCATATGTTGTAGAGGGGCATTTGGACCCTCTCAAACTCCAGGGCCAGGTAGCAAATGCTATATGTATGCTCCTTGTCCTTGGCTATACTTTACCCCATTCTCCAGTTCTTCTTAGATGACTGTACGCCAACGTCCCTGAATTTCTGGTTTGGCATCCATGTTCTTGGTCTGTCCTCTTTCATGATCCATGTCTCGTCCCTGTCCCATCATTCCTGTTGTGTCTGGTTTCCAACTCGTAACTATTCTGAGGAACGTCACCAGGAGACCCTGGAATCTGTAAATAAATAAAGTTGGTTTTGCAAAATTGGTGTGAACAGTCTTCGAAGGAGAAGGCACCACCTTAGGTGCATCTTAGACTAGTTGCTGGTTCTCGTTGAAGAGACACAATGGTGTATGGAGACTTATGGGAAGAGAACTATGCAAATGACCTTATACCAACCAAATCAGGGACACCTTTGTTGTAGGAGATACAATGTTTACCAGGTTTACACTAACTCACGAGGAATCCTTGTGACTGTGAATAGTCTGCCATATGCTTTTCTCACTCTGAACAATTAAGTGTCACCGACAGAACAAATCTTGTAAGACGTGCCAGACACCGCCGCATATTTACTCACACCCAATTAAAGTGAGGAAAGGCCCTGACCAGCCTTCTGTCTGTTTTATGTAACAAGACTGACAGTTTTCTCGCTAAAATTACTCAACATATTGAAGACAAAAGTTGAGAGTTTGCTAAATAATTCTCACATTAAACAGCAAATATCACGTTGTATTCTGCAAAGCCGAGGATCCATCGGAAAGAGGAGGATGGACTTCCGGTCGCGATCATCTCCTTCGTTACTTTCATCAATCATTCTGAGACAGAAGTGTCCATCAATCTTAAAGGGAATGAGACGTCAGTAAATATTTATTATTCGGGTTTTATGTTTAATAAGTTTTTAGGAATTTTTTTTCGAGAAATCCTGCAGTTTTTCCATAACAGACCATCGCTTCCTGCGCTGTAGAGATCACTTTTCAATGGTTTCCTCAGACAGGAGAATAAGTAAAGGTCATATAGTATAGGCAATACATTGCTTTTAAAGGGGGCTTAAACTGATTTCCATTATATGAAGAGCTGAATATAACCTAATGTCTGTAAGTTCACAACTCAGCAAGTCATTTGCATGGCTGGTCTTCTCCTAGTTGACATTGTCCACCCAGACTGGACCATTCTGCTAAAGGATTACAGGCATGCACCGGCTCCTGTTCAAGTTGAGTCTTTGATCCATGTTCTCTCCATCCATGCCCACTGCAACTTTTAGTTCATCTAGGGTTTGTATCTGTTGTTTTTAACATGACCACTCTGATGGTGGCGACCAGGGAAAGTCCATACCTCCTTTCTTGAAGGCTATTACAGTATCAAAAAGTTACCATCTGTCCAAAGGGTAGTGGGGTTTGTCATATGGGACCCCCTCCAACTACAAGAACTGGAGCATTTTGCGTCTCGGTTTGAACAGAGCAATAGATTGAAAATGTGCTCCACCCTCCACGCATTTCCATGGAGCCTGCTGGAGATAGATGAGTGTAGCAGTGGTTATCTCCAATAGCTCCCATGGAAATGAACGGAGTGGAAGTGTGTATGTGCCCCTCCATTCAAATTCGGTTGCAAACCCCCTCACCCCAGAGTTTTTTAATGGAGGAGGGCCACAAAGGTTCATAGAGAAAAATCAAGGTCACTGGTAGGGTTGAGCAAGATCGGGAAAGATGGGATCCCGATCGGCGATCGAGCAAATGTCATGATCGGGATCGGCTGAAAAATGATCGAAAATCGGATTTTAAAAACGATCCTGAAATCTCAAGATCAGCTCAACCCTAGAATACATAAACTCCTACATAGGGTTGAGCGATCGGGATCAGGAAAGATCGGATCTCAATCGGCGATCGAGCAAATTTCACGAGTGTGTTCAGAATCGGCTGGAAAATGATCGAAAATCAGATTTGAAAAACGATCCTGAAATCTCAAGACCGGCTCAAGGAGACAACTGAAAGGATCCACTCAGACACTTTATTGATACAAACAGCACAACGTGTTTCGAGCTCTTTATGGCCCTTTCCAAGTGCAAATCATTTTTCCAGTCGGGTCAGATGTGACTCATTCACAACATCCAAAGGTGAGGTGCCAACTGGTCTGATTATTCTTCATTTGTGTCAACACCATTTCTCAATGGATCTACACTATAGTATGCTCCGTGTCTCTCTTTTGTTTGTTTTTGTGAACCCCACAGTTTATGGGAGCCCCATTGGTAACATACTAGACCAGTAAGTTACTTCTTGTTACTAGAATCTAAGGTTAAGAAAACACCATAGACTCTACTTTCTGGTCTTGCCGTAGGTCCAATCTGTTGACTGTTTTTACAGTAAGTAGCTTTTTAAGATGGCGGGATAGGACAATAGGACATCCAACATATTATAAAGGAAGCATTTGCCAAAGAAACTTCCATATTGTGTTACAGAAAGTCAGTTTTGTGTTGCTAACACTATTTGTCTAGTGTGTCCGCCTCTCCTATACCTGAAAGTGATCATACATGTATTAAGTGAGTAATGGGGTTGAGACGATCTTGAGATTTCAGGATCGATTTTAAGATTTCCGATCATTTTCCAGTTCAAATTTGCTTGATCGCTGATCGGGATCCGATCTTTCCCGTTCCGGATCGCTCAACCCTAGTCAATGCTTCTCTATGGGAAAAGTCACTTTTAGGGTTGAGCCAATCTTGAGATTTCAAAATCCGATTTCCGATCATTTTCCAGCTGATCCTGATCGGGATCGTGAAATTTGCTCAATCGCCGATCGGGATCCGATCTTTTCCAAACCCGATCGCTTAACCCAAGTAAGTAAGGAATATTCACATGTATTATGGCCCCATCCATGTTCTGAGCGCCACAGAGCGGTAATACAGAATCCATGCAAATCATGGATCCCTTACTATACAATCGTGGTTTTTTATGCATTCTGTATGTTCAGAGACATTGTTTCTATAGAATAGCGTTACATATACTGTATGGCACCCTGCAGAGCCTGTATGGTGGGATATGACCACGTACATGTACCTAAGACCTTATTCATACATTAGTATTTGATCAGTATTTTCATCCTTTTATAAACCAACATAAGGAACGGATTCACAAAAGTGAAAAAAAAAAAAAAAAAAATTTCTTTCTATGTTCTCTTAAGCATCCAGTTCTGGATGCAAAGTACTGATCAAATATCATAGCGTGAACGAGATGTTAAAAGACGTTGCAGAAAATATCTGCGGTATAATATGCATGTGTTATATATGGATTTTACCCTTGGTACATTTTCCAGCAATCACCTGTGATAAGTGGGGGGCCCTGCAGAGACACCTCGGGGAAATCGAAGCGTTACACAGTGACCATTGAAATCAATAGTGTGTTCCTTGTAATACATAGATGTGTGGGATCCTTCAAAGCAACAGATACTCTTTGAAGCCGCTCTTCACTCCTTTTCCAGAATACACAGGCAAAGATATAAGGCGTCATATATACTATATATAGAAATATACATACAGGTCTGTGCAGAGGTATAATGGGAAGCACTGACGCCCAAAGCAAGATCTGGAATAGGTTCCTGCACCTAACCAGGGGGCATTTATCATTTTGATTTCTTTGCTACCTCTGCAACCCCCAGGGTAACAGCAGCGGCTATAGTGCCCAAATACAAGGGGGCCGGGGGCAATTATACTGATAGTGATGGCCATAGGAGAGGGAATGTTACATTGCAGGAAGCCCTGTCCGATATTACATCTTTACAGGGTTATTTTTTGCACATTTAAGTGTTATTACATTACTGCGCTATTACTGTACTGTGACATCATGTGAGATTTATGTCTTTATGACATCATTACCTGTTTTCACTGTGTGTACTGAGATGACTGTGCACATTTTTCCTGTACTGTGACATCACTATGTGTATTATCTCTGCACTACTGTGACATCACTGTGTGTATTATCTCTGTACTGTGACATCACTGTGTGTATTATCCCTGTACTGTGACATCACTGTGTGTATTATCCTGTACTGTGACATCACTGTGTGTATTATCTCTGCACTACTGTGACATCACTGTGTGTATTATCTCTGTACTGTGACATCATTGTGTGTATTATCCCTGTACTGTGACATCACTGTGTGTATTATCCTGTACTGTGACATCACTGTGTGTATTATCCCTGTACTGTGACATCACTATGTGTATTATCTCTGCACTACTGTGACATCACTGTGTGTATTATCTCTGTACTGTGACATCACTGTGTGTATTATCCCTGTACTGTGACATCACTGTGTGTATTATCCTGTACTGTGACATCACTGTGTGTATTATCTCTGCACTACTGTGACATCACTGTGTGTATTATCTCTGTACTGTGACATCATTGTGTGTATTATCCCTGTACTGTGACATCACTGTGTGTATTATCCTGTACTGTGACATCACTGTGTGTATTATCCCTGTACTGTGACATCACTGTGTGTATTATCCCTGTACTGTGACATCACTGTGTGTATTATCCTGTACTGTGACATCACTGTGTGTATTATCCTGTACTGTGACATCACTGTGTGTATTATCCCTGTACTGTGACATCACTGTGTGTATTATCCCTGTACTGTGACATCACTGTGTGTATTATCTCTGTACTGTGACATCACTGTGTGTATTATCCCTGTACTGTGACATCACTGTGTGTATTATCCTGTACTGTGACATCACTGTGTGTATTATCCTGTACTGTGACATCACTGTGTGTATTATCTCTGTACTGTGACATCACTGTGTGTATTATCCTGTACTGTGACATCACTGTGTGCATTATCTCTGTACTGTGACATCACTGTGTGTATTATCCTGTACTGTGACATCACTGTGTGTATTATCCCTGTACTGTGACATCACTGTGTGTATTATCCTGTACTGTGACATCACTGTGTGTATTATCCTGTACTGTGACATCACTGTGTGTATTATCCCTGTACTGTGACATCACTGTGTGTATTATCCCTGTACTGTGACATCACTGTGTGTATTATCCTGTACTGTGACATCACTGTGTGTATTATCCCTGTACTGTGACATCACTGTGTGTATTATCCCTGTACTGTGACATCACTGTGTGTATTATCCTGTACTGTGACATCACTGTGTGTATTATCCCTGTACTGTGACATCACTGTGTGTATTATCCTGTACTGTGACATCACTGTGTGCATTATCTCTGTACTGTGACATCACTGTGTGTATTATCCTGTACTGTGACATCACTGTGTGTATTATCCCTGTACTGTGACATCACTGTGTGTATTATCCTGTACTGTGACATCACTGTGTGTATTATCCTGTACTGTGACATCACTGTGTGTATTATCCCTGTACTGTGACATCACTGTGTGTATTATCCCTGTACTGTGACATCACTGTGTGTATTATCCTGTACTGTGACATCACTGTGTGTATTATCCCTGTACTGTGACATCACTGTGTGTATTATCCTGAACTGTGACATCACTGTGTGTATTATCCTGTACTGTGAAATCACTGTGTGTATTATCTCTGTACTGTGACATCACTGTGTGTATTATCTCTGTACTGTGACATCACTGTGTGTATTATCCCTGTACTGTGACATCACTGTGTGTATTATCCCTGTACTGTGACATCACTGTGTGCATTATCTCTGTACTGTGACATCACTGTGTGTATTATCCTGTACTGTGACATCACTGTGTGTATTATCCTGTACTGTGACATCACTGTGTGCATTATCTCTGTACTGTGACATCACTGTGTGTATTATCCTGTACTGTGACATCACTGTGTGTATTATCTCTGTACTGTGACATCACTGTGTGTATTATCCTGTACTGTGACATCACTGTGTGTATTATCTCTGTACTGTGACATCACTGTGTGTATTATCCTGTACTGTGACATCACTGTGTGTATTATCCTGTACTGTGACATCACTGTGTGTATTATCCTGTACTGTGACATCACTGTGTGTATTATCTCTGTACTGTGACATCACTGTGTGTATTATCTCTGTACTGTGACATCACTGTGTGTATTATCCCTGTACTGTGACATCACTGTGTGTATTATCCCTGTACTGTGACATCACTGTGTGTATTATCCTGTACTGTGACATCACTGTGTGTATTATCCCTGTACTGTGACATCACTGTATTATCCCTGTACTGTGACATCACTGTGTGTATTATCTCTGTACTGTGACATCACTGTGTGTATTATCCTGTACTGTGACATCACTGTGTGTATTATCCCTGTACTGTGACATCACTGTGTGTATTATCCCTGTGCTATGACATCACTGTGTATTATCCCTGTGCTATGACATCACTGTGTGTATTATCCCTGTACTGTGACATCACTGTGTGTATTATCCTGTACTGTGACATCACTGTGTGTATTATCTCTGTACTGTGACATCACTGTGTGTATTATCTCTGTACTGTGACATCACTGTGTGTATTATCCCTGTACTGTGACATCACTGTGTGTATTATCCCTGTACTGTGACATCACTGTGTGTATTATCCCTGTACTGTGACATCACTGTGTGTATTATCCCTGTGCTATGACATCACTGTGTATTATCCCTGTGCTATGACATCACTGTGTGTATTATCCTGTAATGTGACATCACTGCGTGTATTATCTCTGTACTGTGACATCACTGTGTGTATTATCCTGTACTGTGACATCACTGTGTGTATTATCCTGTACTGTGACATCACTGTGTGTATTATCCTGTACTGTGACATCACTGTGTGTATTATCTCTGTACTGTGACATCACTGTGTGTATTATCTCTGTACTGTGACATCACTGTGTGTATTATCCTGTACTGTGACATCACTGTGTGTATTATCCTGTACTGTGACATCACTGTGTGTATTATCTCTGTACTGTGACATCACTGTATTATCCCTGTACTGTGACATCACTGTGTATATTATCTCTGTACTGTGACATCACTGTGTGTATTATCTCTGTACTGTGACATCACTGTGTGTATTATCCTGTACTGTGACATCACTGTGTGTATTATCTCTGTACTGTGACATCACTGTGTGTATTATCTCTGTACTGTGACATCACTGTGTGTATTATCCCTGTACTGTGACATCACTGTGTGTATTATCCCTGTACTGTGACATCACTGTGTGTATTATCCTGTACTGTGACATCACTGTGTGTATTATCTCTGTACTGTGACATCACTGTGTGTATTATCCCTGTACTGTGACATCACTGTGTGTATTATCCTGTACTGTGACATCACTGTGTGTATTATCCCTGTACTGTGACATCACTGTATTATCCCTGTACTGTGACATCACTGTGTGTATTATCCTGTACTGTGACATCACTGTGTGTATTATCCTGTACTGTGACATCACTGTGTGTATTATCCTGTACTGTGACATCACTGTGTGTATTATCCCTGTACTGTGACATCACTGTGTGTATTATCTCTGTACTGTGACATCACTGTGTGTATTATCCTGTAATGTGACATCACTGCGTGTATTATCTCTGTACTGTGACATCACTGTGTGTATTATCCTGTACTGTGACATCACTGTGTGTATTATCCCTGTACTGTGACATCACTGTGTGTATTATCCTGTACTGTGACATCACTGTGTGTATTATCCCTGTACTGTGACATCACTGTGTGTATTATCTCTGTACTGTGACATCACTGTGTGTATTATCCTGTAATGTGACATCACTGCGTGTATTATCTCTGTACTGTGACATCACTGTGTGTATTATCCTGTACTGTGACATCACTGTGTGTATTATCCCTGTACTGTGATATCACTGTGTGTATTATCCCTGTACTGTGACATCACTGTGTGTATTATCCCTGTGCTATGACATCACTGTGTATTATCCCTGTGCTATGACATCACTGTGTATTATCCCTGTGCTATGACATCACTGTGTGTATTACTTCTGTACATAACTGACCTCATCCATTACCTTCTTGCTAACATAAGCCATTTTCCCTTCCTAGTATAAGCATTCGCCCTCCACTCCAGGATATCATTCTTTATAAGTTTGCTCCCTTCGTAAAACTTGGAACATTTCTTATTGCGGAATGAGCTGCATCCTGTTGTGCGATAGAAACAGTGTAAGAAGCAAACAAATAAAAAAAAAGCGAAACACGGATGTTATGAAACAGGAATGACACGAGCTATCCGTCTTCAGGCTCAGGCAGTGGCTGCTCGGGAAGGAAACCTGTTCGATATTAGATGGCCTTTCACTTGTACAAATGATGCCACAGCAAGTTTTTACCAAGTTATAAAAATTGCAGCAGTACAATAAATTGTAAGACAAAAAGGAGAGAAATTCAATTTAACAAGAAACTTGTAACTTTTCACTTAAGCAGCTCTTACTTGCAGGACCAGGCAGAAGGAATGGGCGCCATGTCAAACATCAATACCGTATGCTGCTCCTACAAGATTGCCCTCCGAATCAAAACTATATTTTATAACCCCAAGGGAAATTTAGTACAAGTGTAGCAAATTTTCCTTTCATCTTGCTGATAGCGCGTTTTTTCCGAAGCCCAAAAAAAAAAAAAAAAGCCTAAAGATTATTTATACAGTAGAACATATATTATTTTTGCTCTGACAGGGAAGCATTCTGATGGCAGGACGCGCTTTTGTATTCAGACACGTGCGAGGGGGGGACAGATGCCGAGCTGAGCTGATCGATGACAAGCCTCCATATTCCAGTGGTTTTATAGCCGCGTGGATTTATGTCTCCAACACACGTGAAGACCCGGAATATGAATATATCGGAAGGCGACCTGCTGTGCCGAAACGCAATATGCAATTTAGGAGAAATATATACCCTGCTTAGAAATTTATTTTACCCTTAAATGGACGGTAAACTATAGGGAGGGGGAAGAAATATGGGCCAAGGGGTTGTCTGTAAATTGGACAGATGCGGTGACTTACCTGTCGGCTTGGTTCACAATCAAGTTGTGGCAGATGAAAACGCGTCGAGTGGATGTCAATAAATGGAGGAAGAATATACAGAGGTGCATGCCATGGCAGCAAGGAATAGAGTGAAGAAGACAACCCCAACATCTTGACATGATTTCCATTTCAGCCATTTATGGTTACGAGTCATCGCTTTGGAGAAGACCATTTTTTAGGTGGGTGAACCTTCTATCGGGCCAAACTATAGTCTAGGGTGTTCCAGCGTAAAACAAGTGGAGGACCAGGAGAGGTGCTGAGGAATAATACATACTTATACTCACCTCCCCTTACTTCTCCTGGGCTTCTTTGCAGCATCTGGTGCTCCTTTACGGTTGTATTCAGTCCTCATTCAACCTCCTGTGGTCCTAGGGGATCTCTGAAGTCTGGCGTTGGTCTTTAGCACCAACATCACAACTCTTTGACGTAAGCGTCACAATGTTGGCTTCGGTGGTCATAAATCCTGGGCACCCAAATATCTTCATCAGCACTAGCAGAGAAGCCAAATGGGCCTGTGCTGAATTTGGGACCCAAGTTATGACTACTGAAAATGGTACAAGCAATAAATGCTCCTGAAACTGAAGTCAGAGCAGAACTCACATCAAAACCACTAGAGGGATCCAAACCAGGGGGATGAATCAGAAGATGGAACATGTTCGAGCTAAAATTCGGTCCTAGAGGAATCGTCAGAGTCAAAATCAGAAGACAAGCAGATGCCCAGTAACAAGCCAAGGGTAAGTAATAGGACAGTCCAGGACAAACGATCAGAGTTTAGGCCCTGAGTAGTAAACCTAGGACTAAAGTAAAAACTAATAGCAGATACCTGGATGAGCAGGAATAGGGTTTAAATATACCTCCTCAACTGCTGATTGGAACATCATCGCAGAGGTCTGAAGATTGAAGAGGCTTCATATGTTAACCTGGTAAGTAGGGTTGAATGATTGGGATCGGAAAAGATCGGATCCCGATCGGCGATCAAGCAAATTTCACAATTGCGATCGGGATCGGCTGGAAAATGATTGGAAATTGGATTTTAAAATCAATCCTAAAATCTCAAGATCGGCTCAACCCTTCCGGTAAGCTTAAGGCGACAGCAGCTAAACTAAGATTCCTGACACCAATAACAAGTTGTGGTGTGAACAAACACCTAGGAGCAGCATGGTGGCTCAGTGGTTAGCACTGATCCCTTGCTACACTGGAGTCCTGGATTCAAATCCAGCCAAAGACATCTTCATGGGGTTTGTATGTTCTACCCGTGTTTGCTTTGGTTTACTCTGGGTTCCACTGACACGCCAAAGACGAACTGATAATGAATTTAGATTGTGAGCCCTACATGGCAAGATCTCTGTATCGTGCTACACAAATAAGAGGGACCCCTATTTTGCTTTACATACTTCTGCCTATTAGAGATGAGCCGATCTTGAGATTTCAGGATCGATTTTAAAATCTGATTTCCGATCCGATTTTCCAGCCGATCACGATTGCAAAATTTGCTCGATCGCCGATTGGGATCCGATCTTTCCCAATCTCGATCGCTCAACCTTAGTCAATGCTTCTGTCACGGAGCAAAGGTATACGTCTTCCTCCGGAGGATATCTTGAATCAACAGGGACGCAAGAGGTCGGGAGACAACAGCAATTTATTGTAATCCACAAAGTTAGTAGCCGGTGGCGGTCACATCAACCGTAATAACAATAAGTCCACAGAAGTCACAATCCAATGATAACTTTGGTTCCTTGGTCCTGTAACTAAATCTTGGCTCTCTACAGAGCTGTGCACAGGCCGGCTAACTCATACTAACTCCAGCTACAACTATATACTAAACTGTTACACCTATATCTGTGGGTGGGAAGGGCTGAGTCACAGATCCTTCCCCCCTCACCTATACCAAGGAGAGCAGACTCCCTGTCTACTATGGACAATGCACCATCCAACATCTTCTTGGAGACACTGATCAGATTATCTCCACCCATTGTCCTCACTGGTCCTCACTAGTTAGAGGTATTTGCATACAATGTGCTAACACACTAGACCCTAATCAGCCAACTACACATTGATGTATATAACAGGTTAGAGAATACATTCCACATGAAATATATATTACACATGGCCTATAGTATAGACTCTAACCATCCCGTGACAACCCCTCCCCCTGTCAAAACATGTGCATGACACAATTGGCCTACACAGGTAAATTGGGGAATGCACATCAGTCTCTATAGCTCATATGTCCTCCTGCCGGGATAACCCATCTGCGTTCTGGTGTTGGTTCCCTCGGCGGTACTGAATGGTAAAGTTGTAGGTTTGAAGGGCTGGCATCTGGCAGAAAATCCGGTCGATCCATGTTGGCGTCTCTCTGAGCTTGGCTTCGGGTCACTGCTCCCACAAAGTGGCACTGTAGATTTCCAACATCGTTGCCTAACAGAACATCGGCCGGCAGCCCGCTCATCACACCAATTGTGCATCGTTTTGGTCCATAACCATAGTCGAGTTCCACGGTAGCTTTAGGAATACGTCTTTGAGTACCCCCTGCCAACTTGATAGAAATGCCAGGGCCCTCCTCTAGGGCCTCGGGTCGCACAACTCGGGGGTCCGCTACCGTTAGGAAAGCTCCCGAGTCCCGGAATCCAACAACTGTTCGGCCATCCAGTAGGACCTCCTGCAAGTGCTTCCTCTGAAGGTTTGCGGGATGTGTGGCGGAAGGCTGAATCCCATAGACCCCTGGAGGTGGAACAGATGGGTCATTCATGGAGTCATCTGGAAATGGGGCCAAACTTTCTGTCCTAGGGGTGGTTCCCAGGTAGTGAATAGGCCGGGATGCCACGGTGGCCCGTGCCCCCATGTTAGCAGGGCAACTAGCTTGCAAATGTCCAGGCCGCCCGCACCCAAAACATCTGCGCTCTAGCATTCTTCCAGTGGGTCGTTGTCTAGGGACAGGGTTGTTCATAGCTGGAGGCCGATGGGCTGGGGCAGGGGTAGAGGGGGAATTGTAATCCTGAGGCCGGACACGAAAGGTGGGTGGCTGGCTGAAGGGTGTCTGGCGGACTGTGGTAGTTTTCCGCTCCTCTGCAAACAACCTCTTCCACTGCGGCTTGATGGTCAGGCCCTCATCTGCAAGAGAAGCAGCTTGCTCAACTGTGGCTGGGTTCCGTTCCAGCACCCACTCACGGATCTCAGCGGGGCACTGGGAAAAGAACTGTTCCTTAAGTATGACTTGGAGGATCTTATCGACTGTGACAGCCTCCTCTCCTTCTAGCCAGCGCTTGCATGCTTGCTTCAACTTGTGGGCGAACATGTGGAAGGAGCTTCCCCCATTGTAAGACAAAGAGCGGAACTGAACTCGGTAGGATTCTGGAGTGACTGCATAATACTTCTGCACCGCTCTTTTAATGGCCTCATAGTCCCGCTGATCACTAGGGTCCATGGCTCTGAGAGCTTCCGCAGCCCCATCTCGTAGGTGCCCCACCAGATACCGGACCCAATCCTTCTCTGGGACTTCCATCAGGTGGCACTGGTGTTCGAAGTCCTGAAAATATCCATCAACATCCCCAGCCGCTTCATCAAAGGTCTTGAAGTGTTTATGGGAGACATATGGTGGTTCTCTCACTGTTGGGCTGGGGGTCGACGTTTGATTATAATTCCGCGTAGTTATCTCAGCCATTCGCATTTCATGCGCCATTCTTTCCTTTTCATGCGCCATTCTCTGTTCCTCCTTCTCCGTTTCCTGAGCCCTCTGTAATGCTCTACTCCTTTGCTCTGCAGTTGCTTCTAGCCCCAGCACTGCCAATTCCTCCTCATACAAAACAACCCATCTGCTCTTTTGGGTCTGTACCTGCCACTCCTGTATCTCTCCAGTCTCCTGGGGGCAGCCCTCCTCATGGTCGCTTTGCAGGGTCATCTCCTCCAGTGCCTCGATCAGTTGCTCTTTCGTTCTTCCCTGGTAACTCAGGTTTAGTTCCCGGGCCCTTAATTTTAGACTTGCCATAGTCCAGTTCCTGTATTCTGAGGTTGTGGCTCCATTAATCGCTGGGCTGCTGTAGTCCATCTCGCTGTCCGCTGTTGGTCCCACCGCTGCCACAAGTTGTCACGGAGCAAAGGTATACGTCTTCCTCCGGAGGATATCTTGAATCAACAGGGACGCAAGAGGTCGGGAGACAACAGCAATTTATTGTAATCCACAAAGTTAGTAGCCGGTGGCGGTCACATCAACCGTAATAACAATAAGTCCACAGAAGTCACAATCCAATGATAACTTTGGTTCCTTGGTCCTGTAACTAAATCTTGGCTCTCTACAGAGCTGTGCACAGGCCGGCTAACTCATACTAACTCCAGCTACAACTATATACTAAACTGTTACACCTATATCTGTGGGTGGGAAGGGCTGAGTCACAGATCCTTCCCCCCTCACCTATACCAAGGAGAGCAGACTCCCTGTCTACTATGGACAATGCACCATCCAACATCTTCTTGGAGACACTGATCAGATTATCTCCACCCATTGTCCTCACTGGTCCTCACTAGTTAGAGGTATTTGCATACAATGTGCTAACACACTAGACCCGAATCAGCCAACTACACACTGATGTATATAACAGGTTAGAGAATACATTCCACATGAAATATATATTACACATTGCCTATAGTATAGACTCTAACCATCCCGTGACAGCTTCTCTATGGGAAAAGTCATTTTTGGGGTTGAGCGGATCTTGAGATTTCAAAATCCGATTATTTTCCAGCCGATCCCGAACGTGAAATTTGCTCGATCGCCAATTGGGATCTGATCTTTTCCGATCCCGATCGCTCAACCCTACTGCCTATACTATAACTAGCATTATCATTAACTAGTAAAAGTCATCAGAAAGCACACAGTGTACAGCATATAGTATACAGCAGGGGTGCTCACACTTTTTCAGTGTGTGAGCTACTTTATTAGCTACCAAGGCAAAAGATCTACTAGGGCGGGGCGGGGCCATGGGCGGGCCTGGGGTGGGTCTGTGGGCGGGATCAGGCGTGTCTGTGGGCGGGGCCTGGCAGATCGCGAAGAAGCAGACAGTGGCGTTCTGTGTCTGCCCATGGATCCCCGCTGTCTGCTTCTTCACAGCGCAGGCTGAGAGTTATCTCTGGACACTGGCAGGCTGGGGCTGCGGCAGCCAGTGTCTGGAGATGACTCTGAGCCTGCACTATGAAGAAGCAGACAGCGGGGATCCCTGCATCCCGCAATCGACGTATTGGGCATCCCTGGTATACAGTGTACAGCATATAGCACACAGCGTACAGCATATAGCACACAGCGTACAGCGTATAGTATACAGTGTACAGCATATAGTATACAGTGTACAGCATATAGCACACAGCGTACAGCATATAGCACACAGCGTACAGCATATAGTATACAGTGTACAGCATATAGTATATAGTGTAAAGTATATAGTAGACAGCGTACAGCATATAGTACACAGCATACAGCATATAGTACACAGCATACAGCATATAGTACACAGCATACAGCATATAGTATACAGTGTACAGCATATAGTACACAGCGTACAGCATATAGTACACAGCATATAGTATACAGTGTACAGCATATAGTACACAGCATACAGCATATAGTACACAGCGTACAGCGTATAGTACACAGCGTGCAGCATATAGTACACAGCGTACAGCATAGTGTATACAGCGTACAGCATATAGTATACAGCGTACAGCATATAGTACACAGCGTACAGCGTATAGTACACAGCATACAGCATATAGTATACAGTGTACAGCATATAGTACACAGCATACAGCATATAGTACACAGCGTACAGCGTATAGTACACAGCGTGCAGCATATAGTACACAGCGTACAGCATATAGTATACAGCGTACAGCATATAGTACACAGCGTACAGCGTATAGTACACAGCGTGCAGCATATAGTACACAGCGTACAGCATATAGTATACAGTGTACAGCATATAGTACACAGCGTACAGCATATAGTATACAGCGTGCAGCATATAGTACACAGCATACAGCATATAGTATACAGCGTACAGCATATAGTACACAGCGTACAGCGTATAGTACACAGCGTACAGCATATAGTATACAGCGTACAGCATATAGTACACAGCGTACAGCGTATAGTACACAGCATACAGCATATAGTATACAGTGTACAGCATATAGTACACAGCATACAGCATATAGTACACAGCGTACAGCGTATAGTACACAGCGTACAGCGTATAGTACACAGCATACAGCATATAGTACACAGCATACAGCATATAGTACACAGCATACAGCATATAGTACACAGCATACAGCATATAGTACACAGCGTACAGCGTATAGTACACAGCATACAGCATATAGTACACAGCGTACAGCGTATAGTACACAGCGTGCAGCATATAGTATACAGCGTGCAGCATATAGTACACAGCATACAGCATATAGTACACAGCATACAGCATATAGTATACAGTGTACAGCATATAGTACACAGCGTACAGCATATAGTATACAGCGTGCAGCATATAGTACACAGCATACAGCATATAGTACACAGCATACAGCATATAGTATACAGTGTACAGCATATAGTACACAGCGTACAGCATATAGTACACAGCGTACAGCGTATAGCGTATAGTACACAGCGTGCAGCATATAGTACACAGCGTACAGCATAGAGTATACAGCGTACAGCATATAGTACACAGCGTGCAGCATAGAGTATACAGCATACAGCATATAGTACACAGCATACAGCATATAGTACACAGCGTACAGCGTATAGTACACAGCATACAGCATATAGTACACAGCGTACAGCATATAGTACACAGCATACAGCATATAGTATACAGCGTACAGCATATAGTACACAGCGTACAGCATATAGTACACAGCATACAGCATATAGTACACAGCATACAGCATATAGTATACAGTGTACAGCATATAGTACACAGCATACAGCATATAGTACACAGCATACAGCATATAGTACACAGCGTACAGCGTATAGTACACAGCGTGCAGCATATAGTACACAGCGTACAGCATAGAGTATACAGCGTACAGCGTATAGTACACAGCGTACAGCATATAGTACACAGCGTACAGCGTATAGTACACAGCATACAGCATATAGTACACAGCGTACAGCGTATAGTACACAGCGTGCAGCATATAGTACACAGCATACAGCATATAGTATACAGTGTACAGCATATAGTACACAGCATACAGCATATAGTACACAGCGTACAGCGTATAGTACACAGCGTGCAGCATATAGTACACAGCATACAGCATATAGTACACAGCATACAGCATATAGTATACAGTGTACAGCATATAGTACACAGCATACAGCATATAGTACACAGCGTACAGCGTATAGTACACAGCATACAGCATATAGTACACAGCGTACAGCGTATAGTACACAGCGTGCAGCATATAGTACACAGCGTACAGCATAGAGTATACAGCGTACAGCATATAGTACACAGCATACAGCATATAGTACACAGCGTACAGCGTATAGTACACAGCATACAGCATATAGTACACAGCGTACAGCGTATAGTACACAGCGTGCAGCATATAGTACACAGCATACAGCATATAGTATACAGTGTACAGCATATAGTACACAGCATACAGCATATAGTACACAGCGTACAGCGTATAGTACACAGCATACAGCATATAGTATACAGTGTACAGCATATAGTACACAGCGTACAGCGTATAGTACACAGCGTGCAGCATATAGTACACAGCGTACAGCATATAGTACACAGCATACAGCATATAGTATACAGCGTACAGCATATAGTACACAGCGTACAGCGTATAGTACACAGCGTACAGCATATAGTATACAGCGTACAGCATATAGTACACAGCGTACAGCGTATAGTACACAGCATACAGCATATAGTACACAGCGTACAGCGTATAGTACACAGCGTGCAGCATATAGTATACAGCGTGCAGCATATAGTACACAGCATACAGCATATAGTACACAGCATACAGCATATAGTACACAGCGTACAGCGTATAGTACACAGCGTACAGCGTATAGTACACAGCATACAGCATATAGTACACAGCATACAGCATATAGTATACAGTGTACAGCATATAGTACACAGCGTACAGCATATAGTATACAGCGTGCAGCATATAGTACACAGCATACAGCATATAGTACACAGCATACAGCATATAGTATACAGTGTACAGCATATAGTACACAGCGTACAGCCTATAGTACACAGCGTACGGCGTATAGTACACAGCATGCAGCATATAGTACACAGCGTACAGCATAGAGTATACAGCGTACAGCATATAGTACACAGCGTGCAGCATAGAGTATACAGCGTACAGCATATAGTACACAGCATACAGCATATAGTACACAGCATACAGCATATAGTACACAGCGTACAGCGTATAGTACACAGCATACAGCATATAGTACACAGCATACAGCATATAGTACACAGCGTACAGCGTATAGTACACAGTGTGCAGCATATAGTACACAGCGTACAGCATATAGTACACAGCATACAGCATATAGTACACAGCATACAGCATATAGTATACAGCGTACAGCATATAGTACACAGCGTACAGCATATAGTACACAGCGTACAGCGTATAGTACACAGCATACAGCATATAGTACACAGCGTACAGCATATAGTATACAGTGTACAGCATATAGTACACAGCATACAGCATATAGTACACAGCGTACAGCGTATAGTACACAGCGTGCAGCATATAGTACACAGCGTACAGCATATAGTACACAGCATACAGCATATAGTACACAGCATACAGCATATAGTATACAGCGTACAGCATATAGTACACAGCGTACAGCATATAGTACACAGCGTACAGCGTATAGTACACAGCATACAGCATATAGTACACAGCGTACAGCATATAGTATACAGTGTACAGCATATAGTACACAGCATACAGCATATAGTACACAGCGTACAGCGTATAGTACACAGCGTGCAGCATATAGTACACAGCGTACAGCGTATAGTACACAGCATACAGCATATAGTACACAGCGTACAGCATATAGTATACAGTGTACAGCATATAGTACACAGCATACAGCATATAGTACACAGCGTACAGCGTATAGTACACAGCGTGCAGCATATAGTACACAGCATACAGCATATAGTACACAGCATACAGCATATAGTATACAGTGTACAGCGTATAGTACACAGCATACAGCATATAGTACACAGCGTACAGCGTATAGTACACAGCGTGCAGCATATAGTACACAGCGTACAGCATAGAGTATACAGCGTACAGCATATAGTACACAGCATACAGCATATAGTACACAGCGTACAGCGTATAGTACACAGCATACAGCATATAGTACACAGCGTACAGCGTATAGTACACAGCGTGCAGCATATATTACACAGCATACAGCATATAGTATACAGTGTACAGCATATAGTACACAGCATACAGCATATAGTACACAGCGTACAGCGTATAGTACACAGCATACAGCATATAGTACACAGCGTACAGCGTATAGTACACAGCGTGCAGCATATAGTACACAGCATACAGCATATAGTACACAGCATACAGCATATAGTACACAGCATACAGCATATAGTACACAGCGTGCAGCATATAGTACACAGCATACAGCATATAGTATACAGTGTACAGCATATAGTACACAGCATACAGCATATAGTACACAGCGTACAGCGTATAGTACACAGCGTGCAGCATATAGTACACAGCGTACAGCATAGAGTATACAGCGTACAGCATATAGTACACAGCGTACAGCATATAGTACACAGCGTACAGCGTATAGTACACAGCGTACAGCGTATAGTACACAGCGTGCAGCATATAGTACACAGCATACAGCATATAGTACACAGCATACAGCATATAGTACACAGCGTACAGCATATAGTATACAGTGTACAGCATATAGTATACAGTGTACAGCATATAGTACACAGCATACAGCATATAGTACACAGCGTACAGCGTATAGTACACAGCGTGCAGCATATAGTACACAGCGTACAGCATAGAGTATACAGCGTACAGCGTATAGTACACAGCATACAGCATATAGTACACAGCATACAGCATATAGTACACAGTGTACAGCATAGAGTATACAGCATACAGCATATAGTATACAGTGTACAGCATATAGTACACAGCATACAGCATATAGTACACAGCGTACAGCGTATAGTACACAGCGTACAGCGTATAGTACACAGCATACAGCATATAGTACACAGCGTACAGCGTATAGTACACAGCGTGCAGCATATAGTACACAGCATACAGCATATAGTACACAGCATACAGCATATAGTATACAGCGTACAGCATATAGTACACAGCGTACAGCGTATAGTACACAGCGTGCAGCATATAGTACACAGCATACAGCATATAGTACACAGCATACAGCATATAGTATACAGTGTACAGCATATAGTACACAGCATACAGCATATAGTACACAGCGTACAGCATATAGTACACAGCGTACAGCGTATAGTACACAGCGTGCAGCATATAGTACACAGCGTACAGCATAGAGTATACAGCGTACAGCATATAGTACACAGCATACAGCGTATAGTACACAGCGTGCAGCATATAGTATACAGCGTGCAGCATATAGTACACAGCGTACAGCGTATAGTACACAGCGTACAGCGTATAGTACACAGCGTGCAGCATATAGTACACAGCGTACAGCATAGAGTATACAGCGTACAGCATATAGTACACAGCATACAGCATATAGTACACAGCGTACAGCGTATAGTACACAGCGCACGAGCAGCATATAGTACACAGCGTACAGCATATAGTACACAGCGTACAGCATATAGTACACAGCGTACAGCATATAGTATACAGTGTACAGCATATAGTACACAGCGTACAGCGTATAGTACACAGCGTGCAGCATATAGTACACAGCATACAGCATATAGTACACAGCATACAGCATATAGTATACAGTGTACAGCATATAGTACACAGCATACAGCATATTGTACACAGCGTGCAGCATATAGTACACAGCATACAGCATATAGTACACAGCATACAGCATATAGTACACAGCGTACAGCGTATAGTACACAGCGTACAGCATAGAGTATACAGCGTACAGCATATAGTACACAGCATACAGCATATAGTACACAGCGTACAGCGTATAGTACACAGCGCACGAGCAGCATATAGTACACAGCGTACAGCATAGAGTATACAGCGTACAGCATATAGTATACAGCGTACAGCATATAGTACACAGCGTACAGCGTATAGTACACAGCGTACAGCGTATAGTACACAGCGTGCAGCATATAGTACACAGCGTACAGCATATAGTACACAGCATACAGCATATAGTACACAGCGTACAGCGTATAGTACACAGCGTACAGCGTATAGTACACAGCATACAGCATATAGTACACAGCGTACAGCGTATAGTACACAGCGCACGAGCAGCCTTCACACCACAACAGTACAAAGAGAAAACGCGGCGACTTACAGCCCGGCTGTGCAAAATTAAACGCTCGGACCAAAAACATTTAAACTGTTCTCTTTTATGAATTTCAAGGGCTTTCATTTTTAATCATTTTTTTTTTCTGCAGCTACAATCATATCTGCTTTAAGGGCACAAAGGATTAATGAAAGCAGACTCCAGCAATGTGACCTTTACTTTGCATTAAAAATGCTTACTTGAGCAGTCTTCTGTGGACCCTGAGAGCGGATTTCTGCTGAATACTAAAATCTGATAGCATGTAATGTTTCACATGGATTTGTTCATAAAATCGGGGACATTGCTCGATAAATTCCCTCAGATTAAAAACCTAAAAAAAACCAAAAAATCTTTTTCTATTCAGGGCAGAGATCAAACAGACTGGAAGTTGCAGCTGATATTGCGTAACATTGGCGCGTTCCATGTTCTAGATGAGAAAGGCACAAAATGAAGTCTGGATGGACCAGATGTGTCTCCGCGCCGATTGTCACACTTGCTCAAGATCAGAGTTCGGCTTCGCTGCCGTGATCTCGGTGAGCTGAAGTTCTTCTCCAAAATTTTTTTTTTTTTTTTAGGAAAAGCACACTCAAAAGCGTACAACGAATAATTCCCATAATTTTTCCAATGTTTCTATGGATGTCATGTCCGCAGCTCCTACGCAGATCTATATGTTTCTATGGAAGTCATGTCCTCAGCTCCTATGCAGATCTATATGTTTCTATGGAAGTCATGTCCACAGCTCCTACGCAGATCTATATGTTACTATGGATGTCTTATCCACAGCTCCTACGCAGATCTATATGTTTCTATGGATATAATGTCCACAGCTCCTACGCAGATCTATATGTTACTATGGAAGTCATGTCCACAGCTCCTACGCAGATCTATATGTTTCTATAGATGTCATGTCCACAGCTCCTATGCAGATCTATATGTTACTATGGAAGTCATGTCCACAGCTCCTACGCAGATCTATATGTTACTATGGATGTCTTATCCACAGCTCCTACGCAGATCTATATGTTTCTATGGATATAATGTCCACAGCTCCTACGCAGATCTATATGTTTCTATGGATATAATGTCCTCAGCTCCTACACAGATCTATATGTTTCTATGGAAGTCATGTCCACAGCTCCTACGCAGATCTATATGTTTCTATGGAAGTCATGTCCACAGCTCCTACGCAGATCTATATGTTTCTATGGAAGTCATGTCCACAGCTCCTACGCAGATCTATATGTTTCTATGGATGTCATGTCCACAGCTCCTACGCAGATCTATATGTTTCTATAGATGTCATGGCCGCAGCTCCTACGCAGATCTATATGTTTCTATGGAAGTCATGTCCACAGCTCCTACACAGATCTATATGTTACTATGGAAGTCATGTCCACAGCTCCTACGCAGATCTATATGTTACTATGGAAGTCATGTCCACAGCTCCTACGCAGATCTATATGTTTCTATGGAAGTCATGTCCACAGCTCCTACGCAGATCTATATGTTACTATGGAAGTCATGTCCACAGCTCCTACGCAGATCTATATGTTTCTATGGAAGTCATGTCCACAGCTCCTACGCAGATCTATATGTTACTATGGAAGTCATGTCCGCAGCTCCTACGCAGATCTATATGTTTCTATGGAATTCATGTCCACAGCTCCTACACAGATCTATATGTTTCTATGGAAGTCATGTCCGCAGCTCCTACGCAGATCTATATGTTTCTATGGAATTCATGTCCACAGCTCCTACACAGATCTATATGTTTCTATGGAATTCATGTCCGCAGCTCCTACGCAGATCTATATGTTTCTATGGATATAATGTCCACAGCTCCTACGCAGATCTATATGTTTCTATAGATGTCATGTCCACAGCTCCTATGCAGATCTATATGTTTCTATGGAAGTCATGTCCGCAGCTCCTACGCAGATCTATATGTTTCTATGGAAGTCATGTCCGCAGCTCCTATGCAGATCTATATGTTTCTATGGAATTCATGTCCACAGCTCCTACGCAGATCTATATGTTTCTATGGATATAATGTCCACAGCTCCTACGCAGATCTATATGTTTCTATAGATGTCATGTCCACAGCTCCTATGCAGATCTATATGTTTCTATGGAAGTCATGTCCGCAGCTCCTACGCAGATCTATATGTTTCTATGGAAGTCATGTCCGCAGCTCCTATGCAGATCTATATGTTTCTATGGAAGTCATGTCCACAGCTCCTACGCAGATCTATATGTTACTATGGAAGTCATGTCCGCAGCTCCTATGCAGATCTATATGTTTCTATAGATGTCGTGTCCACAGCTCCTACGCAGATCTATACAGTCCTATGAAAAAGTTTGGGCACCCCTATTAATCTTAATCATTTTTAGTTCTAAATATTTTGGTATTTGCAACAGCCATTTCAGTTTGATATATCTAATAACTGATGGACACAGTAATATTTCAGGATTGAAATGAGGTTTATTGTACTAACAGAAAATGTGCAATATGCATTAAACCAAAATTTGACCGGTGCAAAAGTATGGGCACCTCAACAGAAAAGTGACATTAATATTTAGTAGATCCTCCTTTTGCAAAGATAACAGCCTCTAGTCGCTTCCTGTAGCTTTTAATCAGTTCCTGGATCCTGGATAAAGGTATTTTGGACAAACAATTCAAGTTCAGTTAAGTTAGATGGTCGCCGAGCATGGACAGTCCGCTTCAAATCATCCCACAGATGTTCAATGATATTCAGGTCTGGGGACTGGGATGGCCATTCCAGAACATTGTAATTGTTCCTCTGCATGAATGCCTGAGGATTTGGAGCGGTGTTTTGGATCATTGTCTTGCTGAAATATCCATCCCCGGCGTAACTTCAACTTCGTCACTGATTCTTGAACATTATTCTCAAGAATCTGCTGATACTGAGTGGAATCCATGCGACCCTCAACTTTAACAAGATTCCCGATGCCGGCATTGGCCACACAGCCCCAAAGCATGATGGAACCTCCACCAAATTTTACAGTGGGTAGCATGTGTTTTTCTTGGAATGCTGTTTCTTTTTGGACGCCATGCATAACGCCTTTTTTTATAACCAAACAACTCAATTTTTGTTTCCAAAATGAAGCTGCCTTGTCCAAATGTGCTTTTTCATACCTCAGGCAACTCTATTTGTGGCGTACGTGCAGAAACGGCTTCTTTCTCATCACTCTCCCATACAGCTTCTCCTTGTGCAAAGTGCGCTGTATAGTTGACCGATGCACAGTGACACCATCTGCAGCAAGATGATGCTGCAGCTCTTTGGAGGTGGTCTGTGGATTGTCCTTGACTGTTCTCACCATTCTTCTTCTCTGCCTTTCTGATATTTTTCTTGGCCTGCCACTTCTGGGCTTAACAAGAACTGTCCCTGTGGTCTTCCATTTCCTTACTATGTTCCTCACAGTGGAAACTGACAGGTTAAATCTCTGAGACAACGTTTTGTATCCTTCCCCTGAACAACTATGTTGAACAATCTTTGTTTTCAGATCATTTGAGAGCGGGCTGTCCATGTTCGGCGACCATCAAACTTAACTGAACTTGAATTGTTTTGTAGAAAGAAATGGTCCAAAATACCTTCATCCAGGATCCAGGAACTGATTAAAAGCTACAGGAAGCGACTAGAGGCTGTTATCTTTGCAAAAGGAGGATGTACTAAATATTAATGTCACTTTTCTGTTGAGGTGCCCATATTTTTGCACCGGTCAAATTTTGGTTTAATGCATATTGCGCATTTTCTGTTAGTACAATAAACCTCATTTCAATCCTGAAATATTACTGTGTCCATCAGTTATTAGATATATCAAACTGAAATGGCTGCTGCAAACACCAAAATATCTAGAACTAAAAATGATTAAGATTAATAGGGGTGCCCAAACTTTTTCATAGGACTGTATGTTTCTATGGAAGTCATGTCCGCAGCTCCTATGCAGATCTATATGTTTCTATGGAAGTCATGTCCACAGCTCCTACGCAGATCTATATGTTTCTATGGAAGTCATGTCCACAGCTCCTACGCAGATCTATATGTTACTATGGATGTCTTATCCACAGCTCCTACGCAGATCTATATGTTCCTATGGATATAATGTCCACAGCTCCTACGCAGATCTATATGTTCCTATGGATATAATGTCCACAGCTCCTACGCAGATCGATATGTTTCTATAGATGTCATGTCCACAGCTCCTATGCAGATCTATATGTTTCTATGGAAGTCATGTCCACAGCTCCTACGCAGATCTATATGTTTCTATGGAAGTCATGTCCACAGCTCCTACGCAGATCTATATGTTTCTATGGAAGTCATGTCCACAGCTCCTACGCAGATCTATATGTTACTATGGAAGTCATGTCCACAGCTCCTACACAGATCTATATGTTTCTATGGAAGTCATGTCCACAGCTCCTACACAGATCTATATGTTTCTATAGATGTCGTGTCCACAGCTCCTATGCAGATCTATATGTTTCTATAGATGTTGTGTCCACAGCTCCTACACAGATCTATATGTTTCTATGGAAGTCATGTCCACAGCTCCTGCGCAGATCTATATGTTTCTATAGATGTCGTGTCCACAGCTCCTACGCAGATCTATATGTTTCTATGGAAGTCATGTCCACAGCTCCTATGCAGATCTATATATTTCTATGGAAGTCATGTCCACAGCTCCTACGCAGATCTATATGTTACTATGGATGTCTTATCCACAGCTCCTACGCAGATCTATATGTTCCTATGGATATAATGTCCACAGCTCCTACGCAGATCGATATGTTTCTATAGATGTCATGTCCACAGCTCCTATGCAGATCTATATGTTTCTATGGAAGTCATGTCCACAGCTCCTACGCAGATCTATATGTTTCTATGGAAGTCATGTCCACAGCTCCTACGCAGATCTATATGTTACTATGGAAGTCATGTCCGCAGCTCCTACACAGATCTATATGTTTCTATGGAAGTCATGTCCGCAGCTCCTACGCAGATCTATATGTTTCTATAGATGTCGTGTCCACAGCTCCTATGCAGATCTATATGTTTCTATGGAAGTCATGTCCACAGCTCCTACGCAGATCTATATGTTTCTATGGAAGTCATGTCCACAGCTCCTATGCAGATCTATATATTTCTATGGAGGTCATGTCCACAGCTCCTACGCAGATCTATATGTTACTATGGATGTCTTATCCACAGCTCCTACGCAGATCTATATGTTCCTATGGATATAATGTCCACAGCTCCTACGCAGATCGATATGTTTCTATAGATGTCATGTCCACAGCTCCTACGCAGATCTATATGTTACTAGGGATGCCCCTATATCTTCCTTGTATATAATTGACAGATTAGCAACAAATAAACAAGTACAATTCTAGAATAGAACACTTTGGATACAAACTACTTGTAAAGCGACTTCATATTTCATTTCAGGTATTTTTCGGAACAGGTTACAAATACCCTTTAAATGTTGTGAATCTTCTGAAATGTCAGGCACACAACAGTTTCATGGTGTATCTAATGAAATATAAATGGGATCATCTCAGAGGGATCTTGTTCCCCTCGTCCGGCCTCCCATCACTCGTGAGAGAGAAGAACGGCGTGACCCCGCGGTCAGTTCCCTTGGTTTACAAAAACTTTCATGTCTTTAAAGAGAGAGAGGTGCACACTGGGAAATTTGATCTTTTGCCCCTCCCTCCAGGAGCCTCATGAATGTTGCAGGAACGGCTTCTATATTGCAGGCTGCACACGCTGGAGATCTGACAGTCTGTATGTTGATGCAGATTGAGTTGTGATAGCTTTTGTGACAGATTTTGCTTTGGTCGAAATAACATTTCGTGGCATCGTGCCTCTCCAACTATTGTACGACGACAACTCCCATCATGTCAGGGAACACCGGTACGTCTCAAATTGCAACAGTTGTAAATTCACCCGTAGGACCACCCTACATAAGTGTTACATACAGGGGAACCATAATTTACAAATGGTATGACCCTATGGATACTCGAGCAGACCCAAGAAGACATTCTAGTAGAATTGCTCCACTTTGCATGTTTGTATGAATATGAAGCCAATGTCTTATAGAAAACATCATAGTGGAGACCTGGTCTATGTCAGTGAGGACAAAACGACCTGTGAGCGTCTATTGGTTAATAAGGGTCATGTGATATGATATGGAGGAAGACCCTTGATGTGCATGGCAGTGGTGCAATGTTTATTTTGTTAACATGTTGCTAGGTTGTACTGGAACCCGGGTCTAAAACAAAAACGGCTAGATTGTTATGAAAGCCTGGTCTAAAGCTATGTGTTAGGGTTGAGCGATCGGGTTCGGAAAAGATCGTCTCAGGCAAATTTCACGATCGGGTTCGGCTAGAAAATGATCCAAAATCGGATTTTGAAATCTCAGGATCGGCTCAACCCTAAGAGTGACTTTTCCTATAGAGAAGCATTGACTAAGGTTGAGCGATCGGGATCGGGAAAGATCGGATTCCGATCAGCGATCGGGCAAATTTCGTGATCACGATCGGGATTGGCTGAAAAATGACCAGAAATCGGATTTTGAAATCTCAAGATCGTCTGAACCCTAAAAGTGAATTTTCCCATAGAGAAGCATTGACTAGGATTGAGCAATCAGAAAAGATTTGACCCCGATCAGCGATTGAGCACATTTCACAATTGTATCGGCTGGAAAATGATTGGAAATTGGATTTTAAAATCGATCCTGAAATCTCAAGATCGGTTTAACCCTAATATGTGTATGTCAGTGAGGCTAAGCATGAAGGAACTATTGGCTTCTATTGGCTAATACAGGTCATATGATGTGATATAGAGATATTGAAGCCTGTGGTGCCATATTTGGTTTCGGGAATATGTTATTATAGAAACCTGATCTGAAACAAATAGGTTGGGATGTTACGGAAAGCCACGTGTATGTCAGTGAGGCTATGAATAATGGATCTGCAAGCTTCTATTGGCCAATATGGGTTGTTTAACGTCCTTGATGCGCAAGTCAGTGGTGTTATATTTTCTTTTGTGTATACGTCAAGAACGATAGGTCCTAGAGAGCTGAAAGTTAGTCTAAAACCTTCGCAAGGACCTGATTTATCTGGTGTATAAAGAACAGACTCTATAGATATTTCTAGGTTTTTTGCAGCTGTCAGAGCTTGCTTAGTGTTGTAGTTGGTGAGCCGCAGGTCGGAGCGCGCAGGTATAGATAAATATTCCCAATAATCCCCTCTCTTCATGGTGTTTTATCTACATTGATATCGCTCTAATCTTGGTAATGTTGTTTGAAGACTTGAAAATTAGAAACCGAACAAAGGAGAAGCCGGGAACACGAGGACTGAATGATGATGTATGTTTCCAGCCGCATATATCATACAGGGCATATTTATATTCCCATCAGGTCCCATCTTGGCACTTCATTGCTCTGCCTAATCTGACTGGTAATGGCCCTTAAATGGATGATTGAGCTGAGTTGTTACCAAGTGGAAACCAGTCAGTAAAATATCATTGCTGCAGAGATTAACCCCTTCACCGACAGCTTCAGTGAACTTGTACTTTTCAGAAAACATATATTTTTTTTAGGGACAAGTCACACTTATGTTTTTTATTAATGAACAGCCCTAATTGCGAATCCCATTGTCGTCAGGTTTCGATGGTTTATGAGACGATTGGATTGTCAATCCTAAGGTTCAGCCAAAAACATAAGAATTCTGCAAAAGTATACATACAAAGATACATACCTCTGTATAAGAAACTACTGTGCAAAAGTTTTAGGCAGTCATGGGAAAAAAAACTGCTGGAAATGAAATAGCAAAATACGAGACAAGGGAAATATTCTAAATACTAGACAGGGAAAATAGGGAAGGAGGGGGATGCAGCTGCAGTCAAGATAGCCATATATATAGGAGAGTCCCACGTTTGTCTATTGCTCCTGATCTCCCATACACTGTGTGAGGACAGGCAAGTAAGTCACTGACAGACTCCTCTCCTGAAGGACAAAAAGATCGGGTATCGATCCAACAGACAAATAATAATTTAATAATAATAAATAATTTTTGGTGATGATTTTAATTTTCCATATTATTATTATTATTAACTCTTACCACTAAGCCTAAAATATTTTTATTGTTTCCTAGAGATGAACCATAGGCCATGGACACAATGGTCTGGAGCTGGCCCTATGATGCGTTGATAAGACATGAAATCCTCTACTGTGACTGGTGGATTCTGTGTCTTATCTATATATACCTGATAGATGTGATCATCAGTGTGCTGTAAGTGAGGGAACTGCTGCAAAGAAACCTCCTACAGAAAATAGGAAGTCTCAGAATATTATTTGGCTTAGTGGCCAGAGTCAGAACTGCAGGATTATTAGCAACCTTTTAAAATGTACAGTAGATTCTGTTCCTTATCTACATATACCTGATAGCTGTGGTCATCAATGTGGTGTAAGTGAAGGAACTGCTGCAAAGAAACCTCATACAAAAAATAGGAAGTCTCAGAATATTATCGGCTTAGTAGCCAGAGTCAGAACTGCAGGATTTTTAGCAACCTTTTAAAATATAGATTCCGTGTCTTATATCTACATATACCTGATAGCTGGGACAATCATTCTAGTAGAATTGCTCTGCTTTGCAGGTGTCTTTTGCATGTTTGTATGGATATGAAGCCAATATCTTATAGAAAACATCATAGTGGAGACCTGGTCTATGTCAGTGAGGATAAAACGACCTGTAAGCTTCTATTGGTTAATAAGGGTCATGTGATATAATATGGAGGATATATCAATGTGCTGTAAGTACAGAAAACAGGAATTCTCAGAATATTATTTGGCTTAGTGGCCAGAGTCCGAACTGCAGAATTTTTAGCAACCTTTCAAAATATAAATAATAACATGGAAAGTCTTTAAAAACCTCTCCAAAAATTGTGTAAAAATATGTTTAACCTAAATTTGCTAGGTAATGACCTTGCCTATAATGGAGATGCAGTTGCACCAAATGCTGGAGGGCGCCTAATGGTTCCCCTGCAACATGAAAAGATTCCCGAATTGTGAGTGGTAGGTAAGGTTACAGCTCCTGCACTGGATCAGGTTATGCCTTCGCCTTGGGTTCTACATCCCTTTGTGATTACACGGGAGTCAAAGGTCATCATAACGGCACGCCATTGACGTTGACGAGAGGCCGCAGACATCCAGCCCGCAGAGCCGCGCCAGTTGTTGTTACGATGTGGCAGAAAGTTAAGTCAGAAAACCCAAATGAAACGCTTTGCACAGCGAGCTGATTTCCCCCGAGACCAGATACATCAAGTAAGAAACTGCATCAGTTTAATGGAAGCCTTTCACAGGATGGAATAGTTCACTGATAATCAAAGAATTTTTTTTCTTTTAAGACATTTGTAATTATATTCTTGTTTTATTTAGTACAGTCACCGTAATGCAGTCTAGAACAAAGGGAATAGAAGGCGAATGCAACGGGTGAGCCCGTCATTGTGCTGGATGGCGGCCGAGGCAGCAAGATGGAAGGAAAGCTCACAAACACATCGCTACAAAACTCGTTCTCGGAATCTTCGAAGGGAAATGCAATTAGAATTGTAATTTCATAATAGAACTTTTGTTACTGTTGTCTAGGGGGATGTGTACATTGTGGCCGAATGAGAAGATGAACTAGTGTAGTGGAAAGAGATGAAAATACGCTGCCTGAGTCTCATACATAAAGAGGGGACATTGACGGGGAGAGGAGATGAACTACTAGCATCCATCTCGTATCGAAACAGACTGTGGGTTCTATAGAATCTGAAGCTTTTGGGGTTCACCACCTACATATCATTATTATACTCTCATGTCCCTTTATGTAAGCGGAGACATTGGTCACTTGGGATCCTCCTCTTTGGCCGTCTTTTGGCCTCTTCTGGCATACGGGGTGATGTCATAAGCCCTGGAGGACCACGGAAACCTGTATTGGGCCTCAACAGTCACATAATGACAAGTGAGGTTGGAGCACTCCACATGACTAGGGTTGAGCCGATCTTGAAATTTCAGGATCGATTTAAAAATCCGATTTCCGATCACTTTCAAGCCAATTGCAATTGTGAAATTTGCCCAATCGCCAATCGGGATCCGATTTTTCCCGATGGCTCAACCCTAATTGTATATTATATATACAGTAGGGCTGAGCGGATCTTGAGATTTCAAAATCCAATTTTCGATCATTTTCCAGCCGATCGGGATCGTGAAATTTGCTCAATCTTTCCCGATCCCGATCGCTCAACCCTTTTCAAAATCCGATTTTCGATCATTTTCCAGTCGATCGGGATCGTGAAATTTGCTCAATCTTTCCCGATCCCGATCGCTCAACCCTACTCATGACCCAATCACAGTCTTCAGCAGTCCTTCACTCAGGAGGCTGGAAGAGGCCAAAGGTCAAAGAGGACACTGGACGTGGCAATAGAGCGTAGGAGAGGTGAGAAAGGCGAGTAATAGTGTTTATTAAGTTCCCATACTTGCCCTAGGCCTCCATGTGAAGAGACCAAAGAGTATAATATTAGCACCTCGGGATCAGATTGAGTTGGTTCAGTCCAAAACAAAAAAAGTGGATGAAACTCATGAATATTTGTAAGAGTTTAGCCCAAATCTAATAAAGATGAATGGATTTACTCATACCTAGATATAGCATTGCTGCCTGAGAGATATGCATATGTTACCCTTAGGCCAACTATACACAAAAACAACTGAATGCCCATGTGGTCAACGGGTATTGCTTCTTCCCCCAATAAAGGAGCATGCTCAACTTGGCAAAGAATATCCACATCGTTTTCTTGATACAAAAATGGAAAGTCAAGACTCTGATAAGACCTATTGGAGGGTAGCTTCCTATAAACCAGTGTCTGACCATCAAGAATTAGGATTTGGAATTGTAGGGTTATAGGTTGGACTTGATGGACTAATGTCTTTATCCAACCTCATCAACCTCTGCCGATGCTTAGCAGAGTGAATTCAGAGCCAGAAGACACCGCGGGGATGCTGCGCGGAGAAGACTTCTCGGAGGATCCAGCCCGACCCTCACTCGTGGACTTGGTAAGTTCAATTTGATCGAGTGTTGCCTACCCCTGAAACGAGCATTTTTCCCCCATAGAGTATAATAGGATTCGATATTCGATTCGAGTAATCGAATATTGAGGGGCTACTCGAAACAAATATCGAACATTTTACTGTTTGCTCATCTCTAGCCAGGACACATTATCATTGATGTGGGTTGGGCGGGATCCTATGTCTCCTTGTAGACTTCTTTTACAGGCCACCTTGCACAGACACTTCAATTCCATACATGATGTGCTAGGAATCCTTGGAAAGGAGAAGCCAATAAGTTTCCCTTGTTGGAATATGAAATATTGTTTCTCTAGAGCCACCAATTGGAAGGTAACCACCTCTAGGTCATTGCTTGACTTTCAAGAAACCTTGTGACATGTCTTGGGCTGTAAGATATACTGGAAAGTCTCTTCTAAGTGGAAAAAGCAGATGTTTAGGGTCCTTGCCCCACGTCTGTGGCTGTTTAGGTTTCGCAGCAGGTACGTCTCACATTTATATAACCTCTATGGTGAGCTTTAGATCCCATCAGCAGGTAAAGTGAACTTCAGTCTACAAGCCCATATAAACCAGACCGTAGCCTGCTGCCAGGTTAAAAGAGAAGCCACGGGAGATTAATTTACTCCATTTCTTAATAAGGTCTTCTTTTCTGTGCAGTGAATACAGGCAGGGGCAGGGACTGTATGGCCGATGGTTTCTGGGTAGACCAGTAAGGCATTGCTGCAGATCAGCCACAGTATGTCTATGGCTATTGTCACCATAAGGGCTGCTTTAGCTGTCAAGGGTCTCTATGGGGATGTTCCAGTAACGGCGCAGGACAGTTTTCTATTCCTTACTCTACCTCTTGGCTTACTAGAGACTAATATTTTGCACCAAAGTTTTGGAACAATTTTGTTGCAATTTGCAACAATTTAGGACCCCTATAAGTCTTGTTGGTGAAAAGCATAATACATTTGCCATAAGCCATGTTTATGAGTTTTTTTGGCAAAAATTGAGCCAGAATTGTGGGAGATTTAAAGGAGTTCTCTGCAGAATCTGTCATTACTTATGTCCTCTGGGGTTTAGTATACGACAAGCCTAGAGGACCCTGAGTCACTTGATCGGAACCAACACCTGGGACCCGAGTTCCCCTGCCTCTTCCTTCTCATGTTCATCACTTGTTATCAGTATCAGGGGGGCTGGCTGACCTTATATTAGTTAAACCATAGCCCATGATGTAGGTAGTTAGGCGGCAGAGCGAGTAGGGTGCCAGGGGCTGGTTCTGATCACATGACGTAAGGTTGGAACCAGTCTGAAACTTCTGTGTGCATTGCAGACAAACCACCCTATCTACAGTATATATATACATTGCGGGGTAGGTAGCTCGGTAGACCCAACCCTTCAGAGACAGGGACAAAATGTCTGGTGCAAACAGGTTAATTTGAATAAAAATAGCAAAATAAATAAATCTTAACTTCAGGTACCAAAACATCAAATAAAAACCCTGCTCGGCCGAGCACTAACTAAACAGGATAAGGCTAACTATACATGTGGCTTATTACCAGTTACATGAAGAAACAAATACCACACTAGGTCTTACCAGTCTCTCAGTATTTTAGGACAGACCCAGGCGCCTCCTCTCGTTCCCAGGATCTGCACTGAAGTCAAGGTTCTTCAGCCTCTTATGACCCAGTATATACGTAGAGGTGTAATAGAGGACATAGGCCATAGAATAATCTTAATAACAGCATTACTGGAAATTCTGGCCATAAGGATGGGGCAATTCTAGTAAGGCACAATGGCTATACCCTTATATCAGTAACATGACAAGCCTTTTTACCCCTGGCAGGCCTATGATGCGGTGCAGACGCCTGTGACAGTGGAATCTGGAGGAGTGGGATGTGAATGCACGGCTGTATTCCGTCTTCTTTCTACAGTAACACATGTTCTGACTGCTCCGTCTTTGCTTTTACCATTTTGACAGAGCCTGTCACTACACAATCAGCCGCCGAGACGCCGACAGGAATGTGATATAATTATCTTTTATCATTTTAAATACTCTTCGTCTCGAAGCAAAATGCAGAGGGATCTCGCAGGAACGTTATTGTAAGAAAATTTAGTTGAAATTCACAGTGATGTGCGACGCTATCGGCACCATTCATTATGGGTATCATCTTATTGTATAGGATGTAACTCTGTATTGTAAGAAAAAAACGAGGTATGAATGATTTCTTACAGAAAACTGGGTTTCCACCACGCTACAGTGTCTTATGTCTTATCTATATCTCATGTAGATAAATGGAACGATAATACCACTGAGAAAGATCATGGTGCCAAACATGGAGGACTTTAAGGGGCGTAGCTAGGGAAGGGCCAACAAGGCATACGTTCGGTCTCTTTGGAGCTAGAGGAGGTAACAAGTCATGTTTTTTTGGATCTTTGTTTATTCCTCGACATATATTAAATAAATTGACCTGTCGATGTTACAGACCACCTTGGTAAGGGAAATGGTGGCATCCAGTGGTAGACTTAGTCATACGTTTCGATGAGGAATAACTGAGGAATAGCACAATGTAGAGTTGTAACAAAATACGTTGTAGAATTATTTTATGGGGGATACAAGTGTAGATATGTCAGGACAGGTGACTAATCTTTGTAAAGTCTCCAGTATTACCATGTACGTGATTTATTTTGGAAACGTTGACTCCTTAGACAAAACTACCCTTTCCATTGTTGGTTCATGGCAAGGAGATGGAGTGGTCGAAAATGTGTCTCACAAACTTTCTACTGTATGTGTGGCTCGAAAGTAGAAGTAGTTCCCACCAGGTGGTACAGATGTCTTCCAAATAATGGTTGATATTCCATTTAACCTCTGGTAGATGGTGAAAAGAGTTTGGTACTGAGATACACATCTGTTGGGGCTGCCCAACGCTCAAGTCTTGGATATAGACCAGTGGATATCTGCATTAGGATCAGAGAAAAATTTACCAAAATATATTTTTTTTTTTTCTTTTTTTAAATGTAGATTGTGAGCCCCACATAGAGCTCACAATGTACATTTTTCCCTATCAGTATGTCTTTTTTGGAATATGGGATGGAAATCCATGCAAACACGGGGAGAACATACAAACTCCTTGCAGGTGGTTTTCTGTCCTTGGCGGGATTTGAACACCAGGACTCCAGCGCTGCAAGGCTGCAGTGCTAACCACTGAGCCACCATGTGGCCCCTGTAAAATTTACCAAAATTTTTGTTGTTCGCCATCCATGAATCCATGGAGCCTTATCTGCCCAAAAATTGGATCCTTGGGCACTTCCTCATGGCAATGAATAGAGTCTTTACCTGTCCCTAGAGAGAATCCGATCTTGCCTTGGTAGTGGAATGGAGAAGTCGTCCACTAAAGATTCTGGGGCCATTGTCTACTCACTTCCGGCACAGAACAACTGTAAATGGTTGTCCTTCCATAATATTCAATGACCAATTGACAGTATATAAGATACGATAATCCTTTAATAGTCCCACAGTGGGGAAATTTCAGATTTAGCAGTCTATGGACCACACACGCACTCCCATTCTTATTAGTATTAGGAAGACCACCATAGAACACTACGACTACTATATTACGGTGGAAGAACCCTTTATTCTTTGCTACTCATGGATTAGAAGTTACAAAACCAAATCTCATGACATTACGATGTGAACCAGATAGATGAATCTTAAACCCAAGGTCTAATGGTTTGGGTACTCACCACACTCAAGCCAACCAGCTCTCTTTGAACATAGTCCAGATTCAGTCGATCAAGGTTTTCCAAGTAATGCTGTAGGCGGGTGTAGGTGTACGGGTAACAGTATGCAAACTGGTAGATATCATCTTCTCGGTCAAAGCAGAAAGCAAAAGACATAACATAGTTTTTGCGATGATCTGGGCACCGATAATAGTAGACATTTTTGGAGGGCAATCTCTGCCTGCAAAGAAACAAGGGATATACAACATTAGGTAGTTTTATATGCTTTACATACTTTAATATTCTCAACATGATGCTGTTTATGGGGTAATATGAGCAATTTTTTTCTTTACAATTTAAAGAAAGTGCATCTTAAAGGGGTTTTTGTGTTTTATTTGGTGACCTTTTCTAAGACACTTGATACCCCCACTGATCAGCTGCCGCTGGTGCAAGAACTACAATGCACCTGAATCTGGAAGCGAACATTCAAGTAAATTGGGGCTAGACAGGGGTTGGAGTCATCTGCTTCCACTTCCATCTACAACTTCCAAGGTGGTGTGGCATCTTCTTCTCTCAGGTCACCATTTTAGTGACAAAGTGTGATTACGTTGGATGTTCTTCTTCCCTCAGGTTACCATTTTAGTGTCAAAGTCTCATTACGTCAAAGCTCTCCACATAGCCGTTGATGCCCAATCTTCTTATGGGGGCAGAAGAAAATGGTACCCAACCCAGGAAGAAGACTAGAGTGCCTGCAGATGCTTTTTTCCTTTCACACCCCTACCCTGTTCCCTAAATGTCCAGTAAGCTTACAGTCAGACGGCCATTATCTTGTTGGTTTCATACCAAACCCAAAATTTATGGAAAATTTGTAACAAACCCAGCTTATTATGATCCAGTTTGCCCAATATTAATATAGAGTATTGCCACCAATTTGACCGATTTCTCCAAAGCTAATCACAAGAGTTTTAAATTTGTTCGGAAATTTTCAACAAATTTGATTTGAGCCAATTCGTTCATCTCTAATTCACTATAATAAAGCTTGGATGTTGAAAACAGATTTTAAAGTAGCACGTCTAGCAAAACTTTTTGCCTATCGTAGGGCATGAGCAAGTGTGGGTTCGTTCTCATTTGCACTCGGTGTCCAGTGTGTGCATGTCCATCCGTCTTTAGCCCCGGCGAAACTGGAGAGGGTGCGGAAACCCGGCAGTCAGCTTGAAAACCCATTCACTAGGATGGGTTTGTAAAGGTGACCGCCGGTGTCCGCCTGTGGCCTGTCCGCGGGGAATCTGGTTTTTTTTTACCGGACACAACAAACTAAAAAAAATGGTTTCCCCATGGACAGGCCGCAGGCAGACACCGGCGCTCACCTTTACAAACCCATTCAAGTGAATGGGTTTTAAAACTTCCCCTGTCCAGTTTCTCGGGGCTGAAGATGGAAACCCGGCGGAATGCACAAACCGCACACCGGGCGCAAGTGTAAATGAACCCTGACTCATGATTTTGTCATGGATTGCCTTCTCCGACCCCTCCCTAAGCAGCGTCCATTGGTTTTCCTTGGTTCGTTCCTTTTCATGTGAACTGTAGATTTCGACGCAAATGGCATTTTCCTATATTATGCAGTCACAAAGCAAATGTTAATACATTTTCATGAAAGTAAAAAATCATCAATTTAATAAGTGACCCGATAACAAGGTCATGATTTGTGGATGCTTTTACAATAATTGGGCGTAAGCAGAGCATTTTACAAGGATTATTCCCGTAAGTCTGGTATAAAATGCCTAGACCTGCTGAATAAAAGAGATTTTTATTGATTTTTTTTTTATGTGTTTAAATAACCGGGATTGCTCTCCTCTGAGTCAGCAGATCATGTGGTTCTCAGGCATGACAGGGGATAGGCAGGTTGTAACCGAGTCGTTATAGGAATGTAAATATTGGTTTAGAAAATTGGCACTGAACACTTTAATTCTACTCAACACCTTCCATTTATCTGCCGGTGTAATGCCGAGCCTCAGACATACGTATTCTTGTAAGAGAGGAGCGGGGACTGAGCCAAACAAAGGAGATGAGGTTCTGAACTCATATCTTATCTCGTACACACTGTACATAGTCGCTGCTGAGTAGTAATGTACAGTAGACAGTCTGGAATTCTCGGTTATTCAATATTTAACAGAAATATAATGTTTTTGAAGAACTATCAAGCATGTAACAGAGTACTTGGAATTTCGTATCACTAAGAGTCTGATTTCCCTCTCACTAGTTGCTCATTATCTATGGTCAATAGGGTTGAGCGATCGGGAAAGATCGGATCGCGATTGGCGATTGAGCAAATTTCGGGATCAGCTGGAAAATGATCGAAAATCGGATTTTGAAATCTCAAGATTGGCTTTACCCTACTGTATATATAATATACAATTAGGGTTGAGCGATCAGGATCGGCTGGAAAATGATCGAAAATCAGATTTTAAAATCGATCCTGAAATCTCAAGACCGGCTCAACCCTAGTGGTCCTGTGTAGTCCATCTCTAGCAACAAAGACACTGAGATGGATTTAAGAAATAGGAATCGGTGCTTTGTTTTCATAGTCTCCTGTATCGCCACTAGGGTTGAGCCGATCTTGAGATTTCAGGATCGATTTCAAAATCTGATTTCCGATCATTTTCCAGCCAATCTCGATCTCGTGAAATTTGCTCGATCGCCGATCGGAATCCGATCCTTTCCGAACCTGATCCTCAACCCTAGTCAATTCTTCTCTATGGGAAAAGTCACTTTTAGGGTTGAGCCAATCTTGAGATAACCTCCGATCTCGATCCCGCTGGAAAAGATCGGGTCAGAATTCCGATCTCGATCGTGAAATTTACTTGATCGCCAATCGAAATCCGATCTTTTCTGATCCCGATCGCTCAACCCTAATCGCCACCCCTCTTCAGAATACAGACTATTGCCTCTAATATCAACTCTTTCCTGTACCCAATTTGAACCCAGCTACCGTATGCTGGCTTTGTCTGTAGTCACAACTATCCTGTGTGTCCTAGATCTATAGCATCACATTTGTGGAGACTGTGAGACAATGTTGCAAATTTATCCAAAGGATTGCAGTCATTTCTTACATGGGATGATACAGACAAGAGTAATAGCAATGCCAGTATAATGCGCCCTGTATGTCTAGGACACACAGGATAGTTATGGCTGCAGCCACATCATAGTTAATAAGGTGCCTTGGGATTCCATTTTTTTGCATTCTTCTTAAAATATATATTTTTTGAACTACTGAAATGTTTCACTTTTTTCTTGTGGTTGTCAGTCTATCAAGATCGTGTAGTAATAATCGGCCATTTCAGACATTTGAGTGATCCAGCGTGTGCCAATTTTATTACATTTTACATTTGCAGGATTTATTTTTCTGATGTTGGGCAGTGAGAAAATGTTTCCATATTTCAGCCACTCTAAGACCTTTATCTTCAATTTATTTTACCTTTCAGTGCAGAAGTTAAACATCTGCTTTATTACCCATCATGACACTAGCTCTCTCCCTGCCTCTGGCTAAAATGTGCAAGTCTGGTTCCCAGGCCATCTGGCTTAAATATTTGTCTGTCGTACGTGTGACTCTGAGGCATTTTCTGCTCCTGAATGTCTTAACAACTCTCTTCTGTATCGTGGTGAAAAGAAAATCTAATTTAGGAAAAAAAAAGAGATGGGGACGAGGTAGCGGATGAGATCCAGCGGTTAAAAAGTAAAAACTGCGAAGGACAGTGAAGTTTATCAATCCAACGTCTACGAGATCAGACATATGGCCAAATTATTATTAATATTTAGGGTTGAGCCGATCTTGGCTTTTCAGGATCGATTTTGAAATCTGATTTCCGATCATTTTTCATTCGAACCCGATCTCGATCCCAATTCCGATCCCAATGCAAGTCAATGGGATCTTTTTACTAATCGGAGATCGGATTTTAAAAACAATCCTATTGACTATACAGCATGGAATCTAACGATTGAACGCTTTAATTGTTAGAATCCACGCTGTGTAGTGATTTTTTTTTAATCCTCTGTCTACTTAGTCCCCCCTGGTGTCCACTTACCTGCAGAGATGGCTGGTCCAGTGCCCGGTTTTCTCGTTCTTCTTCGCCTTGCTGCCCCCTGTCTCCCAGCTTAGGAGAGTGTGGGTGGGTTAGGAGAGTGTGGGTGGGTACTGGGAGGGGAGACGTCACGTCTCCCCGCCCTGTACCCGCCCACACTCTCCTAAGCCACACGCCCTGCCTTTTTCCTAGCTCTTTAACACTAACCTGGGAGGAGGGGGCAGCGAGGCAAAGAAGAAGGAGAACACCGGGCACCGGACCAGCCATCTCTGCAGGTAAGTAGCTACTAGCTAGTCTCCCATTAGAATGAATGGACGCAGCCAGCACGCAGGGGGTTAAGGCTGCGTGCCGGCTGCTTTCATTCATTCCTATGAACCGCAGTGGAGCCTTCACACTGAGTATGCACTCCGCTCAGAATGAGCGGAGCGTATACTCAGTGTGAAGGCTAACATTGTTAGCTTTTCCCACAATGCTTGGCCAGTAGCAAAGCATTGTGGGAAATATTCGCTGATCTCAATCCCACCTAAAAAGATCACAATTGCTCAACCCTATTAATATTATCATTAATATCATGCAGTTGGCGCATGTCTTGTTGGCCATTTTTCTGTGGCAGCACATGCACATACTGCACATGCGCAGTATGCTCATTTAGGTCTACGGAGTACAGTGCATATTGAGCATGCTCAGTAGCTCTGTACCGGCATCAGTTATGCGGAAGAAGACGTAGGAGTATGCGCGCAGCTGTAGAAGAAGTTCTTCGCTACAGTGTCTTCAAGCAGCACAGGGGACCGCCCTGTTTGAGCTGTTTGAGAGTAGTGGGATTGCCCCCTGTGCTATCTGGAGACACATTTGCATATGGAGAAAACTGGGAATATCACCGTAATGGTGGCGTGGAGAAAAATCCTACAGGTAGGGGAAGAATAGCCTCTTTTAAGGCTATTCCGACGTGGTAGTACTGAAAAAAAGGGATTCTAATGATAGAATCCCTTTAACATCTCCCTGAGATGATAACACAATGGGGGGAATTTATTATCGTATCTGGGTTTATGGGCAATCAAGAACATTGGGTGAATCGGTTCAGAATGATCCAATTTTGACCCGAATATTGCAATTCTTCAGGTTTTAAAGACAAACTGAAATGGCCAACGTAACATAATTTGCACAGAACCCAGAATACGTGTAGGCCCAAGGGAGGTGTGAAAAATAAAAAAAACATTTACACTCAACTTCCGTCCGCTCTTTCGAGGGTCCTTATGGCATCTGGCGATCTGTGTCTTCCTCCTCTAGGCACTTTGTTGCTCATCTAGGGTTGGCAAGCACCATGACGCTTGGCATGGCCATGTCACCACTGAGGCCTATGATTGGACCTCAGTGGTGACCCCAGATGAACCCCAGATGCCAACTCTTCTGAGACGTCACACACCCAGAGAAGGAAGACACAGATTGCCCGACAATCTATCCAAACAAGTTCGGAATGAAGCAAATCGGTGGATCGCTTCGCCCGAACATTGATAATACAGTGTGCCTTGAACACTGGTCTTAATAAATACCCCACTTCCCCTTTAACCAAGCCATGGTGAAGTATTTCCAACTAGAGATGAGCGAACAGTAAAATGTTCGAGGTTCGATATTCGTTATGAGTAGCCCCTCAATATTCGACTACTCGAATTGAATATCGAACCCTATTATAGTCTATGGGGGAAAAATGCTCGTTTCAGGGGTAGGCAACGTTCGATCAAATTATACTTACCAAGTCCACGAGTGAGGGTTGGGCTGCATACTCCGAGAATTCTTCTCCGTGCAGCGTCCCCGCGGCGTCTTCCGGCTCTTCATTCACTCTGCCAGGCATCAGGCCTGGGCAGAGCCGACTGCGCATGCCCGCACTACAAGCGGACATGCGCAGTCGGCTCTGCCCAGGCCCGATGCCTGGCAGAGTGAATTCAGAGCCGGAAGACGCCGCGGGGAAGCTGCACGGAGAAGACTTCTAAAGGTAGGAGAAGATCCAGCGTTGATTGGCCGACTGTATAGCATTGGGCCAATCAATGCTGGTTCTGCATCGAACCTTTCCATTCGAATAGCGAGTGGTACTCGATCGAGTACGAGTATTTCGAATACCGTAGTATTCCATCGAATACCTACTCGATCGAGTACTACTCGCTCATCTCTATTTCCAACGAAAAAATCCCGAACAGAATAATACCTTGTAAGTAAGGGGTTAGCGGCAGGATCCCCTGAGTCCCAATTCAGACCTCAGCTTCTAAAAATAATGATATTAGGATTTTTTTTTCCTTGCTAATCTATTCTTATCTCTCCTAGCACTTTGTAACCACTAATCTATTTAAGTGAGTCATGGGGAGACAGTGAGTTTAGTGTTCTGATACAGGCAGCCATAGTGAAAGCTAATAAGATTTTGATCTTATCCTGGAATTACGGAGGGGGTGGTTGCATCTCTATTCTAGATCTTCCTTTCTGCTTTCCGCTAAGCCAAAGACACAGCTCGGTTCTTGAATTAACCTTTATTGTCCTACACAGTGCACTATTTACTTTTTTCCCTCTTTATTACTTTTTTTTTTTTTTTTTTTGCGCTCTGCCTTCTGGAAAAGGACACCCACACACTGTGACAGCAGCTGCTCCTATTAATTTAAAGCCATTACAAAAATTAAAATTAAAACCAATTATGTTGGCTGGTTTATAGCCGGAAAACCGCTTCGGTGTGATTGTTCCCTCTGGTTATGGACACACAAATAAATAAATAAATAAAATTCCCAACCTAGAGCCGGCTGCCAGCGGAATACTAATACACTCGGAAGCTGGCAGGACACAGTCACATTCCGAGCTGAAGGAAATCATCAAGTGTCGAAGAGCGGCAACGATTGCAGAGTCTTCCATGTGCCGAGCTTATGGTCGAAGGAAAGTCACGACATTAAGAAGTAGAGACCCTGGGGTGACAATCAAGATAATGGGCTTGGTGCTGGCATGTAAAGGATATTGCACCACTTTTACTTAGGGGGATTTGTATGTGGTAGACAGGGGCAGGACGAGCCCTATAGCTGTGGTTTCTCGCTCCCTGGAGGACAGGATGATAGATGGCGGCTCGGACAATCATTCATTTAGTTGTCCTCAGTTGCACCTTACAACACCAATCTGAAGTCTTCTTAGCCATGATGGGATACACTGAAGGAAAATCAATTAAAGGCACTTTAAAAAAAAAAAATCACCATCCAATATTGCCCTAGGTGGTTACATATTGCTTGACCCTGACTGATTTTTTTTTACCTGGGGAAGTAGAGTCTTTAAGCCGTAATCTGCGGTGCAGAGTTAAACCCATCCCCTGATTTTCACTCTTAACCTGTACTAGGTACCTGTACTTGCTAAGACGTAGGTTTACATTAGATTAGTGGGCTCCAGAAGTTGAACCTTGAAGTTCAGACATTTTGACTCCAATTCTGCCACTAAAATGAATGGGGTGGTGTGCATGCCGGCCTGGCTGATGTCCCAGTATGAATGAGGGACAAAAATCCTCAATTCTACTGATCAGTGGGGTTCAAGCATCTGACCACCACAAATCTAAAAGTTATCTCCAACCCTATTGATAGGGGAGAACTTGTTAAGATGAGAATACTTCCTATAGATCAATGGCTGGTTTTCTAAGAAAACTAGTGTAGGGTTGAGCGATCTGGTTCAGAAAAAATCAGATCCTGATCGGTAATCGAGCAAATTTCACAATCACAATCAGGATTGGGATCGGCTGGAGAATGATCGGAAATCGGATTTTGAAATCTCAAGATCGGCTCAACCCTAAAAGTGACTTTTCCCATAGCGAAGCATTGACTAGGGTTGAGCGATTGGGATCGGGAAAGAATGGATCCCGATCAGTGATCGAGCAAATTTCACGATCGCGATCGGCTGGAAAAATGATCGGAAATCGGATTTTAAAATCTATCCTGAAGTCTCAAGATCAGCTCAACCCCAAACTAGTGACAGTCAATGGGATTAAAACCAAACCAGAAAATCTCCTCCGAAATAAAAAAGACAGATTTTTTTTTTTTTTTTTTTTTTTGGGGGGATATTTGTCCATCTTCAGCACAAAGTAGGGTACTGGTTTGGCTCGGAGAGAAGTAAGAAGGGGGTACTCTATCTCCTTGAGCAACCGTCACTTTTTTAGGCCATATTGAGGTATGTACAGTTTCCATAGATTTGGGTCTTTGTCTCCTTTGGAAAAACTGCTCTGATTTGATTTTAATCCCAATCGATATCGTCTAGGCTTGCTCGGTCTGTGAGTGGCCTGCAAAGGTAATATCTCAATGTCAATACCCCAGAACTGGTGATGCAAAAAAATCAGGATGACTACTACTACACTGCCTGGCCAAAAAAAAATCGCCTTGCGCAACAAGGTAGCGTTCCACCCCTGATATAATTATGAACTGTTCATGACATTTGCATATATTCTTGACTATATATAATTGAGCTGTAGCCTGTCAAGTGCAGATCATAATTAAAGGTGTGAAGCGATGTCTACCAACAGAAGAGCTACCAGAGGAAGAGATGTTAGTGCCTTCAAGAAGGGGCAAGTCATTGGATTGCATCAGGCCAACAAATCGACCAAGGAGATAGCCGAAGTAACTGGTATCGGACAGAGAACTGTTCAGCGTCTCATACGAGCATGGCGAGATGGTGGAGAACCCCCCTCCAACCGTGGAAAGTGTGGGCCTATACTCGAAACTCGAGGTCGTAGGTCCCTAAAGCGACTGGTGAAGAATAACCGCCGGAAAACCACCTTTGAGCTCGCACAGATGTTCAACTCGACGGAGCAACAAATTTCGGAGCGAACAATGCAATGAGAACTCAAAGGAATGGGTCTCAACAGTTGTGTCGCCACACGAAAGCCATTGGTGACAGAGACCAACAGACGTCGGCGCCTGTCATTTGCAAGAGACCACAAGGATTGGACCCTAGAGCAGTGGAGAAAGGTCATGTGGTCAGATGAATCACGTTTCACATTGTTCCAGAGTGATGGTCGTGTCCGGGTGCGACGAGAAGCACACGAAACGCTGGAATGTGCTGGAAAGGAACCTGCGCTGTCACTCACCACCCCCAACGAATCTGTGTAACCTGGGCTCCCTGATACTCGAGAATTGGATCAAAATCCCTGAGTCTACACTGCAGAACATTATAGACTCCATGCCGAGACAGATGCGTGCTGTTATTCGTGCTCATGGTGGCCCAACTAAATATTAACACTCGCGACTTTTTTTTTGGCCAGGCAGTGTATTAGACCTACCCAAACGAAGAAAGGAAGTTATTCCCTGTCAACGTCGTTGCCATCAGTAAGCAATGCCGCGTTTGTCACCGTAGAGCGATTTCAGGAGCCTCCAAGTACGGCTTTATAAGAACTGTCCAGAATCCTTCATTTGCTCCCGCAAGCATCTCTTTTCTACCAGCCAAGCTGTATTTCAAGTTTAGTGGTCCTTTAAGTAAAAATTGAGAATTCAATTATTGCTCTATCTCTAATGTATGTCATTTCGCTAAAGCTTGACTTCGGGCATGTACTGAAGATGTCCAGAATCTAAGAAAATTGTAAACCGGTTTGACCAAAAATCTCTTATCTGCTGTTAAGCTTTATATTAAAATACAGCAATTTCCTCCTGCTAATATCGGCCTGGATTGCTTAAGAGCCTCTGTATTTAATGGTCCTGTCTGGTTTATAATGGTTATATAATCAAACCCGTTGAAATCGTTTCCCAACATCATCTTCTTTCTGCCTCTACGGCTCTTGTCAAAGTCAACAGAATTCAAAGTAATATGACGGTCTGGTGATAAAACAAATAAAACTGCAGGAACTTTAGAAGATCGATGGGAAAGAAAATTAGCAATGATGTGATCTGAACCGAGGCAGTGACAGCGAGAGTGATTGCAATCCGCCGCTCCAGTCATGGCGGAACGTGTGGTGATAACTTTCAAGCGCTATTGCTTTTCAATGATACAATGGTTAAGTGATTTTATACGTTCTCCATAGCCAGGAACAAAGGGATTGGAAATATGGGGCGGGGATGAGGCCGCCTATACAGTACGAGGGTATGGATTAGGGTTATATTATATTGGCATGGCTCGGAGGCTTTTAGGTCCAAATTCTGGACCGAATGTGTCGTGAAAATGACTGATCAACATTTTATGGTTATACATGTCTTATATAATTCCTTGACTTTTTTCTATGTTTTTATATTATATTATTGTATATTAAAAAATAATCCTGAACTTTTTCAGTTTCCACTCTCTTCGCGGAGACTCGTAACGGTCGGACACTTCTTGTTCTGTAGAGATCAGTTTTCAGAAGTCATCTCATTATCCTCATAGACATTATAACAACAGGTATCATCTACACAGTCCAGTCACCTTAATGTGACCACTTGTCAAAATCCAGAATAACCCCCTTTGGCAGAGCGGACCGCTGAGAGACGTGCAGGAAGAGAGGGGATGTTGTGATGATGGTCACTGGGATGTTGGGCCATGCCGACTCCAGTGCCGTGGCCAGCTGCGCTAGGTTACGTGGTTGAGCATTCATGGCGCGAACAACCCGATCGAGGTGGTGCCATAGAGTCTCCATTGGGTTCAAGTCCGGGGAATTTGCTGGCCAAGGGAGTACGGTAAACTCATCCTGGTGCTCCTCGTACCACGCACGTACACTGTGAGCTTTGTGACACGTTGCATTGTCCTGCTGGTAGATGCCATCATCCTGAGGAATAACAATTCGCATGTAGGGGTCAACATGGTCCGCAAGGATAGATGCATGTTGATCCATCGTGCCTTCCACAATGATGAGTGAACCCAGATGGCTGATGACACGTGTCTTCTGCCATTGGTTATTTAACGTTGACGTCAAAAGTAGGCGGTGGTCACATTAATACGACTGGACTGTGTATATAAAGATGACACAGGATCCACCAATTACAATAGGTCACAACTCATTTCCTGTACAATGACCTCTGCCTAGTTGCACCAACAGCATACTCGCATAGAAGTCAATGTCACCTCCAGAGTACAGGTTGGTATGGCCTGTCATGATAGAGATGTCAATCACAACCAGGCAATGTGTGTCTGATAGGCTGCAGTTGCTCCCCGTCCCCTATGACTACTTACAAAAATTTCCAGATGAATTTTTATGCTTCGAAACAATGATCACCCTCTTGACCCTTCTCAATAACCCCGGACAGTCCCTTGAATTCTTGCATGGATTTAACAATCCCAGATAGAAAACTTATGTTTATAACACGAATTTACGGCAAAAAAACTCAAAAACTGAGCCAAAATTTCCAAGAGTAGACAGCCTATCCGAAATAAACCTCGTAGACCTATCACATCGCAATGAATATATTCTCATCCGAGATTCAATGCTTCTTTAAGTGCTCTATATGGAAAGTCGTTTTGGCACAGTTGAGTGAAGTCGATGCCGTGGCGGAGGATTAATATTATTGCTTTTGTTATTGCCAACATTAATTAGAGGAGTCATCGGAATATCCGTCATCTCTTATAGTTAAGTCTCTGCCGTTACAAGGATCCAGTTTGTTCCTTCAAGGAGAAAACAAAAACTGTTCCGCAAATTCCAAGAAATTTCAGATTGGAAAAATTTTCTTGATTGAAGAGACAGAAAAAAACCTGTTGTGAATATTCATGAAATTCTGGGAAAATGTTAAATCAAGTATTTACAAAGATTCTACCATTTTCCTTATTGGGTGACTTCTTGGATGTCAAATCTTTGGTATGAAATGTCCTTCACTCCGAATCTCTTTGGGCGGACAAAAGTTGGCATGAGGCGTGCCCAAATAATCAAGAGGCTCCGGCTTATAGAAATCTACGCCCATCCAACTCCCCTGATTTTTGCAGAAAGTGGCGACTGTAGCACAGATAGGGGATGTAGCCCGTCTTGCTTGATCTTCAATCTGTCTCTGAATCTGCTTAAAAAATGTGGAGAGAAAAGTCCTGCAAGTAGGACTTTTCTCTTCAAGTTTTTCCAATTTTTTGGGTGGAAATCAGGCAGAAACCTATTATAGTCTATGAGATCCACAGGTTTCCGCTGTTTTAAAGGGATCCTACCATTCAAACACAATTTTTTTCTCATTAACACATCGGAATAGCCTTAAGAAAGGCTATTCTACTCCTACCTTTCGTTGTCTTCTCCGCGCCGCTGTTCACTTGAAATCCTGTTTTTTGTCGGTATGCAAATGAGTTCTCTCGCAGCACTGGGGGTGGTCCTTAGCGCTCAAACAGCACTGGGGGCGTCTCCAATGCTGCGAGAGAACTCTCTCCAGCGCCACCTTCATCAACGTCCTCTTCACCCGTCTTCTTCCAGTGCAGGCTTCAGACTTCTAGGCCACAGGACTAGGGCAAAGCCGACTGCACAAGCCCGACAGCCATGAAAAAATGGCCGCTTACAATACTGTGGCTCAGGGCTCATAGAAGGCCACCTCAGAATAGTCCAATGTTTTCCTCTTAGCCATTCTTGGGTGTTTTTCCATTTGCAAGGCCCATAACCTGCGACTGAGACCAAGCTTTCTGGCACTGGGCAGCACATTTCTCTCTATAATCCCTTGATAGTCTTGAGATTTCATTGTACCCTGAACAGATTCAAGACACCCTGTGCCATATGCAGCAAAGCAGCCCCAGAACATAACAGAGCCTCCTCCATGTTTCACAGTAGGGACAGTGTTCTTTTCAAGATAGGCTTCATTTTTGCATCAGTGATGTACTTGGCCAAAAAGTTCAATTTTTGTCTCATATGTCCATAGGACCTTCTCCCAGAAGCTTTGTGGCTTGTCAACATGTAGTTTGGTTATTATTACTTTTGTCAGATTCAAGTTATGCCATACTTGCCCCTTTCATTTCAGCCATGCATATACAGTGGATGTCATCAAAGAGTTAACCGCCCTTTATAGCTTTGCAGCCCATTTGTGGTACATTAGGCCATGGTAATAATGGATGTCATGCTTTTCTTTACAAGTAAGACAGTATAATGTTCCCCAGTGGAGACCAGGTATAAATTTCACAAATGTCTAGGTCAAGGGTTGAATCCTGTAGGGAGGCGGAGACATTGATATTTGTTCCCCGATCCCTCATTGTCTAATTTCCCAGATTCCATTGGAACAGAGATTTTTGTATGGAGACGCTAATGCATTGTTTGACAGCGCGGGTATCATTTCTGTTTTCTCTGGAAATGCTACATAAAAAGCAAATGCATCCATTGTTTCTTAAGCTGTCTTTGTGTATCTGACACAAGCATTCAACGTCTCCATTAAAATCAATAAGATCCCCTGGTAAATCACTACATTCAGGCGGTATGGAAAATAGCAATTCATATAGCGATATGAAAAGGAGGGATCGATAGCTACCCTTAAACGGGATACCTCGGGGGTTAAGTGTATACTTTGTTACATGTGCATCAATACGTCTCACTCATTACATAAGATGACAGACACCGCATTGATCGATACGATGATCACAGGCATATCGCATGCATGCCGCCATCCAGCCAGTCCAATTATAGCGAAACACAAACACAATGGGATCAACAGGGCGCACGGGGGAGGGTAAAAATAATAATAAAAAAACACAAGATGGGTTATATGTGGTTTATTTAGTTGTTTATGTCAATTTTAGATGGGCAGAGTAATATACAGTAGTATACTCATTGTAAGGTAATGTTATTATAAGACACAGTGATAATATTAATAAGGATACGGACTAGAAACAGACCAACAATGGAAACCAATTCCCAATCCAGTCACTGAGCAGGAGAGGACACTGGGCAGCGTAGCAGTATGGCCGAGAACGTGTTATTGTATCTGAGCACAACTGGCCGCAGAAAGGATGAACATCAACATAGAAAGTAACTGAGAGGTCCCAGAGCAAAGGATGATATGGAGAGATAATACACAGTGATGTCACAGTACAGGATAATACACACAGTGATGTCACAGTACAGAGATAATACACACAGTGATGTCACAGTACAGGATAATACACACAGTGATGTCACAGTACAGGATAATACACACAGTGATGTCACAGTACAGAGATAATACACACAGTGATGTCACAGTACAGGATAATACACACAGTGATGTCACAGTACAGAGATAATACACACAGTGATGTCACAGTACAGGATAATACACACAGTGATGTCACAGTACAGAGATAATACACACAGTGATGTCACAGTACAGAGATAATACACACAGTGATGTCACAGTACAGAGATAATACACACAGTGATGTCACAGTACAGAGATAATACACACAGTGATGTCACAGTACAGGGATAATACACACAGTGATGTCACAGTACAGGGATAATACACACAGTGATGTCACAGTACAGAGATAATACACACAGTGATGTCACAGTACAGAGATAATACACACAGTGATGTCACAGTACAGGGATAATACACACAGTGATGTCACAGTACAGGGATAATACACACAGTGATGTCACAGTACAGAGATAATACACACAGTGATGTCACAGTACAGAGATAATACACACAGTGATGTCACAGTACAGGATAATACACACAGTGATGTCACAGTACAGAGATAATACACACAGTGATGTCACAGTACAGAGATAATACACACAGTGATGTCACAGTACAGAGATAATACACACAGTGATGTCACAGTACAGGGATAATACACACAGTGATGTCACAGTACAGAGATAATACACAGTGATGTCACAGTACAGGATAATACACACAGTGATGTCACAGTACAGAGATAATACACACAGTGATGTCACAGTACAGGGATAATACACACAGTGATGTCACAGTACAGGGATAATACACACAGTGATGTCACAGTACAGGATAATACACACAGTGATGTCACAGTACAGGATAATACACACAGTGATGTCACAGTACAGAGATAATACACACAGTGATGTCACAGTATAGGATAATATACACAGTGATGTCACAGTACAGAGATAATACACACAGTGATGTCACAGTACAGGGATAATACACACAGTGATGTCACAGTACAGAGATAATACACACAGTGATGTCACAGTACAGGGATAATACACACAGTGATGTCACAGTACAGGATAATACACACAGTGATGTCACAGTACAGAGATAATACACACAGTGATGTCACAGTATAGGATAATATACACAGTGATGTCACAGTACAGAGATAATACCATGTGAGGTCATGGGCCTATATAGAAACATCATTATTGGAGGTCTGGATACCTGACTTGGATACTGTGGTATAGTAACATCAGGGACATATCACATATCAGTTTGTATTTCTCCACCACTAAAAGCTTTTGAGAAAAAAATAATTAGAGGACTGGACATTTCTGTAAAGACTATTCCCATATCAATAACCTATACGATAACCTATATCCCGTCAGACCGCCCATATTTTGCAATGAACATTAGGTCTTATCTGACCCTTCTATACTGGGGTGAATGATATGTGGGGTAAATAAGTTAATGTTTTATGCGCCATTGGGTCCTACAGTACAAATACTCAGACTCAGAATGCACCATTGTTTTTTTTTCCAAGGTTTATGCCCAACATTGGTTTCCTGCACCAATGGACTTACCTATGGAGATGGTCCCAGCACCACCAGTACCACCAGTACCAGACCGCCATCTGCCTATACTTCAATGAGCCACTGAAACCCCTTGGCCGGACCCCTTGCTCTAAACATCTAATATCTTTTCTTCTATAGTAACATCAATGTGAAATGCCGACCACCATGTACAATGCACAATGACCTCTGAGCCGGCCCATCAGCTCTGGAGACACGCGCCAATCCCCTGAACAATACGCCAGTCAGTGCTTTACGTTAGATACTTGATGGAACAAATTAATGACATAAACGTCAGTATCAGCTTCTACACGTGACTAGGAAACACAGAGAGGTCAAAAGGATATTGCTGATCTGTCCAGGCGGGAGTCAAAGAATGGAGAGTCAATAATGGAAGCCGACAGGAAGCAGCTGCGCGGCCACAATGCGTCGGTGGAGCTGCCCCTTTAAATCCCCGGCACATTAATCTGCTGGCCCGCACAGGCCTCACCTTCCTGTGAGTTACAGTAGCAGCAGGTCCATGACTAGTGATTATATTATTGAGCGGCCCTCGCCCGCCAGCCTTCCCGTCATTATAGTTTCTCATTAAATGTTCTTCCCACAGGAAAATATAGCATTTACTAAGCGGCTCGAAAGAAGGAATCGACTGCCCTTGAATCTAAAGTACATAATCCCACAAGCAGGTAGTGTCTGATAGCAAGGTGCCGGCTCTAGACTGTCAGATCTGAGGCCTTATAAATTAGACTGTCAGCTCTGCGGGCGAGGGTCTCCGTCATTCTGTTCTGTTACTGCCCTGCTAGGGTAATTTTCTTCTATCGCAATTTTTTACCCCTTTAATATAAGATTATTGTGTTATTGGCCGTGTACATACAGAAAATACCACCAGCAATACTGCCTATCTATCTATCTATCTATCTATCTCCTATCTATCTATCTATCTATCTATCTATCATCTATCTATCTATCTATCTATCTATCTATCATCTATCTATCTATCTATCTATCTATCTATCATCTATCTATCTATCTATATATCATCTATCTATCTATCTATCTATCTATCTAGCTATCTATCTATCTCCTATTTATCTATCTATCTATCTCCTATCTATCTATCTATCTATCTATCTATCTATCTATCTCCTATCTATCTATCTATCTATCTATCTATCTATCATCTATCTATCTATCTATCTATCTATCTATCTATCATCTATCTATCTATCTATCTATCTATCTATCATCTATCTATCTATCTATATATCATCTATCTATCTATCTATCTATCTATCTATCTATCTCCTATTTATCTATCTCCTATCTATCTATCTATCTATCTATCTATCTATCTATCTATCTATCTCCTATCTATCTATCTATCTATCTATCTATCTATCATCTATCTATCTATCTATCTATCTATCTATCTATCTATCTCCTATCTATCTATCTATCTATCTATCTATCTATCATCTATCTATCTATCTATCTATCTATCTATCTATCTATCTCTAAACAATCCCTTGAAAACAATAACTTCTACCCCCCCCCAGGCTATGACAATCTATTGCCCCCTGATGCCACTTTCTGCATCCCCCATACTGTACGTCCATGTGAATGACCGCACGCACACATCACATACATGTATCAGTCTTGTGTATATTATAGTTTACTATTCTTTTAAATCAAGTGACCCCATAAATAGAACTAACTGGACAACTTTCTAGAAGGTCAGCAGACTTTGGGGGGTTCCCCTTTAACCTCGGCAGATCAGACCGTCCATCTGAAATGCAAAAGTCTTAATAGTATTTCTTCTATAGATCAGAGAAATCAGACTTCAGGATTTCCGGGCTCCTTGGTATTACAGGATTAAGAGAGATTTTCTCATTTAAGATAAAATTAGACTGATAAATCCAGGTCTGTGAAGCTCTTTACAGAACATTAGGGGTGACGGTCCGGAGTCAGGAGATGCATTCATTAAAACTGAGTTAAATACCGTCACATGTGACCGGGGTTAACCTGCGAGCTAATACCTGTTCTTATTTAGGATCTGCTCACTTCTATCAGAAATTTTAGTTCTTAAAGCTGCATCAATATCTCTGTGTGCACAGGGCTCTGGAAATGTTCCGATTAAAATAATAATAATAATAATAATAATAATAATAATAATAATAATAATAATAATAATAATAATAAATATCTGATTCTGCTGACACTAACCTATCTATCTGCAGGGCTGGGGTGATATGCTGGTTCTGGTGACACTAACCTATCTATCTGTAGGGCTGGAGTGATATGCTGGTTCTGGTGACACTAACCTATCTATCTGCAGGGCTGGGGTGATATGCTGGGTCTGGTGACACTAACCTATCTATCTCCAGGGCTGGGGTGATATGCTGGGTCTGGTGACAGTAACATATCTATCTGCAGGGCTGGGGTGATATGCTGGGGTCTGGTGACAGTAACCTATCTATCTGCAGGACTGGGGGGATATGCTGGGTCTGGTGACACTAACCTATCTATCTGCAGGACTGGGGTTATATGCTGGGTCTGGTGACACTAACCTATCTATCTGCAGGGCTGGGGTGATATGCTGGGTCTGGTGACACTAACCTATCTATCTGCAGGGCTGGGGTGATATGCTGGGTCTGGTGACACTAACCTATCTATCTGCAGGGCTGGGGTGATATGCTGGGTCTGGTGACAATAACCTATCTATCTGCAGGGCTGGGGTGATATGCTGGGTCTGGTGACACTAACCTATCTATCTGCAGGGCTGGGGTGATATGCTGGGTCTGGTGACACTAACCTATCTATCTGCAGGGCTGGGGTGATATCCTGGACTCTGGTGACCCTAACCTATCTATCTGCAGGGCTGGGGTGATATGCTGGTTCTGGTGACACTAACCTATCTATCTGTAGGGCTGGGGTGATATGCAGGTTCTGGTGACAGTAACCTATCTATCTGCAGGGCTGGGGTGATATGCTGGTTCTGGTGACACTAACCTATCTATCTGCAGGGCTGGGGTGATATGCTGGGTCTGGTGACACTAACCTATCTATCTGCAGGGCTGGGGTGATATGCTGGGGTCTGGTGACAGTAACCTATCTATCTGCAGGGCTAGGGTGATATGCTGGTTCTGGTGACACTAACCTATCTATCTGCAGGGTTGGGGTGATATGCTGGGGTCTGGTGACAGTAACCTATCTATCTGTAGGGCTGGGGTGATATGCTGGTTCTGCTGACACTAACCTATCTATCTGCAGGGCTGGGGTGATATGCTGGGTCTGGTGACACTAACCTATCTATCTGCAGGGCTGGGGTGATATGCTGGGTTTGGTGTCACTAACCTATCTATCTGCAGGGCTGGGGTGATATGCTGGGGTCTGGTGACACTAACCTATCTATCTGCAGGACTGGGGTGATATACTGGGGTCTGGTGACACTAACCTATCTATCTGCAGGGCTGGGGTGATATGCTGGGGTCTGGTGACACTAACCTATCTATCTGCAGGGCTGGGGTGATATACTGGGGTCTGGTGACAGTAACCTATCTATCTGCAGGGCTGGGGTGATATGCTGGGTCTGGTGACAGTAACCTATCTATCTGCAGGGCTGGGGTGATATGCTGGGTCTGGTGACACTAACCTATCTATCTGCAGGGCTGGGGTGATATGCTGGGTCTGGTGACAGTAACCTATCTATCTGCAGGGCTGGGGTGATATGCTGGGTCTGGTGACACTAACCTATCTATCTGCAGGGCTGGGGTGATATGCTGGTTCTGGTGACACTAACCTATCTATCTGCAGGGCTTGGGTGATATACTGGGTCTGGTGACACTAACCTATCTATCTGCAGGGCTGGGGTGATATGCTGGGTCTGGTGACACTAACCTATCTATCTGCAGGGCTGGGGTGATATGCTGGGGTCTAGTGGCACTAACCTTTCTATCTCCGGAGCTGGGTTCTGGTGACCTTGCCTTTAAGACCCTATACTCTTGCAAACCTTTCAGCTGTTGGGTTTGTTGAGACAATGGATTGGAAAAAAACATCAGGCAGATATTACAGTATTGAACCCAAGACCCCAATTCTGCAAGACAGCACTGCTAACCACTGAGCCACCCATAATGGAAGGTGATAGTTTGGTTTGTCATGGAATTTACAAAAATTACCTGTAAAATAATTTCCATGTGTAGGTACAGTATGGGCCCATAGTGGTCTCCCACCTTGTTGCTTTGGGGCCACTTATTTGAGAAAGGGGTCTTGTCCTACAAACACTGACCAGTCCCTGATCCATGGCATAGCCGGGGCTCTTTATATTTGCAGGTGATTTGTTGGATCGTTCGGGGAATGGCTCTTTGATGATATTTGGAAGCTGCGGGAAAGTTCTGAATATGATTTAGATTTTCTGCAATATGCTCCCCAGCAGCGTGCGATGGCGTTGTATGACCTTTCTGTCTAGCTGGTGTTTTGCTATTGATTTTAATTACTCAGTTTAATTTACTGCATGCCAACACAAAGCTGTTTACTCGCACTTGCCAAAATGTTGTCATAGTCTCCCAGAGGAAGAGAGAATGAAAAAATTGTATATGTTTTGGAGTTAGAGGCTATTCATTAGGAAGGAGTATCACTCGGCCGCTCTATAAAATGTCACCGGAGCAGCATGGAGACGCTAAGCATTTCCACACACTGTAAAAGAATAAAATGTCAGCCGAGCCCGGACGGAAATAAATCTCCGCGTTGCTGCTGAGCTTTATTGGCCTATTCTGTACTGTACTTATACAAGCTTCATCAGATCAACTATGGAATGCCCTGTCTCATCTCTTCTTGCCGTGTCATTAAATGGAGGAAGATTTGTTAGGACACATATTATAGGTGATGTCGATCGATAATCGGGGGCTGCACTTTGACAGCGGAACATCTCAATCATAGTTACGGTGGGTTGATAATATGGAAAAATTCAGGGATTGCTCCGGCAAAAGCATTTAAAGGGTTATTTGTTTCATTATATATTTATTCTTTAGATTGTACTTGAAGCTCAGTATAGGAAATGTATCATTAGCTCACGTTCCAATGGACACCCCATTATAGTCAATAGGGTCCTTTGGGATGCTTTGTGTGCCATACACTGCCTACCAATAAGTATTTGGACATCCATGCCAATGAAGAGATCTGCGGTCGTGATGTACGTCCTTAAATAGGAAACAGCATTGGCATTAGTTGCATGCAAGATGCCACGAAATGCAGAGTTGTCTCGAGAAAGGGGTAATTGTGGGGTACCACAGAAATGGTCGATCCTTAAGGGACATAGCAAGTGAATGGAAATACCCAAAATCGACAGTGGCCTAGGTGATTGCAAGTGGAAAGTGAACGGTCCCGAGTCGGCCAGGGAAACCGCACCCAACCGATGGCTCACATACACCAGGAGTGTCACCAGGCATCCGGGAGTATTGTGTCGCTCAATCCCATCTGTAAGGAAGCATCTGCTGGGGTCTACCAACTATTGGATAGGAAGAAATGTTTTTTTTCTATTCTACCACATGGGTCCAAATAGGTATAGGTAGACAGTAGAGATGAGCAAATAGTATTTGAAACTGCAGTTTCGATTACCTCACTCCATAGGAATGAATGGGAGCAGCTGGCGTGCGGCCGGCGCTTAACCCCTTGCTGTGCGCCTGCTCCCATTCATTCCTATGGGAACTATGTTTCGAATACTATTCGAATCAACTCTAGTAGACAGTGTACATTCAGTCCCTTGTTTTTCTAATGCTAGCAGATATGCGTAGACCGTACAATCCTCTTCACTAGAAGTATGGATGTATAAAGCAAGGAAGCTGAAGCTGTGGGAGTTATTAAGGATAATGGTTCTGGTGTCGTATGAAAGATAAGATTCTCGTCTTTCATATGACACCAAGATTGCAGTTCTACCTGTATTATTTCCATAGATATCCTCAGATGATAACAGTCAGGATTGGTATATCCCTATAAAGTTGCAGCAGCTCCCAATCCCGAGTCATTGGTAATAACTCTGGAGATCAAAGTAGAACTATAATGAGAATCTCTTCTTTGATATGACACTAGAAACATTGTTCTAAGTTTTAGAAAGCTTGCGATATAACGGCTCGAAGTGATATACAACCTATATAAAAAATTCCAGTAAGTGCCAACTCTGTTCTTCCTTATAGGTTTATCAGAAGTAATAAAACAATAGGATCCGAGATAAGTCATCGCAATTCCTCGAGCCCGACAACAAGGGTGTAATCCACAAAACAGCTGGAGAAGCCATTTTGCACAGATTTCAATCAATGCGAGTTGACTGTGTCCCAGACTCATTCAATAATTATATTTCTTATGCATTCTTAATTAGATCGACGGCTCCAGATTAGCTAAACAATTGCCTCTAGCATTTAAGTAATAGCTATTAAGTTGCAATATAAACAATTTATGGCTAATATTTTTTAAATACCCTGCAAAGTGTATTCTGCCAATAAACGCCCGGAAACAAGAGCCAAATTAAAAGGCTTTTTATATCATTTGGAGCAATTATATCCGTCGCTGTACGTGTTATAAAAGATTAGGCTTTGTAAATAGTCCTTTGTGTCATTTTGATGATCGCCTGGATTAGGCTGTGTGACCTTTCCTATAAGATTTATCAGGTGTGAATAACAATGCCGGGGCTGATGTGTAACAAGGGCCGTTATGGGAAATCTTATCGTGCAGACTTTGGACGAGAACGGAAAAACAAACAAAAATAGCAAACTTTTCTAGTGCGCAAAAGTGGCGAAAGCTAAGGCTTTATGTAAAGCCAAGGCGTTGAAGAAAAATCTCCATAAGGCTAAGGCATCACGGGCCGGAAACGCCGTGTTAAAGCAGTGCGGGAACAACCATGGCGGGAACGAGTTATGGTTCTTCCCGCAGCGGTTTGAACAGAAAGTTCTCAGAGTTTTCCTCCGCGGACTTTCTGTTACCGTTATATCTACGGGAAAGCTGCCGGTGTTTTCGTAGATATAATGAATAGAGATGAGTGGAGTTTTGAATAGCACGCTCCTATAGGAATGAATGGACGCAGCCGGCGCATGCCACTTAACCCCCTGCGCGCTGGCCGATCCCGTTCATTCCTATGGGAGCGTGCTATTCCGAACTGCCGTGTCGAATAGTATTCGATCATCTCTAATAATTAAAATGCTGCGATTTCCAAAACCACGCCGGTTTTGGAAATAGCAGCATGTTTGCGCTGCGGATTTTAACGCAAAGTGGGCATGGGATTGAATGAATCTCATCCACTTTGCTGTTACTGTATAACACCGCCATTTTTCTTGCGGGCGAATCGTGGCATTTGCGGCCTAAAGCTTAGTTCACACAGGTTTTTTGATCCGGATTTTGATGCAGAATCTGCCTCAGAATCCGGTTCCAAAAAACACTTCCCATTGAAATCAATGAAAGACGCTCACTTCTTTTTTTCTGCCAGCGGTTTTTTGATGCTCGTGGAAAAAAGAAGCAAGCCACGCCATCTTGAAGCGGATTTCGCGGAGGAATCCACCGCAGCATCCTCGGCACAACACTCCCTCCCAACTACGCCCATTCGTTTGGGCCTAACCCGGAGCTGAAAGTCATGACTGGACGCTAGTGCACTGCACCAGCATCCAGTCGCGGCTAGCCATTTTTGGACTGGCATCAAAATCCGGTCCAAAAGATCCCGTGTGACCTCAGCTTAAGCCTGGTTGCACAAGACCATGTGATGTGAATGCACGGCACAGAAGGCGGACATCACGGACATAATGAAATGTGCCGCCCATGGACCAGCTGTGCTTGTGTGGCCCCATTCTTTCAATGAATAGGAGTTGCAGAAGCCGGGACAGGAATAGGACCTGCTCCATATTTTGGGGTTCTGACTCTTGGCCACTACACTGATCCTTGTAATTCACGACCAAGTGCACTGCCCCATAGAAATGAATGGATCAGTGTCCTTACCGTAAAAAAACCCAGATAGCGCTCTGACCTTTCATACAGTTGTCTGCAAGGGGCTTAAGAGTCCCAAACTACCACCTAGTATTTAGGATGTTACTATTACCGAGGAGCCTTTATTGGCCTTAAGGGCAGAGCTCCTTTACTCATAGGGCAAATGGGGTATCTGCATTAGCCCCTGTGCTAGTGAGAGCCCCTCAGCCAACCCAGATTGAATGGGACCGTCTTGCAGGCCAGGCAATGTCCTGCTTTTCAGCAATTTCAACCCAACGTAGTTCCTAAGGATGCCGATACAGTTGAAAAAAAATGGTGGGACATGGACGTATCAGCAATGACCGCCATACCGGAGACATCACTACAGCCACAGCCTGCAGGCAAATTTGTGGGAATGGGGTTAGATGAGTTTTTTTTTTCAAAATATTTTTTATATTTGTATGTAATATACTTATATGCATGGTCTTATAGGTCTTTGTACCAGTCTGATCCCTTTGATCCACATCTAGACCTCTCACCTGGCCATTCTGTACCTTTCTGTGCACTGATGAGAGGCGAAAACCTTGAAACATCTGTCCATGAATGGAACCTCTTCCTTCTGGAGGAGTTATACTGTCTTGACTATTATTCCCAGATCATGTCCTTAGGCTTCTTTGAAAACCAGGTTTTAATTTACCTTCCAAAAGGTGGCACTAGAAGCAAATTCAGCTTTTTCTGACATCCAAACCCTTCAAAAATCATCTGTTCTAGCAGCCTCCGGGTGTCAGAAGGTGCTAGTGGACAGACGGCATGTGAGCACCCCGTCCACGGCAAAGTGGTGGTTCTGGTGAACTGTGGTCCTGTATATTTGTACATTGTAGTTAGATTACCCCTAAGACCTCTTTTTTTCCCAAAAGGAGTGACCTTATGTTTAATAACCAGCCTTTATACTCCGATCCACTCATGCCCTTACCTTGGTCCTCTGCACCAGCTCTGGTTCAGCTATGTCTTTGCTATATGGGTACCCGACAGTGTGCACAGTATTCCATGTGTGGTCTGACCAGTGATGGACAAATAACTTGCAGTTATTTAGTAAGACCTCCCACTGGACTCCTAAACAAGTAAAGAAATCAGAAGAGCAACTTGGAACCCCCGGCACCCCAATGCAACAGGGTTGAGCGATTGGAATAGGAAAAGATTGGATCCCGACTGGTGATCTAGCAAATTTCACGATCGAGATCGGCTGGAAAATGATCGGAAATCGGATTTAAAAATCGATCCTGAAATCTCAACCCTATTTATTAGAACATGTAGCACATTTAGAAGTTCCATTAATCTGAGTAGGGTTACTCAGATTCCTACAAGCTCCATTAAGATCAAATGGAACCGACTTGTGGTTGCAGGTGTTACTTCTCCAAAATGTGCCGCATGTGAACATACCCCAGTCATTCCTAGTCATTCTATGTATTACTTTTGGCTTTGTCTCAAAAAACTGCATAAAAAACTGGAACAGATTGTCCAAACCAAACACTGGAAGGAATTTAGTAGGACTGGCATTGCTTACTCCAGTCTCCATCCATTCCTAGCTGGTGCAAGATGTGCTTAAGAAGCTGGAACCGCATCTTGGGTGGTCCCGGGCACCAGAACCGAAATCTAGATTTTAACTAGAACTCACCCTAGATAATCTAATAATATTAGGCCTAGATGTAAATCCCACGTACAGACCCGACCCCGGACATGCTGTATATAGAAATCTCATATATCTTATAGGATTTATTTCACATCTATCGGTCCGTCTTCAGCTTTATCCATAATTAAAGAGCATCAGATTCTGTTTACACAATAAAAACGTATAAAACACGAACTAACAGAATGAAAAATAATAACATTAAAGGCAATCTGACTCCGTACAAAGCCTGTAATGTCCTAAAATAACATTAGCGCCGGGTCAGACTGGCTCCAGATTAGTTCCCATGGACCCATTTACTCATCAGCACTTTGTGGACTGTAAATCTTACTTTTACATCTGATCCGTTCCCTGTTTGTTAATGCCGGCAGAACGCGCTCCTCCGATATCACTGACAACAGGAATAATAGCGCCTGCGATGCAGAAATTGATACGTTCCATTACGGCATAACTCTTCTATCTCCAATTATTGATCCACATAAATAGTTTCAGATTACATCCCATATCGTTCACGGGAGCCGCGGAAAGTTTACCAAGATGCATTAACTGTAAGGAATTTATTTTGTATACAGCTCTCAATTCTGCAGCTCAATACTGAGCTATAAACAGGCATCCGTGTATCCATCCACCAACCAGCTGCAATGGTGTAGGGCAAACACTTAAAGGGGTTGTCCCAGTTAATGTATTCAGCTGTTCCGGGTTATTGCTGCCAATGGACCGGGCCACATCATGGCCCCCAAGTCAAGTCCACGGTTTCTGTATATACCAACCCACAGATAATGTGATGTCATTGGAGGGAGGGGGCAAAGTGACCCAGGGGTGGAGCAAATGGGGTCCATCAGCAGCAATAACTCAGGACATGTAAGTGAATTAACAGTCCCTGGACATCCCCTTTAAAAGGACATCCCACAAAGGACATTATCATCTACCCCCAAGGTACAATATCATAGCTAAGACCATCAACAATAAACTAGAATAGGGATCCTGAGATTCATAGAGTGTCAGTACACATGCCTGACCGCCACTCCATTCAATGTCTATGGGGTGGCTGGATAGGTAAGGCCCCCAGTTATCAGATATGTATCATCTATTCTATGGAAGAGACAGGAAAAAGTTGTAGTAAAAGAAGTGGTCATGGTCAGGACAGGCAGAGTACGTTCTGCATGGTGGTTAGGCAGGAGGTCAGGTCAGGCAGCATAGGTTCCAAGTCAGTATACAGGCAAAGGTCAGGACAGGTATGAAAAACAGGGCCAAGGTCAGATAGCAGGGGGAAAAGATAAAGTACAGAGAAACACCTCTGGAACACACTAGCAGGCTATGAACGTTTTTGCTCAGGCACCTTCCAATGCAAGAGATTGACTGGGAAAAAATAAAACTTTTGCAACTTCTTAACAGACCAATGCACCCTATAGGCAAGGACTGGGTAGCGATAAAGACATTTGTATACTCAGACTACGAAGCAATCGATTGTTGTCAAAGATCCATCACAAGTTACAAAAAAACACAATCCCTTAGACACCATGGGGCCGATTTACTTTGGAATCTTCGCTAGATTCCTCAGATTTGCAACTTTTTAACCAATATCGTTGCCACCAGAATGTTTTCGCTACATTCAATATACTTCACCCCAGTCTATTGGTGCAACTAATGACTGAATCTATAAACCGGCGTCGATTTCATCACAGATGCCACATCCCATCGGAGGAGCCCCACCAGTCTCCATAAATATCCCTCTTTACGTCCAGACTTCTATCACATCTACGTAGCGGCAAATTCGTTTAAAGAAATATTTTTATCATCTGCAATTCTTAACACAACGACCTCGAAGCTGATTTACCTCCGTGGGCCGGAGCCGCCGTCCGTCCGAGGCTCGGTACGAAGAACATAACAAGAAGTGAAAGCCTATAGTGAAGCACAATGTTATTAAAGCCATCTTTCTTGCTCGTACTGATTCTTCGATTGAACTTTGTTATGTCAAAAAGTTCCCTCCTTATCAAATTATCATCTGGGAATTGTAATTTGCCGCCGTGATTGAACTGTTTGGAATTCAGCATAGAAAATCCTATTAATCTGGAGTGCCTAATTTCAATTCTGAATAATTGCCAAGGTAAAGTGCTGCCTTCATTTCACACGGGTTAAATAGAATGGATTATAGAGAGGGGTGGTGAAGAAGGACGTTTAGTGTGACACGTCTTGTGTGGATGCTGTCGCAACGTGACACTCGGAGTTGTTAAGTGCCGCTGAATACGGGACATCAAGGTCTTAAAAATAAAACCGGTAATGGGACGATTCTGAACAGCGCTGAGTTCAATTGATCTGTAACAATACGATCTGATCATCGTGTCATTCACGCCAATTTTGTTTGATCAAACTATTCAGAGGAGAGAGTTTTTGTTTGTCGTTTGGGAAAGTTTTTTGTTTGATTGGATTTGATGTCACCTTGGGTAAGACGCTACTTGTGTTGTGCTATTGTCGTAGACATGACATAATACAGTGTGCAGGGGCCACTAAGGGATATAATACAGTGTGCAGGGGCCACTAAGGGACATAATACTGTGTGCAGGGGCCACTATGGGACATAATACTGTGTGCAGGGGCCACTATGGGGGATAATACTGTGTGCAGGGGCCACTATGGGGGATAATACTGTGTGCAGGGGCCACTATGGGGGATAATACTGTGTGCAGGGGCCACTAAGGGATATAATACTGTGTGCAGGGGCCACTATGGGGCATAATACTGTGTGCAGGGGCCACTATGGGACATAATACTGTGTGCAGGGGCCACTATGGGACATAATACTGTGTGCAGGGGCCACTATGGGGGATAATACTGTGTGCAGGGGCCACTATGGGGGATAATACTGTGTGCAGGGGCCACTTTGGGGGATAATACTGTGTGCAGGGGCCACTATGGGGTATAATACTGTGTGCAGGGGCCACTATGGGACATAATACTGTGTGCAGGGGCCACTATGGGGGATAATACTGTGTGCAGGGGCCACTATGGGGGATAATACTGTGTGCAGGGGCCACTATGGGGGATAATACTGTGTGCAGGGGCCACTAAGGGATATAATACTGTGTGCAGGGGCCACTATGGGGCATAATACTGTGTGCAGGGGCCACTATGGGACATAATACTGTGTGCAGGGGCCACTATGGGACATAATACTGTGTGCAGGGGCCACTATGGGGGATAATACTGTGTGCAGGGGCCACTATGGGGGATAATACTGTGTGCAGGGGCCACTAAGGGATATAATACTGTGTGCAGGGGCCACTATGGGGCATAATACTGTGTGCAGGGACCACTATGGGACATAATACTGTGTGCAGGGACCACTATGGGGCATAATACTGTGTGCAGGGGCCACTATGGGACATAATACTGTGTGCAGGGGCCACTATGGGGCATAATACTGTGTGCAGGGGCCACTATGGGACATAATACTGTGTGCAGGGGCCACTATGGGGCATAATACTGTGTGCAAAGGCATCTAAGAGACATAATAGAGTGCGCAGGAATGCGGAGGAGGGGGTCGGTTGAGGTGTTCGGTGTCGGTCGGAGGGGGGGGGGGCATATCAAAAGTTCTCCACGGGGCCCTGCCATTCCTAGTTACGCCACTGGTCTATGGGGTCCGTGTGCTTTCACTGCACACCACTTGCCAATGAGTTTGGTATTCCATTCCCTACACGGACTCCCCGGACAGATTACCAATGCAGATGTGAACAAGGGGTAAGGCCAGACAAGAAGATCCACATTCAGACTCACCCAAACTAACCAACCAGATCAAGTCCATCAAAAATCACAGGCAAAAAATTTCTGCTGGCAAGACTTTTCACCAGGAGATGGGGCAGCAAAAGCAATGGATATGTGACGGACCCCACTGGAGTTAAAGCGGTGATATCTTTTGATGTTTCATTCGTTCTTCTGTTCCTATAATGGAACACAGGGACAGGTGTAAACAACGTAGGTGTGAACTTGGCCCAGTTCAGCCATTACATACCCATCGGTACAATGGCCGGCAAGGAGGGTGAAGGGCACCATGGCTCTTCTGTATGCAGTCAGATCTCACATCTGTCCAAGCATTGTGTAATACAAAAATACAAAACTTCATGGACTATGGACTGGTTACAAAAAATTTCATAACCAGTGTATTTGCTTCCAGACCAGGCAGGCGATTCATTTATGTTATTGTTTAAGTCTCGATATTTTTTTGCCTGAACAAAATAGGGAACATTGGGTTCAATATTTAACAAGCACTTACAAGGTACCATGATTCTTTGCTCGGAGTGTGGAGTGTTACATCAGTTTTAACACCCCGCGGTGTGTCATTATCTCTATCCAGAGGGTACTATTTGTGCAGGGAGAAAATGAATGTTTCATCACACAGTTTGTTAACCCCTTTCACTGTCAAAAACGTTGACATCATCACTCAGGATGACTAGACTGGATCGATAGGACTTCAGAGAATACGCTAGCAGCTCTCTACTTAGATGAGTCACCTAAGGTTTCCACCATAGCCAAAGAAAAGTCTGAAGAAGAACTGAAAACCTCAAATGATCTTCATTCCAAATTGCTCATTTTTTTTTTTAAGAGACACCAGGACTGGTCGAGTCTGCTAAGGTGACTACACTCACCGGCCACTTTATTAGGTACACCATGCTAGTAACGGGTTGGACCCCCTTTTGCCTTCAGAACTGCCTCAATTCTTCGTGGCATAGATACAACAAGGTGCTGGAAGCATTCCTCAGAGATTTTGGTCCATATTGATATGATGGCATCACACAGTTGCCGCAGATTTGTCGGCTGCACATCCATGATGCGAATCTCCCGTTCCACCACATCCCAAAGATGCTCCTCTATTGGATTGAGATCTGGTGACTGTGGAGGCCATTGGAGTACAGTGAACTCATTGTCATGTTCAAGAAACCAGTCTGAGATGATTCCAGCTTTATGACATGGCATTGCATTATCCTGCTGAAAGTAGCCATCAGATGTTGGATACATTGTGGTCATAAAGGGATGGACATGGCCAGCAACAATACTCAGGTAGGCTTTGGCGTTGCAACGATGCTCAATTGGTACCAAGGGGCCCAAAGAGTGCCAAGGAAATATTCCCCACACCATGACACCACCACCACCAGCCTGAACCGTTGATACAAGGCAGGATGGATCCATGCTTTCATGTTGTTGACGCCAAATTCTGACCCTACCATCCGAATGTCGCAGCAGAAATCGAGACTCATCAGACCAGGCAACGTTTTTCCAATCTTCAATTGTCCAATTTCGATGAGCTTGTGCAAATTGTAGCCTCAGTTTCCTGTTCTTAGCTGAAAGGAGTGGCACCCGGTGTGGTCTTCTGCTGCTGTAGCCCATCTGCCTCAAAGTTGGACGTACTGTGCGGCGTTCAGAGATGCTCTTCTGGCTACCTTGGTTGTAACAGGTGGCTATTTGAGTCACTGTTGCCTTTCTATCAGCTGGAACCAGTCTGGCCATTCTCCTCTGACCTCTGGCATCAACAACGCATTTCCGCCCACAGAACTGCCGCTCACTGGTTTTTTTTTCTTTTTCGGACCATTCTCTGTAAACCCTAGAGATGGTTGTGCGTGAAAATCCCAGTAGATCAGCAGTTTCTGAAATACTCAGACCAGCCCTTCTGGCACCAACAACCATGCCACGTTCTAAGGCACTCAAATCACCTTTCTTCCCCATACTGATGCTCGGTTTGAACTGCAGGAGATTGTCTTGACCATGTCTACATGCCTAAATGCACTGAGTTGCCGCCATGTGATTGGCTGATTAGAAATTAAGTGTTAACGAGCAGTTGGACAGGTGTACCTAATAAAGTGGCCGGTGAGTGTATATTGTATGTTACTTATACTTAAAGGTGGCGTCTCATCAAGAAATTCCCTTGCTTAGATTTAAAGAGGTTGGGAATATTGAGCAACGCCTTGTCTACTCAGGCCGGTGATATCACGTCGACTGGTCTCATGGCCATGCCCCAGCTCAGTCTCCTACAAATGAATGGGGCACAACTGCAATACTAAGCCCAGCCACTAGGCAATGTATGGCGCTATGTTTGTAAGGAAGCCACAGCAATGGATATTGCATATTGTTCTTTACTATACTATGGTGGAGGATGTCACCCTGTGTATACTCCATTTTGGATTCCAGGGTCATGTGGGGCCATGTCTGTAGCCATTCAGTCTTAAAGGGATACGACTCCATTCCAGTTTCTTATCCAATTTTACAACTTTACCACCATTCATGTTATAGTATACTAGTCCAACCTGTTCTTTGTCTATATACTGTACTTAAACTACCTCTTCCCCTCCATTAAAGCAGAACCCACTATATATACACCATAGCTGTGTGTGTGTGTGTTTCTCTAACCTAGCTTATACAGCAACTTTATTCATTTGGATTTCAATATGGTGATACTTAGAGTGGATTGCGCTCACACGATTGATACATTAAAGCAATAGAACATGTTTGACAGCTATGTAGAGCCTTCAAAAGAAGAAAAACACCCTTGTTCTTTAACATAGTTTGCAAAACCAACTGAACATGGTGGCAGATCTGTGTTGTACATGTTGCAGTGCTGTGTACCCTTGGTCCATTGCTGAGGGAGTGGGAACGATATTTGTCACACAGGGGATAATAACGCTCCTTGAGGAGTGGGCACCTCTGCAGGCGTAAGGAGACTTACAAAGCCATTTTTGCTCCACTAGGGGATTATGCAAATCTATTTCCTAGGATGTAATCAGGAAAACAGTGCCTCTATATGCTGTCTGTTAGGACAGCACCCTTAACATCATGCATGACTTTTTCAATAAGCCTAATAACATGATGCGGGGTTATTACCAAACCAGTATATCCATTCCAAAAGGAACAGAATCCCAGCTGTGGACAGAACTGTTTGGATCTGGTTGGATCTCATCAGCACAGCGTAGGGAAACTGGTTTGGCTGGGTGAGAAACTTTAGACCAGGGACAGAGGATAATAAAACTCCTCGAGGAGTGGGCACCTTTGCAGGCGTATGGAGACTTACAAAGCCATTTTCACTTCACTAGGGGATTATGGGAAATATGCAAATCTGTTTCCCAGGATGTAATTAGGAAAACAGTGCCTCTGTACGCTGCCTGTTAGGACAGCCCCCTTAACATCATGCATGACTTTATCAATAAGCCTAATAACATGATGCGCGCAGTGTACAGAGGTACTGTTTTCCTAATTACATCCTGCATATTCCCCATTTGTCACACAGTAATAGTTTATTACTGTTACCTGTCAACTCCTAGACACCCGCCTTAGGCACCAGCAGAGTTTGCCCCATCCTTGCCTGGAGAACACGCCCCTGCTTGGAAGTAGGTTGGAATTTCAGGGTTTAGGTGGTTTGCAGTCCAAAGACCAGTCTCTCTAACAACGTTATCGTATGACATGCCAAATTCATTGTAAGTGACCTTCCCCTTTAAGTATAACATTTTCTGCCAAACTACAAAATAGAGCAGTCACGACAAAAGCAAAAACTCTTAAAATATGCGGCAAACATCCAAAGGGGTGCGCGGATAAACTCTGCACTCACGCAGTCTTTCTCAGCCCAGGCTGCCAGGTTATCTCCCCACCGTACAATAAGTCACTAACTGCGCGGCACCGGCCTGTATTACATTCAGATTTCGTTCTTTATGGAAAACTTGTGCTTTTCCAGAGCTTGTAGAAATAAATCTGTTTCTTGTGTTTATCCATTTATCTTCCCTCCCTCCCACACAGCCGTGCCCTGGGTGCAGCGAGGCAGGCTCACTTTTTCTTTGCTAAAAGTAGGCTAACTGCCAATTTCTCGACCTTTTCCTCTTTTTTATGCGGCACGTTCCGTTTGCTTCATTTATGTTTGTTATTTTAAGTGGAACGCATCTCAGTAGAAACAAATGCGAAGGGCACCGGCAACTACAGCACAATTACATACATTATATGATTTCATTTACAATGGTTCCACTTCAGCGTAATGAGACCAAGGTCTGGCTAGTATTTTCTCTCTTTTTTTTAATTTTCTTAACCAGTAGGAACAATTATTCAGATATTCACCGTTATGATATGGTTGCCAAGGATGAGAAGATACTTGATGCTCTTCAGGAATGGAGTGAAAACAAAAAAGATTGCAGGATAATGAAGAGGGAGCAAAGAGCATCTCCGGCTGTGGAGGACCCATCTAGTCCTGTATTATACACAATACATTGGTTTAAATGGACAAGGAGTAATACTTAATGTCCCCTGTAGGGGCACTGTAGGAAAATATAACACTGCCAGGTCTCCCAACTGGTTATAGCTTATTTTTTGGTAGTGGCATTTTGTAATGAAGACTAGAAGAAGAGAAGTCCATTTATAGTCTCTCGTCCAATTCCAAATTGGATATGGAGATAGGCAACAGATCGCTGGATGGTTGAATGGCTGAGCTAACCTTCCCATTGAGTGTCATACACTGGAACTAACATCCATAAATGATACTCAATGGACACATCAGTTAGTTACAATCCTACTAACCAGTGTGCAGATTTCAGACCAGGGTGGAGATGACACATGGACAGCCCCATTAAAGAGTCACATTGATGTGATAGTGATACTTTATATACAAGCAAGTGACTTTCATTTAACATTGGGGCTCATCACAATGCCTCATATGTTCTTCCCATGTTTGTGAGAATACCCTCCTCTGCTTCATAAGGGTACAAATTTAGCAATGTTTGCAAATGGCATGCTACTATGACAAGATGAGGGGGTGACTTCCTTAGTAAGCAACCCTAGGTGAGGATCAAGGTGAAGACTATTATTGGCGATACATAGTCCCTACCCAAGACCATAAGTGGTCATACGTAGTCCCTACCCAAGACCGTAAGTGGCCATATGTAGTCTCTACCCAACACTATAAGTGGCCATACATAGTCCCTACCCAAGACCATAAGTGGCCATACGTAGTCCCTATCCAAGACCATAAGTGGATATATATAGTCCCTACCCAAGACCATAAGTGGCCATACATAGTCCCTACCCAAGACCATAAGTGGCCATATGTAGTCTCCATCCAACACCATAAGTGGTCATACGTAGTCCCTACCCAAGAACATAAGTGCCCATATGTAGTCATTACCCCACACCATAAATGGACATATCTAATCCCTACCGAAGACCATAAGTGGCCATATGTAGTCCCTACCCAAAACCATAAGTGGCCATACATAGTCTCTACCCAACACCATAAGTGGCCATACATAGTCCCTACCCAAGAACATAAGTGGCCTTACGTAGTCTCTACCCAACACCATAAGTGGTCATACGTAGTCCCTACCCAAGAACATAAGTTGCCATACGTAGTCTTTACCCCACACCATAAATGGCCATATCTAGTCCCTACCCAAGACCATAAGTGGCTATACACAGTCCCTGCCCAAGACTGGTTTACATTGCTTTATAAACAGGTTTAGCTGATGTTATGTTCATTTTCTATTGTTCTACAGTTGTGCACTACCAGTACTGTGCAGGAGGTGTAACACTTAAACTTAAATTAGGCCCGGTTCACATCTGCTTCCAGGTTCCCATTTGGGGAGGCTGCTTGGGGACCACCCAAATGGAAGCCTATATGCATAAAAAAGCGGTTACTTGGGATACCCCCAGACGCCATAGACTATAATGTGGTCCATGTGCATTCTGCTTAGTTTCTGTATGAAACATGCTGAGAGAAAAGTCCTACAAGCAGGAGCGCTGCAACATTTGTAAACTTGGCCATTGCTACATCTTCTATTGATGAGTTATTTGGCTGTACCAATCAACCAAAGTGAATCTACTGCAAGTCTGAGATAGGAAAGTTTCATTGTAAGCCTGGAAATGACGACAATCTTTGTACAGGGCTACAGAATACATTGGTGTTATATCAACCTAAAGCAAATACAATTTGCCTCTCTTTCCTATTTGCTCTTTAGCAGTCTATGCGAGCCTAATGATTGCAATGTGCGGACCTAATAGCCTGACACCTAATATATATGATGTGTGTCAGGCCTGGGATTGTATTGGGTGTGTTGGCACCAATAGCCCACCCGTGGTGCTGTATTTTCCACCACTGCATGAGATGTTGCTGTACATTTCGAAGTAGAGTAGAGACTCTTTTAGCTTCAATGAAAGTCGTGCGGAGTCCTGACAGCTAGGGCTGCCCGCACTGCCTGCCACTTGTTTGTTAGCAACACTTCCTCTGCTTGATTCTGTCATCTTGGATGCTTCTTTCTTCTTACACCATCTTTTCCAACTGTGAACCTCTCCTTGTCCTCTGCTGTAATGTTTGCTCTTTACTGAGTTAGCAGACGGGTCACATAGCAGTGGGGTTTTCTCATACTAACAAGCCGCCATACCCACCAGCTCACTTTGATGCTCTCCACTTAGTTTAATGCTCCTGCCCAAGTCATCTCTGTTGACAGGTTTATACTCAGCAGTATACTGTATTTCACAGCAATACACTGTTGTGTAACCGGCTCCAATCCATGCGCTTTACTGGAATGTGAGGAGCTGTCCAGGTGCTGAAATCCGAGAAATTATTGCAAAACATAATGTGCATCTAAATGGGTTCGGAAAAGACATTCTCATAGACCCTATTAACAAACTCTGTACTGTATACTTACCCTCTATTCAGATGACTGGTCACAAAATAGGGACATTTTATACGGCTGTTTTGCATCTATGTTGCACCTGTTTTCACTGATCCCCTATAGACTCCAGACTACTGAGAGATCTGTCAAATTAAAACAGATCATCAAAAAGTAGTCATGTGAACAGCACCATTGAAATGTAGCATCTCAAGTTTCCAGAGCATATTATACAGGGGGGGTCTTAAGAGCATTTTATAGGGTGTGGGTCCTCTGTGGGCAGCATATTATACTGTGTTGGGCCAATGTGGAGCATTATACTGTGGGCGGCTCTGGAGAGCATACTATATTGTGTGGGGCATTAAACTGTGTGGATTATAGTATCCTGTTTGGGGTCACTGCAGAACAGTATACTGTGTGGGGGCGTTGTGGAGCATTTTACATGGAGGAGCATGTTACACTGTGTTAAGCACCTTCACTATTTACATCACATGCCATCTGTTATAGCAGTCATGCAATGTTGTTACAGGCTGTCGTTACTATAAAACAGATACTGTGTAATGTAAATAGTGAAGGGGTCACGGCACTCAGTACCTTTAAACAGCTGATCACCAGGGGTCTTAAATGTTGGACCCCACTGATCTGTGAGATCTCTTAGACCCTGAGGATCCCTGCAGGATCCATGCCGGGCGTTGCGCTGCTCATTCACCGTATTTTGATAAACGCAGTTCTGGGTACTATAGTTCTATCTGTCAAGTATCTGAGATACTGCTGCAGCGCACATAACCATCACCATCAAGACAAGAAAACCTAAAAAGGCAGAGAAAAGATGCTAAAATAAAATGACAAACATAAAACCTTTTTATTAAAAAAAAATCCACAAAAATTGTTTGAATAACCCAAATGAAAACATGTTCTAGCCTCCAAAACCTTCAGAATATATATCCAGTTATGGATCAGGCAAAATGGCTCAACCATAAAGTGGATCATTTATTTCGGATAGTATTGTATTGTCTAGTTTTTACTGCATAAAAGGATTTCTGACCCCTTTGGCACCTCGGAACACTGAGGAAAATAAATCATGGAACGTAACGCTGCCCCATTTCTTGAGTAGCCATGGGCCTCCAGTCTAGGTCTATCTGCTGGAAACAGCTGTAGACTTCTTTTTTTTTTCTGTTTTCGTCTCAAGAGTTAAAGACTCCACCTCCGTCTGAGTTGGTAATGGTATATTTGTCCTTATGTGATTATCTGACTTTGAAGTTGGATCGGGAGCGACGGCTACAGTCGAAAAAATAAAAAGCTTATCTTAAAAAGGCCAAACATAGGAAATGCTATGACCTATATACAGAACACAGAAACATATCCCCTTTACATACACTGCTTATTCTGTACCAATGATTGTAGTTGTTTGATTAGAAACCTACATATGCATCTCATTGGATATATTGGATATATTTACATCACCCCAAAATTTTAGGATCGTCTTGATCTTCATGACCTGGACAAGAAAAGTGATACCATCATAAAGTTTAATGGCCGACATAAAAGTAGTCCAAACCCGCCCATTTAGTCAGGACCAGTGGACCATCTACTGTGCATGGACTCCTAAGACTCCCCACTAAGGAACATTTTGGGAACATAAAGATGGGGCGGTTGGATTTCAACACATTTGATCCTTTATTTCTGGAAGATAATGTGTTTTTGTCAGTACGTAACAATATATAAATGCCTGGACAAATCCTGATGTCTCCATAAGGGATGGGAATTTTAGTGTAAATCCTGCCCTCGTCCAATTTAATGCTCCATGCACATGAATGTGTACCTTTTTAGAATATGAGGAAATCCACAAACTCCTTGCAGATGTTGTTCGTGGCGGGGTTCGAACCCAGGACTCCAGCGCTGCAGTGCTAACCACTGAGCCATTGTACTGCCCCATGAATGTATGTGTAGTACGCTAACCTATTATATTCTAGTGTTCTTATACACACGCTTATGTATTATTAACAGTCCATGTATGAAGCCACTAAATCGGATCAAAGGTCAAAACAGGTTGGTGAAGACACCAACATGGATATCATGAGCCACATGTGTATTTTACTATGGGCCTAACATACACACACACACATGTGCATGTACCCTAAAATAGCAAAGGGTAAGATAAATAAACACCATGCACATACTAATTCCAAAAGGCAGGTTACGCAGGACCCATCACCAAAACCATTTTCCAAAGATGCAAAACTTAAATATCAGATAAAATTTCTATGCATGACTATAGCATAAAGTGAGTAGATTTACTAAGCTTTTTACATTAGAAGTCTGTATTCCTTTGAATCAAAAATACTGAACATATAGGGCATAATGTTAGCTAGTTATATGGCTAACACTGATGTCCATTAACCCACTACCCACTGCACTAGGGGTACCGGAAAGAACTGGGTACCATCAGAACAAGACCATCTAAACTGATCATCTAGTTCTAGACCGACTACAAAGGTAAGTTTGTTACATAGTTACATAGTTGATGAGGTTGGATAAAGACATTAGTCCATCAAGTCCAACCTATAACCCTACAATCCCTACAGTGTTGATCCAGGGGAAGGCCAAAAACGTGAGCATGAATTAAGGGTATCAACTGTATTTTATGCTTGTTTGTTTGTTTTTCCCCAGAAAAAAACCTCCATCTCTATCCATGAGTTGTGTCTGGAACTACAGCTCAGTCCTATTAACTTCAAGGAGTTGCACTACCATACATAACCCATGGACAAGAGTGGTGCTGTTTCTTCTTCAAAAATTAAGACGCAGATACTTTTATATAATCCCTTTAAAATGGGCTCTGGAACGCGATACAAATCACATATCTATATTACAATCTAGAGGTTAATATTGGGCCCATAGACGCTTCTATTACTGCAGTTCTGAACCAGCCCTATCATCAGAAAGGATGACATTAACATATCCAGTTATTGTGTAATACTTATTGTTTCTGCATGGTATTGTTTCTGCACAAAGCAACCATAAATGACAATCTGGGGTATAATAGAAATGAATATTTTAGTTAACTTCTATGAGAATGTAGCTGAGAAATGTGATTCTCCCAGCCTGTGCAGTTTTGGATAACACAGCTTTGCAAGTGCGGTAACTATGTATTGGCTGAGTCAAGCTAAAGAGTTGGGCATCCGCCTGGGTTACAGAAATTAAAGTGAAGCTCCGATTTTGTTTCATTTTTAAGAGGTATTCTAAGATTACATAGACACAACATATTAACAAGGCTTCGGCTTGTCTAGTGTTCGCATATTTGCTATTTACATGAAGTTAAAAAACTATCTAGAGGGACGTTATGAAATTTACTTATTGTTAATGTGTATGTCCACCTTTTGAGCTGGTGCTGGTGGTCGCACGTGCTCAGTGACGCTCCTCATGATCAGGACTTTAGCAATCCCAATCCTCTGGTTACTCGGGACGTTCTGCTATTCCACATAGTGCCAAGGACTGCAATAGCATTGTAGGGCACAGTCATGTCCGGGAATGGTCCATTGGACTGAAGCGTCACATTTGTTGGATTGCCTTTAGAAATAAAACCTTAAAGCGTAAGTCAACTTTTTAAAATGTTCTCATAGGTCAAAAGGGCAGATAAAGGTAAAGCAAAAAGTGCCTGTGACTCTAAGTATTTCTTCTGTCTTTATACCTTATCTATGTGATTTCAGTACATTTTCCATTTTCAGTTTCCAGTGAAGTCTATGGAAACAGGAGGAAGAGGAGAGACACAGAGATATGTGTCTGTATACAGCATTAAATGAGTCGTTTCTGACAGCAGAAGGTTAGATAGTAACTCCTGATAACCTGGTTGTGTTGTGTAAGGGAACTGTCTCTCTATTGTGCAGATGTTTCTCTGTTTGAGTATCTCCCCTATTCCTCCCCCTTCCCTCTCCATAGATGTCTATTGTACAGATGGCATAAAGAGACAAATATGTGAAGAATCGGGTACTTTGCTCACATAAAGTATATTACTAAGCTTATCATTACCTGATTTTTAGTTTAAAGATGCAGTTTAATGAACAACGTTAATGGGGTTGTCCAGGAATTATAGGAAACTTGGGGTGGCTAAGGATGGGTGTAAAACAGCAACAAATACCCCTTCACTTACTTATCCCTTGTATTCCCTAACCTGAGAATGGTGGAGTAGAAGCATTGAGGTTCATTCACATGACTGCTGAGTAGGGTTGATCTTTTCGGATCCCGATCGGTGCTCGAGCAAATTTCACAATCAGGATCGGAATCGGCTGGAAAATGATCAAAACTTGGATCTTGAAATCTCAAGATCGGCTCAACCCTAAAAGTGACTTTTCCCATAGAGAAGCATTGACTAGGGTTGAGCAATCAGGATTGGGAAAGATCAGATCCCGATTAGCGATCGAGCAAATTAGGATTGGCTGGAAAATGATCGGAAATCGGATTTTAAAATCGATCCTGAAATCTCAAGATCGTCCCAACCCCACTGGCCTCAGTGGTTGTTGGTGAAGGATCGGTGACGTTTCTCAGATACTTTGGTTTCTTCCCAGCCACTGCTTAGTCCACAGATTGGTCATGTGAACTTGCACCTAGGGGCTCCTACGCCTAATAATAACATACATGCAATTATCAATCCCTATGACTATCAATCCCATCTGTCACTAGGTTTCTCGGATTATTACTCGCCACCAACCTTGACATATATCATTGAGATCTTCAGGTTACATCATCATATTAGGTAAGCGCTCTTCATGCAGTTAACTGATATATCCCATAGGTGGTGCTCTACTGTATGGCTACAAGAAGACGAACCGTAAAAGACGGACATCTGCCTCGTCCGGCTTCCTATACAATGCAGATAAAGTCATATTTACGACCTCGCCGTCCGCTGCATATTTCACGAACGCGAATTTCTGTTTACGTAGCAGGCTTGCGGCAAATGCAATCGAATCATAGCAACAGGCAAGAGTGGGAGGCCAAAAACTCATTTAATGTGACCGAGTAATGTCAATTCCAAGAACAAGACAGAGACCCGTGTCTTCAAACTTTCAATCTGCCTCCATTATATGTGATCAAGGTGGATCCACAGGGGATAGGAATTACTGGCAGGGCCAGGACAAGTGAAGAGGCAGTGAATCTATAAGACATATTAATCATCTTCTCCTTCCCTTCACTGGCGTCAGCCTCTGCCTTCGACTCCCCGGCGCCTGGAAAATGGATTCTCTGTCCCCACAGGTACAAGTGAGAGCTTTCCAGGGGCAAGCCATCAGAATAGTAATTACTGACACTGCTAAGATCAGCCCTAAACAGGCCAAAAGGGAGCGACGGTGCATTGTGGGGAGAAAGTGTTGCTGTTTTTACTTTGCTACAATGTATCGAGCTTCAGTGTAACCCGCGGATTGCAAAGATAGGTTAATACACAAAGTCAGAAAAATAATCCACTGACTATTTTAGCGCCTCGCTGACGGGAGACGAGGCAACATCTGCTGTCGATTTCACATGCAGTCAGGAGGAATATAATAAATGCTGCAATATTGGATTTTCTGTAAAACCGCATGTCAGATATTTACAGATAAGAGTTAATAACCAACAGCAGCGTCTACCAATGAGATTTACCACTGGGGGGAAAACAACTTCCCGGCTCCAGCCCTGGCACATTCATATTGTCATGATATATATATCCAGAAAGAGCTGACAGGTTGTCGTCTGACACAGAACACGTGATGTTATATTATCTGGGCTTTACAGGAATGAACATTATAGTATATAGCCTAATTGTATTCTAGGGGAGAACTAAAAGGATTTCCAAAAATATGATAATGGATAAAGGTGTAATTCTATGGGGGGCAGAAATTACATCTGATCCCCAGTTTGCTGGATCCTTCTTTATTTACTATACTGTGACATCACTGTGTGTATTATCCCTGTACTGTGACATCACTGTGTGTATTATCCTGTACTGTGACATCACTGTGTGTATTATCCCTGTACTGTGACATCACTGTGTGTATTATCTCTGTACTGTGACATCACTGTGTGTATTATCCTGTACTGTGACATCACTGTGTGTATTATCCCTGTACTGTGACATCACTGTGTGTATTATCCCTGTACTGTGACATCACTGTGTGTATTATCCCTGTACTGTGACATCACTGTGTGTATTATCTCTGTACTGTGACATCACTGTGTGTATTATCTCTGTACTGTGACATCACTGTGTGTATTATCCCTGTACTGTGACATCACTGTGTGTATTATCCTGTACTGTGACATCACTGTGTGTATTATCCTGTACTGTGACATCACTGTGTGTATTATCCTGTACTGTGACATCACTGTGTGTATTATCTCTGTACTGTGACATCACTGTGTGTATTATCCCTGTACTGTGACATCACTGTGTGTATTATCCTGTACTGTGACATCACTGTGTGTATTATCCCTGTACTGTGACATCACTGTGTGTATTATCTCTGTACTGTGACATCACCGTGTGTATTATCCTGTACTGTGACATCACTGTGTGTATTATCCCTGTACTGTGACATCACTGTGTGTATTATCCCTGTACTGTGACATCACTGTGTGTATTATCCCTGTACTGTGACATCACTGTGTGTATTATCTCTGTACTGTGACATCACTGTGTGTATTATCCTGTACTGTGACATCACTGTGTGTATTATCCTGTACTGTGACATCACTGTGTGTATTATCTCTGTACTGACATCACTGTGTGTATTATCCTGTACTGTGACATCACTGTGTGTATTATCCTGTACTGTGACATCACTGTGTGTATTATCCTGTACTGTGACATCACTGTGTGTATTATCCCTGTACTGTGACATCACTGTGTGTATTATCTCTGTACTGTGACATCACTGTGTGTATTATCTCTGTACTGTGACATCACTGTATTATCTCTGTACTGTGACATCACTGTATTATCTCTGTACTGTGACATCACTGTGTGTATTATCCCTGTACTGTGACATCACTGTGTGTATTATCTCTGTACTGTGACATCACTGTGTGTATTATCCCTGTACTGTGACATCACTGTGTGTATTATCCCTGTACTGTGACATCACTGTGTGTATTATCCCTGTACTGTGACATCACTGTGTGTATTATCCCTGTACTGTGACATCACTGTGTGTATTATCTCTGTACTGTGACATCACTGTGTGTATTATCTCTGTACTGTGACATCACTGTGTGTATTATCTCTGTACTGTGACATCACTGTGTGTATTATCCCTGTACTGTGACATCACTGTGTGTATTATCTCTGTACTGTGACATCACTGTGTGTATTATCTCTGTACTGTGACATCACTGTGTGTATTATCCCTGTACTGTGACATCACTGTGTGTATTATCTCTGTACTGTGACATCACTGTGTGTATTATCCCTGTACTGTGACATCACTGTGTGTATTATCCCTGTACTGTGACATCACTGTGTGTATTATCCCTGTACTGTGACATCACTGTGTGTATTATCTCTGTACTGTGACATCACTGTGTGTATTATCCTGTACTGTGACATCACTGTTTGTATTATCTCTGTACTGTGACATCACTGTGTGTATTATCTCTGTACTGTGACATCACTGTGTGTATTATCCCTGTACTGTAACATCACTGTGTGTATTATCCTGTACTGTGACATCACTGTGTGTATTATCTCTGTACTGTGACATCACTGTGTGTATTATCTCTGTACTGTGACATCACTCTGTGTATTATCCCTGTACTGTGACATCACTGTGTGTATTATCCCTGTACTGTGACATCACTGTGTGTATTATCCTGTAATGTGACATCACTGCGAGTATTATCTCTGTACTGTGACATCACTGTGTGTATTATCCCTGTATTGTGACATCACTGTGTGTATTATCCCTATACTGTGACATCACTGTGTGTATTATCTCTGTACTGTGACATCACTGTGTGTATTATCTCTGTACTGTGACATCACTGTGTGTATTATCTCTGTACTGTGACATCACTGTGTGTATTATCCCTGTATTGTGACATCACTGTGTGTATTATCCCTGTACTGTGACATCACTGTGTGTATTATCTCTGTACTGACATCACTGTGTGTATTATCCTGTACTGTGACATCACTGTGTGTATTATCCCTGTACTGTGACATCACTGTGTGTATTATCCCTGTACTGTGACATCACTGTGTGTATTATCCTGTACTGTGACATCACTGTGTGTATTATCCTGTACTGTGACATCACTGTGTGTATTATCCCTGTACTGTGACATCACTGTGTGTATTATCTCTGTACTGTGACATCACTCTGTGTATTATCTCTGTACTGTGACATCACTGTGTGTATTATCCCTGTACTGTGACATCACTGTGTGTATTATCCCTGTACTGTGACATCACTGTGTGTATTATCTCTGTACTGTGACATCACTGTGTGTATTATCTCTGTACTGTGACATCACTGTGTGTATTATCCCTGTACTGTGACATCACTGTGTGTATTATCCTGTACTGTGACATCACTGTGTGTATTATCCTGTACTGTGACATCACTGTGTGTATTATCCTGTACTGTGACATCACTGTGTGTATTATCTCTGTACTGTGACATCACTGTGTGTATTATCCCTGTACTGTGACATCACTGTGTGTATTATCCTGTACTGTGACATCACTGTGTGTATTATCCCTGTACTGTGACATCACTGTGTGTATTATCTCTGTACTGTGACATCACCGTGTGTATTATCCTGTACTGTGACATCACTGTGTGTATTATCCCTGTACTGTGACATCACTGTGTGTATTATCCCTGTACTGTGACATCACTGTGTGTATTATCCCTGTACTGTGACATCACTGTGTGTATTATCTCTGTACTGTGACATCACTGTGTGTATTATCCTGTACTGTGACATCACTGTGTGTATTATCCTGTACTGTGACATCACTGTGTGTATTATCTCTGTACTGTGACATCACTGTGTGTATTATCTCTGTACTGTGACATCACTGTGTGTATTATCCTGTACTGTGACATCACTGTGTGTATTATCCTGTACTGTGACATCACTGTGTGTATTATCTCTGTACTGTGACATCACTGTGTGTATTATCCCTGTACTGTGACATCACTGTGTGTATTATCTCTGTACTGTGACATCACTGTGTGTATTATCTCTGTACTGTGACATCACTGTATTATCTCTGTACTGTGACATCACTGTATTATCTCTGTACTGTGACATCACTGTGTGTATTATCCCTGTACTGTGACATCACTGTGTGTATTATCTCTGTACTGTGACATCACTGTGTGTATTATCCCTGTACTGTGACATCACTGTGTGTATTATCCCTGTACTGTGACATCACTGTGTGTATTATCCCTGTACTGTGACATCACTGTGTGTATTATCCCTGTACTGTGACATCACTGTGTGTATTATCTCTGTACTGTGACATCACTGTGTGTATTATCTCTGTACTGTGACATCACTGTGTGTATTATCTCTGTACTGTGACATCACTGTGTGTATTATCCCTGTACTGTGACATCACTGTGTGTATTATCTCTGTACTGTGACATCACTGTGTGTATTATCTCTGTACTGTGACATCACTGTGTGTATTATCCCTGTACTGTGACATCACTGTGTGTATTATCTCTGTACTGTGACATCACTGTGTGTATTATCCCTGTACTGTGACATCACTGTGTGTATTATCCCTGTACTGTGACATCACTGTGTGTATTATCCCTGTACTGTGACATCACTGTGTGTATTATCTCTGTACTGTGACATCACTGTGTGTATTATCCTGTACTGTGACATCACTGTTTGTATTATCTCTGTACTGTGACATTACTGTGTGTATTATCTCTGTACTGTGACATCACTGTGTGTATTATCCCTGTACTGTAACATCACTGTGTGTATTATCCTGTACTGTGACATCACTGTGTGTATTATCTCTGTACTGTGACATCACTGTGTGTATTATCTCTGTACTGTGACATCACTCTGTGTATTATCCCTGTACTGTGACATCACTGTGTGTATTATCCCTGTACTGTGACATCACTGTGTGTATTATCCTGTAATGTGACATCACTGCGAGTATTATCTCTGTACTGTGACATCACTGTGTGTATTATCCCTGTATTGTGACATCACTGTGTGTATTATCCCTATACTGTGACATCACTGTGTGTATTATCTCTGTACTGTGACATCACTGTGTGTATTATCTCTGTACTGTGACATCACTGTGTGTATTATCTCTGTACTGACATCACTGTGTGTATTATCCTGTACTGTGACATCACTGTGTGTATTATCCTGTACTGTGACATCACTGTGTGTATTATCCTGTACTGTGACATCACTGTGTGTATTATCCCTGTACTGTGACATCACTGTGTGTATTATCCCTGTACTGTGACATCACTGTGTGTATTATCTCTGTACTGTGACATCACTGTGTGTATTATCTCTGTACTGTGACATCACTGTGTGTATTATCCCTGTACTGTGACATCACTGTGTGTATTATCTCTGTACTGTGACATCACTGTGTGTATTATCCCTGTACTGTGACATCACTGTGTGTATTATCCCTGTACTGTGACATCACTGTGTGTATTATCCCTGTACTGTGACATCACTGTGTGTATTATCTCTGTACTGTGACATCACTGTGTGTATTATCCTGTACTGTGACATCACTGTTTGTATTATCTCTGTACTGTGACATTACTGTGTGTATTATCTCTGTACTGTGACATCACTGTGTGTATTATCCCTGTACTGTAACATCACTGTGTGTATTATCCTGTACTGTGACATCACTGTGTGTATTATCTCTGTACTGTGACATCACTGTGTGTATTATCTCTGTACTGTGACATCACTCTGTGTATTATCCCTGTACTGTGACATCACTGTGTGTATTATCCCTGTACTGTGACATCACTGTGTGTATTATCCTGTAATGTGACATCACTGCGAGTATTATCTCTGTACTGTGACATCACTGTGTGTATTATCCCTGTATTGTGACATCACTGTGTGTATTATCCCTATACTGTGACATCACTGTGTGTATTATCTCTGTACTGTGACATCACTGTTTGTATTATCTCTGTACTGTGACATTACTGTGTGTATTATCTCTGTACTGTGACATCACTGTGTGTATTATCCCTGTACTGTAACATCACTGTGTGTATTATCCTGTACTGTGACATCACTGTGTGTATTATCTCTGTACTGTGACATCACTGTGTGTATTATCTCTGTACTGTGACATCACTCTGTGTATTATCCCTGTACTGTGACATCACTGTGTGTATTATCCCTGTACTGTGACATCACTGTGTGTATTATCCTGTAATGTGACATCACTGCGAGTATTATCTCTGTACTGTGACATCACTGTGTGTATTATCCCTGTATTGTGACATCACTGTGTGTATTATCCCTATACTGTGACATCACTGTGTGTATTATCTCTGTACTGTGACATCACTGTGTGTATTATCTCTGTACTGTGACATCACTGTGTGTATTATCTCTGTACTGACATCACTGTGTGTATTATCCTGTACTGTGACATCACTGTGTGTATTATCCTGTACTGTGACATCACTGTGTGTATTATCCTGTACTGTGACATCACTGTGTGTATTATCCCTGTACTGTGACATCACTGTGTGTATTATCCCTGTACTGTGACATCACTGTGTGTATTATCTCTGTACTGTGACATCACTGTGTGTATTATCCTGTACTATGACATCACTGTGTGTATTATCCCTGTACTGTGACATCACTGTGTGTATTATCCTGTACTGTGACATCACTGTGTGTATTATCCCTGTACTGTGACATCACTGTGTGTATTATCCCTGTACTGTGACATCACTGTGTGTATTATCCTGTACTGTGACATCACTGTGTGTATTATCCCTGTACTGTGACATCACTGTGTGTATTATCTCTGTACTGTGACATCACTGTGTGTATTATCCTGTACTGTGACATCACTGTGTGTATTATCCTGTACTGTGACATCACTGTGTGTATTATCTCTGTACTGTGACATCACTGTGTGTATTATCTCTGTACTGTGACATCACTGTGTGTATTATCTCTGTACTGTGACATCACTGTGTGTATTATCCCTGTACTGTGACATCACTGTGTGTATTATCTCTGTACTGTGACATCACTGTGTGTATTATCTCTGTACTGTGACATCACTGTGTGTATTATCCCTGTACTGTGACATCACTGTGTGTATTATCTCTGTACTGTGACATCACTGTGTGTATTATCCCTGTACTGTGACATCACTGTGTGTATTATCCCTGTACTGTGACATCACTGTGTGTATTATCCCTGTACTGTGACATCACTGTGTGTATTATCTCTGTACTGTGACATCACTGTGTGTATTATCCTGTACTGTGACATCACTGTTTGTATTATCTCTGTACTGTGACATTACTGTGTGTATTATCTCTGTACTGTGACATCACTGTGTGTATTATCCCTGTACTGTAACATCACTGTGTGTATTATCCTGTACTGTGACATCACTGTGTGTATTATCTCTGTACTGTGACATCACTGTGTGTATTATCTCTGTACTGTGACATCACTCTGTGTATTATCCCTGTACTGTGACATCACTGTGTGTATTATCCCTGTACTGTGACATCACTGTGTGTATTATCCTGTAATGTGACATCACTGCGAGTATTATCTCTGTACTGTGACATCACTGTGTGTATTATCCCTGTATTGTGACATCACTGTGTGTATTATCCCTATACTGTGACATCACTGTGTGTATTATCTCTGTACTGTGACATCACTGTGTGTATTATCTCTGTACTGTGACATCACTGTGTGTATTATCTCTGTACTGACATCACTGTGTGTATTATCCTGTACTGTGACATCACTGTGTGTATTATCCTGTACTGTGACATCACTGTGTGTATTATCCTGTACTGTGACATCACTGTGTGTATTATCCCTGTACTGTGACATCACTGTGTGTATTATCCCTGTACTGTGACATCACTGTGTGTATTATCTCTGTACTGTGACATCACTGTGTGTATTATCTCTGTACTGTGACATCACTGTGTGTATTATCCCTGTACTGTGACATCACTGTGTGTATTATCTCTGTACTGTGACATCACTGTGTGTATTATCCCTGTACTGTGACATCACTGTGTGTATTATCCCTGTACTGTGACATCACTGTGTGTATTATCCCTGTACTGTGACATCACTGTGTGTATTATCTCTGTACTGTGACATCACTGTGTGTATTATCCTGTACTGTGACATCACTGTTTGTATTATCTCTGTACTGTGACATTACTGTGTGTATTATCTCTGTACTGTGACATCACTGTGTGTATTATCCCTGTACTGTAACATCACTGTGTGTATTATCCTGTACTGTGACATCACTGTGTGTATTATCTCTGTACTGTGACATCACTGTGTGTATTATCTCTGTACTGTGACATCACTCTGTGTATTATCCCTGTACTGTGACATCACTGTGTGTATTATCCCTGTACTGTGACATCACTGTGTGTATTATCCTGTAATGTGACATCACTGCGAGTATTATCTCTGTACTGTGACATCACTGTGTGTATTATCCCTGTATTGTGACATCACTGTGTGTATTATCCCTATACTGTGACATCACTGTGTGTATTATCTCTGTACTGTGACATCACTGTTTGTATTATCTCTGTACTGTGACATTACTGTGTGTATTATCTCTGTACTGTGACATCACTGTGTGTATTATCCCTGTACTGTAACATCACTGTGTGTATTATCCTGTACTGTGACATCACTGTGTGTATTATCTCTGTACTGTGACATCACTGTGTGTATTATCTCTGTACTGTGACATCACTCTGTGTATTATCCCTGTACTGTGACATCACTGTGTGTATTATCCCTGTACTGTGACATCACTGTGTGTATTATCCTGTAATGTGACATCACTGCGAGTATTATCTCTGTACTGTGACATCACTGTGTGTATTATCCCTGTATTGTGACATCACTGTGTGTATTATCCCTATACTGTGACATCACTGTGTGTATTATCTCTGTACTGTGACATCACTGTGTGTATTATCTCTGTACTGTGACATCACTGTGTGTATTATCTCTGTACTGACATCACTGTGTGTATTATCCTGTACTGTGACATCACTGTGTGTATTATCCTGTACTGTGACATCACTGTGTGTATTATCCTGTACTGTGACATCACTGTGTGTATTATCCCTGTACTGTGACATCACTGTGTGTATTATCCCTGTACTGTGACATCACTGTGTGTATTATCTCTGTACTGTGACATCACTGTGTGTATTATCCTGTACTATGACATCACTGTGTGTATTATCCCTGTACTGTGACATCACTGTGTGTATTATCCTGTACTGTGACATCACTGTGTGTATTATCCCTGTACTGTGACATCACTGTGTGTATTATCCCTGTACTGTGACATCACTGTGTGTATTATCCTGTACTGTGACATCACTGTGTGTATTATCCCTGTACTGTGACATCACTGTGTGTATTATCTCTGTACTGTGACATCACTGTGTGTATTATCCCTGTACTGTGACATCACTGTGTGTATTATCTCTGTACTGTGACATCACTGTGTGTATTATCTCTGTACTGTGACATCACTGTGTGTATTATCCTGTACTGTGACATCACTGTGTGTATTATCTCTGTACTGTGACATCACTGTGTGTATTATCCTGTACTATGACATCACTGTGTGTATTATCCCTGTACTGTGACATCACTGTGTGTATTATCCTGTACTGTGACATCACTGTGTGTATTATCCCTGTACTGTGACATCACTGTGTGTAGTATCTCTGTACTGTGACATCACTGTGTGTATTATCTCTGTACTGTGACATCACTGTGTGTATTATCTCTGTACTGTGACATCACTGTGTGTATTATCCCTGTACTGTGACATCACTGTGTGTATTATCCCTGTACTGTGACATCACTGTGTGTATTATCTCTGTACTGTGACATCACTGTGTGTATTATCCTGTACTGTGACATCCCTGTGTGTATTATCCCTGTACTGTGACATCACTGTGTGTATTATCCCTGTACTGTGACATCACTGTGTGTATTATCCCTATACTGTGAGATCATTGTGTTTGTAATGGCTGAGTACTATTTCTGTACCTTCAGATCTAGTTTTCCAGGGTATAACAATACATGCTGCACAGTGCGCTATTTCCTGGTGTCTGAGGTGACTTAGTAGTTCCTGTGTCACATATGATGATTTTGTTACTATAAATTGCATCACAATTCTCTTGCAATGTTACAGGTTTTGCTTCAAGACCTATTCAATTTCAAGTTCCGCCTCACCTGAATCACTTATTTATTATGCTTACTTGTATAGCGCCATCACATTCCGCAGCACTTTACAGAGATTGTCAGATACTCCCATATAGGGCCCATAATCTACATTCCCTATCAGTATGTTTTTGTAGTGTGGAAAACCCACATAAACACTGTGAGAACATACAAACGCCTTGCAGATTTTGTCCTTGGCAGGATTTGAACCCAGGACTCCAGTGCTGCAAGGCTTCAGTGCTAACCACTGAGCCACTGTGTTGCCCTAATTCACTTTGTTATCACCATACCAATTTCAACTCTGCTACATCGAGAGCATGAACTTAATTCAAAATGGCAACTAGAATATCATCTGAGGAGAATCCAGGGGTGCAAGTCCTAGTAACTTTGTAGATTTAGGGGCAGATTTATCAGCAGCAGTCTTGCACTTTTCTGTCTACATTCAAAGTTTATAGTGCACAACATTTCCGAAATATTCCTGAACAACGTGCACCCGAAAGTACAGAAAATATGACGGGCTCAACGCTTTCGAAAATGCACCAGAATGGGCGAGGGCTTCAAAATTAGAAAGGTACAAACCAAGTAGCCCCAAGAATTTATCGGCGAAAACATAGTTGAAGACTCAACTGAGAGAGAATTATGGTGAACGAGGAACTAAAACGGATTTTTGTGTTGCAACGGAGACGGGATTGGCAAAGATTGATATGATTGATACATAAGGGGTCACTGCACAGACTTTATGGGATTTTTTAACCCATGCACCTCCGCAGCCCCATTGTCTCTCCCCGGATTCTCCAATATCAGACATGACTATTGCAGGTAATCGCACGCCATCTTTATTTTCCCTCCTCTCATCTTTGCAACTTTTTTTGTATCTGTTTTTGTATCTTGTCCTTGTTCCTCATATACAGGCAGCAAACCTGCATGGAGTCCCTCTTTGGCCACTAGAGGTCATTGTTTTCCAGTGGCCTTACAGAACCAGCTTTCTATTGCCCTGCCAGTCATCCAGCAGCTCAGCACACAGCCAGTATAAGAGGTGGCGATGCATAGGAAACGCAACGTATCAGGTGTGCAACGTGTGTATGGCGTATGTATGGTGCATAAGCTTGATATGTATATTTGCAAGTTACATATAATCCTATAGACCACGCCTTTGTACACATAGTATGTAAAGGGCAAACCCCTTTAATGTCCAATGATATATATTTGCATTCAGATCTAGTGACAACTTAAAGGGGATGTGTGGAGAGGAAATAAGTTTTGCATTACATACACTGCATCAGAGGGTCACACCATTACCAAACTTTCACCAGTGCTTCCAGGGTGGATCTGGAGTCTATTTCAGCCTGTTTGACTCCTTGTCACCTGACCGACCCCGCTCTACTCCATCTGCTTGTACTCAGAGTAGAACAGAGCCGGTCTTGTAATGCAGAGTCAGCAGAGCACCCTGTACTAGATGACTTCTGCTCCCCCGTAAGCACAGTTGAAAGCTCGGAGGACTAGTGAATATATGAGTACGTTGACCCTCAGTCTGTATACTATAAAACACTTCATTCCCACATAGCCCCTTTGTATACTGTCTAATCACAGAAGGTTATTGTTAAAGATGGGAGAAATGACTCGTTCCGGGCCAGGTTTGAACCGAATATGCAAAATCGCTCTTTTTGCGAAAGCAATTGGGGATTCATCTCAGACGAACTAAAATAATGGTCATGAATAGCGGTATATTATTATACTCAGGGGTCTCACCTACTCGGTGGTACTTGGCATGACCATGTGATCGGTGGTGGACCAATCACAAACTTCAGTGGTGAACCCAGGCACATGACGTCATGACTAGAGATGAGTAGTTAAATATTCGATATTCGTTTTGCGTAGCCCCTCAATATTCGACTACTCAAATCGAATATCGAATCCTATTATACTCTATGGGGGAAAAATGCTCGTTTCAGGGGTAGGCAACATTCGATCAAATTGAACTTACCAAGTCCACGAGTGAGGATCGGGCTGAATTCTCCGAGAAGTCTTCTCCGTGCAGCGTCCCTGCATCATCATCCGGCAATGAATTCACTCTGTCAGGCATGGGGCCTGGGCAGAGCCAACTGCACATGCGTGCACTACAAGAAAATGGCCGCTTACAGTCAAAGCGGCCATTTTCTTGTAGCGCGGGTATGCGCGGTCGGCTCTGCCCAGGCCCCATGCCTGGCAGAGTGAATTCAGAGCCGGAAGACGCCGCGGGGACGCTGCGCGGAGAAGACTTCTAAAGGTAGGAGAAGAACCAGCGTTGATTGGCCGACTGTATAGCATTCGGCCAATCAACGCTGGTTCTGCATCGAATTTTTCCATTCGAATAGCGAGTGGTACTCGATCGAGTACGAGTATTTCGAATACCGTAGTATTCGATCGAATACCTACTCAATCGAATACTACTCGCTCATCTCTAGTCATGACCAAAGCAGGAGGAGAGAGAGCACCGAGCGCAGGGTGGAGGCATAACAGAGTATAAATATTTTTTATTCTTTCCACCTCCCATGGGCCTCCATCTATGAAATTCTGGGGTCTGAAAAGACCTCAGAGTACAATAATTCACTTCCTATTCTATCTGAACTTGTTCAACCTGAAATGAATCAGGGACCCGTGCCAACTGAAACCAAGGTATTGGTCCGTCTCTACTTTTTGTCGTTACCCTCATGAAAATGGCTTCTCGCGAAGATACTTTATGGTTTCTGCCCTTATACAATATATCCTTTAGCAATGTTCTTTTATCAACTTTGCAACTGAGCCATCATGTAACCTTCCATTCACACGTGTGCAAGACTGGTCAAAACCAAAAGCCGCCATCTCTCCAGACCCGTTCAGACATGGACCCCCCTCCTTAGACTCATTTACTGCAAAGAATAATCATATGTCAAACTGGAAATACTGGTTGTCCATAGGAACCCATAAACTCTCATCTTCCATTTCCTTCTCTTCTCCCTAAAAAGTTGGGTTGTGTTGTTGCAACATGGCCAGTCCGACGGTGGCCTAGAGCCTCCATGCTTGTAACCACAACCATATTAAACCATAAAGGACAGACTACTTTTAAGTTTCCAGAAAACGGACGCCACGTTGCCTTATCTTTCTCTTCAGATCCTTTGGGTAATAAAAAGTTCCATATAATCATCACATTTTTGTTTATTAAAATCCCTCGTATTACAATTTGTTGCCCACGGTGCATTGGGAGCCCTGTAATATCCACCTCAATCACAGCCTTTGGCCTCGTTTTGCAGCCACCAGCTACAATACTTAGCACAGTCATCACCAGGCGACCCCCATCGAGTCCCGAGGAGTCTCGCTATCTCAGAAACGCCGTGAAGCAGAGCGTTATGCAAATTCCAAATGTTCTGTTCAACATAACGATGGCAATTAATGCTAAATATCAACAGTGTCCCTTGGCATTGATTGCATCTGATTTCCATAACAACTGGCTGCTGGAGTGAGAAGACACAGGATTTATCATGAACAATTTCTAATTATTTGCCACGGTAACGCAAAAAGAAGATAGAGCTGATCAGAATGCCTGTCAAATCTCTGTGGTCTTCACAAATTAGATATTGACTGTTTTATTTCACACTTATTTCTTGCCAGAGTAGATGGATCTTCTGATAGTCAAAGTGTTAATGTAACCATTTGGTGGTCGGAGGTTCCTCAAAGACCCTTTTCAGGTTTGGACTAGGGTTGAGCCGATCTTGACTTTTCAGGATCGATTTTAAAATCCGATTTCCGATCATTTTTCATTTGAACCCGATCTCGATCCCAATTCCGATCCCAATGCAAGTCAATGGGATTTTTTTATTAATCGGAGATCGGATTTTAAAAGCAATCCTATTCACTATACAGCATGGAGTCTAACAATTGTCAGAATCCACGCTGTGTAGTGAATCACTAATTAGCCAGAGGATTTTTTTTTAATTCTCTGGCTACTTAGTTCCCCCTGGTGTCCACTTACCTGCAGAGATGGCTGCTCCGGTGCCCAGTGTTCTTCTTCGCCTCACTGCCCGCTGCCTCCCAGGTTAGGAGAGTGTGGGCGGGTTAGGAGAGTGCGGGCGGGTACTGGGAGGGGAGACGTCATGTCTCCCCGCCCTGTACCCGCCCACACTCTCCTAAGCCACAAGCCCCGCCTTCCTAGCTCTTTAAACACTAACCTGGGAGGCGGGGCATCGAGGCGAGAAGAGCAGCGTGGAGCAGCAGCGAGGACAAGAAGAAGGAGGGCACCAGAGCCATCTCTGGAGGTAAGTAGCTACTAGAGATGTTACTTTAGTCTCCCATTAGAATGAATGGAGGCAACCGGTGCGCAGGGGGTTAAGACTGTGTGCCGGCTGCTTCCATTCATTCCTATGGAACCGCAGTGGAGCCTTCACACTGAGTGTACACTATATACTCAGTGTGAAGGCTTAGCAAAGCATTGTGGGAAATACTACCAATCTCGATCCCACCTAAAAATATTGTGTTCGGAATTCCGATCGCGATTGTGAAATTTTCTCGATCGCTGATCGGAATCCGATCTTTTCCGAACACGATCGCTCAACCCTAGTTTGGAGATGAAATCTAGAGATAATGATTTCATAGATCAAGTCTTTTCAGAACAATACGCATGACTTCCTTATTAGATTGTTTGTCCTTAAAGTTACGCCAATACTCAATCCGTTTTGGCCTTCAATCAATCCATGCCCTTGCCTGTATTGTGCTCACCCCAGACACTCGAGGTGAGCGATCAGAAAAGATCGGATTCTGATCGGCGATCAAGCAAATTTCACAATCGGAATTCCGATCCCGATCTTTTCCAGCGGGATCGAGGTCGGAGGTTATCTCAAGATCGGCTCAACCCAAAAGTGACTTTTCCCATAGAGAGGCATTGACTAGGGTTGAGTGATCGGGTTCGGAAAAGATTGGATTCCGATCGGCGATCGAGCAAATTTCACAATCGGCTGGAAAATGATCGGAAATCGGATTTTAAAATCGATCCTGAAATCTCAAGATCGGCTCCACCAAACCAGACACAGTTGTGAAATACGACATGAGGCTACCAAATGTATATATATAATTGCTTACATTCAGGAAGGAGCACTTATATCTTGCCAGAGTAGGTGGATCTTCTCAAAGTCCATGTAGCCATTTGGTTTTGGGAAGTTTCAATTCAGACTTTGACATGGGGTTTAAAGAATGAAGAGTTAAAATTTACCGATATTGCCATAACTCAAGACCTCAGATGTGGCGAGCCAATGACCTTGACTGGACACCCCCAGACACAGCTATGAACTGAATAGTAACACGGGGCGAGTAAATGTATCTATTTTATTGCCTACATTCCGGAAGGAATACTCATAAGACGGGGATGGATCTTCTAAATGTCAAAATGTTAGCGTAACCAATTGGTGGTCAGAGATTCCTCAAAGAAGACCTAGAAGGTCTAGTATGAAAGATTAAGCTTTACTGATGATGTCATACCCCAACCCATTTCAGAATGATATGTATAATCTCAATATTGGGTCTTTTAGCCTTAAAGTTACCCCATTACTCAATTAGGTTTGGTGGACCTCAGATGACCTTGACAGACAATCTATTCCCCAGACACGGCTGCGAACCAAACACAAGGTTAACCAATGTATACGTTTTATTGCTTATGTTCAGGAAGGAGCTCAGAACGTGCTCGGTTTCTTACATTGCTAATTTGGGTTTGTCTGGAAAGTGCATAGCAACCGCAGATGAAGTCATCCAATGCGACCAGTCCCACTTTTTCCCCCCTTTTTTTTTTAATGCAGCTGCTCTTTAAAGTCAAGGCGCCGCCCAATCAGCTGCATCTATTGATTTTTCCACTGGCTTTAAGTGGCTTTGGACATTGATCAATGATTTTAAAAGAGAAATACTAAATCTTATAGATGGGAAGGAACACAGGGCAGAATGTGATAAAAAAAAAAAAGGCGGCTGAATAAAAGCGGAGAAGGAATATTTAACGTTGGGCTGACGGGATGTGCGCGGAGGATTCGGCTAATGGAATTTTGTAACTGTATTTCTTGCAAGAAATGATACATGCATGAATCAGAGTGTGTAAGCCCGGTCATTTTTGCACTTAGTAGATTTGCTTTTGTTGTATTACTGTCGGCTAGATAGACTGTAATGTGAGCTCACTTTATAGATGATGTCATTGAAGATCCCATCATCCCATTTCTTGTATAGGAGACAAAGATCGGAAATTCGGGAACTGGTTGTTTGGCTTCGAAAGATCAATAAATAATAAGTAAAACTGTAATAGTCTATCCTGTTGAAAAAATGTTGACACCCTACCCCCCACAATAATTTCTAAATTGGTATTTCAGAGCTGTACTTTCTGCAAAAACTTTCCACCGATTCTACTTTGCCAATTTTCTCAGTGATTTTCAGTGAATCGAGAATCTTGAACGGACTCTCATGGGAATGAGTTCAGAGTTCATGCCATTCATATGCACAGGAGTTGCAAAAATAGCCGAGCAACACTGATGCAAATATAGGATTGCAACCAAGCCCAGAAGCCAGAGGGGCCTACAGGTCACCCTCACCCTTTGATCTCCTTTCTGATTTCCTTTCTGCTGGCTGGCAGTCTGTGTATCATAAATGTGTTACCCATGCCCTCCGATGCACAAGCGTGAAATAGGTGATGAATAATTATGATGCACTCCCTTCCACTGTCAGAAAGGAGAAAAATAGGATTTGGTAAGCAGAACAGAATCAAGGACAGATAGAGGCAGGATTACTAGGTTGGGGCACTGATGGGAAGTTCGTGTGTACAGACACCTCTTAATGGAGGTCTGGGCACAGATAGAGAAGGAATGGGAAATTAAATTGCAACTAAAATGTACCCGGCTGGAGCGTTTCAGAAGTCGCCAAGGAAAGTTCAGCTTTTGTACCAGGACTTGTGAGCCTTTACTTATGCTCCTGCCAAGGAGATAACCTAGGCTGTTTTTGGAACTCCTGTAGAAGTGAATGGAGGCAAAAAGGGATATATGTTGTAGCTCAGTAGCAGCAATGGTGCGGACCCAACCAGTCAAAGACAGGGACATAAAATTTGGTGCAAACAGGTTTATTTAGTAAAAAAAAGCAAAATAAATAAACCTTCAGGTCAGGCACAAAAATAAGCAAAATATAATGCAGCCTTAACTTCAGGCAAAAAGGCAAAACAATAACCCTGCTCGTCCGAGCACTAACTAATACAGAATAAGGCTAACTATACATGTGGCTAACGGCAGTACAAAGGCCCCTCAACTACAATCGATTACATCAGACATGTACATAAAATTTACACACAGTGATGCTATGTTAGTTTTGGGTATGATAGAAATATACTGCCTTATGTCTCTCTGATACGGTATGGAGTCATGTTAACTACACAAATCAAGTGGCTAGCGTGTAGCAGATGATAATTACTGCAGCACTTAGTGGGTTAACTCAACAATGAAAATCCTTAGCTTTCCTATCCAAATGTCAAGGGAAAACTCCCTCTTCTATTGTTGCAAAGAGCAGATGCTGCCAATTAACTTTATACTACGTCCAAGGAAGCCTTTTGTTACTTTTTGTAGCATTATGCACAGTGTCACCTTTGCTAGAAAGGGAACAAGCTGTTTTTTATTATCATTCAATTGTCCCCAATCAAGTTGACAAGTACAACAGTAAAAAACACAAGAAAGAGCAGCCAATACAGTTATGGCGGGTGTGAGCATCCAACAGCAAATGCCAAAAGGATGGCAAATATTTCACAAAAATATCCAATGTTTGATGGGTGGTCTTAAGACTTAAATTAGTCCAGTTCACATCTGCATTCGGGTTTCATTCGGGGAGTGTGCTTGGGGTCCCCCTCCCCCCCCCCCCCCCGAATGGAAACCTACACGCATTAAAAATCGATTACCTAAGGAAACTACATGGACCCCATAGACTATAATGGGGTCCATGTGGTTTCCACTTGGTTTCCACACGAATCATGCGGAGAGAAGAGTGCTGCTTCCCCAAACGGAAACCTGAACACAGATGTGAATGGAGCCTAAGAAGTAATAGAGAAAATAACCTGGTGGCATGAATAAGTTGCAAATATTTTTTCAAAAACTTGCAATTTTTTAAAATTTTTGCACCGTCCTTGATCTGTGTCAGAATGTGCCTAAATTTTGAGGGATAGGATGAACTGAAAATGGTAGTTAAAAATTTGCCCCACGGTGCCAAGGAGTCCAAAGACAATACTAAAGGCATCATACCACACCACAGTTGTGCCGGGCACCTGAACAACCTCTGGAGCTCTACTTAATTTCGACACCCATAGTCTATTTCTAGGTACATTTGGTTTCACATGGGGTCATGTGTTGGTGTCACGTGTTCCACCAGCCTTGTCTCTTTTCCCCAACAGAGAAGAAAGTAATTCTGCAGGTTTGGCCAACTTTACTCTAATTTAGTCCTTTAGGCTAAAGCCCCACTTTGTAGAAACTGAGCTTTTTTTGCTGCAGATTTTTTTTTTTTTTTTTTTGAGCCAAAGCCAGGAGTGGACTGAGCAGAAACAAGAAGTATAAGACCTTCCTCTATCTTTCCCATTCCTTTTGTAGACATGCTTGGCTTTGGCTCAAAAACTGTTTCCGCAACGTTGGGATATTCTCTAGCGTGAACGCCTCCATAGCTTCTGATTTACGTTCAATTAAGGAATAGAGATGAGCAAACAGTAAAATGTTCAAGGTTCGATATTTGTTTCGAGTAGCCCCTCAATATTCGACTACTCGAATTGAATATCGAATCCTATTATAGTCTATGGGGGGGGAAATGCTCGTTTCAGGGGTAGGCAACGTTCGATCAAATTATACTTACCAAGTCCACGAGTGAGGGTCGGGCTGGATCCTCCGAGAAGTCTTCTCCGCGCAGCGTCCCCGCGGCATCTTCCAGCTCTGAATTCACTCTGCCAGGCATCGGGCCTGGGCAGAGCCAACTGCGCATGTCCGAACTACAAGCGATGCCTGGCAGAGTGAATGAAGAGTCGGAAGACGCAGCGGGGAAGCTGCACGGAGAAGACTTCTAAAGGTAGGAGAAGAACCAGCGTTGATTGGCCGACTGTATAGCATTCGGCCAATCAATGCTGGTTCTGCATCAAACTTTTCCATACGAATAGCGAGTGGTACTCGATCGAGTACAAGTATTTCGAATACCGTAGTATTCGATCGAATACCTACTCGATCGAATGCTACTTGCTCATCTCTATTAAGGAAGACTTAGGCTCGGTTCACATCTGTGTTCGGGCCATTCCATTCCCCTTTCCACATGAGAAATTCGGAGAGAAAAGTCCTGCAACCAGCACTTTTCTCTTCGCATTTTCCCGTGTGGAAACCAAGCAGAAGCCACATAGACCCTATTATAGTCTATGGGGTCCACAAGTTTCCTTTGGTAACTGCTTTTTTATGTGGATTAGGTTTCTATTTGGATGGGTCCCCAAGTGGAGTCCCTGAACACAAACCCATATGTAGATGTGAACCTAAGATGGCTTGTGGAGGTCCTGCACAGTCTCCATAAACTGCATTTCTCTGCAGAACTCAAAGGATATATGGGGCCATATGTGGTCATTCTCGTGGACCCTACACATGAATGACTCCAAGATGTACACAAACCACTTTACCCAATGCTCACTGGAGTTAGGTTGAAGGCTCTTCTTTACGATGGTATGAATATAGATGGATATGGTTATGATGGTTTGCGATTTATGTTTCATCTTTGTCAACTATTGGTTTTTGCAAAATTCCGTCGATATAAAAATCAGCTTTAAGATATTTTTGCCAATAAAAGAGTAAAAAAAAGCATAAAACAATGATCGCAGATCAAACTGTAAGTAATAGAGGTTACGATGGATTTCGACAGGGGAAGCGCAGATCAGATGTGAGGGATGCTCGTATAACGTACAGGTCAGCGGGTCCTTTTCTGACATTTTGAGTTTTTCAAGTCCTGAGCACACGTGTCATTAATGCTTTAGTCTGGGATTCAGGACTCCTCAAGGTCACTTGTACTCCAGTGCGCACCTTAGTGCCGCTTTTTAAGAGCTGTCCAACCCAAGCCGTACTTTCAGAGGGATATGTGACTTAATGGGGTTAGTAAGAAGGGATGTAAGTCCCCGTGGAGACCTTTCAAGGTCACAGAGAATCAAATCAAGGCTCTTGTCTGTTCTGAGCTGTCGCATCCAAACATTTGGATTGAAAGCATTTGCACTTGATGTCACCTTCTGCATTTTAAGACTTCTCTTATTTTAGAAACTTTTGCCATTTACATAAAGCTCAGAGATGAAAAAACAACAAGCTCCCAGCTCCGACTGAGACAAGCGTGTGATAATGAAGACCTCTGACGTATCACAACGACGTCGCCTCCAAATCACAAGCACTAAAGGAAGATCGCAAGGGTCCTAAAATAGCTCCTTCAGAGATTTCTATTCAGATTGCTCGGCTCATGATGCTAAAACAAACAAATGAAGACGTCTCCGCAGCAGCCATCATGTATGGTGAGATGGCATTCGTGAGATTGATGTTTCTGGAAGACGTTATCATATGAATATTGTTCATAAAATGCCCTGGTAGGGGTGACATATGCTTCAATTAAAGGGACGGCTGCTCCAATATGGATTACATCAGCTACAAAAGGGTTAACTGTGCATAGAAGAAAGAAAGAGAGAACAAAGGGAAAAGAAAAGGGGGAGGAAGAAAGGATAGATGGAAGATAGGTACAAAGGAAGGAAGGGAGATAGATGGATGGATAGATAGATAGATAGATAGATAGATAGATAGATAGATAGGAGATGAATAGATAGATAGATAGATAGATAGGAGATGGATGGATGGATGGATGGATAGATAGATAGATAGATAGATAGATAGATAGATAGATAGGAGATTGATAGATAGATAGATAGATAGATAGATAGATAGATAGATAGGAGATGGATGGATGGATGGATAGATAGATAGGAGATAGATAGATAGATAGATAGATAGATAGATAGATAGATAGATAGATTTGAGATAGATAGATAGATAGATAGATAGGAGATGGATGGATGGATAGATAGATAGATAGATAGATAGATAGATAGATAGGAGATAGATAGATAGATAGATAGATAGATAGATAGGAGATGGATGGATGGATGGATAGATAGATAGATAGATAGATAGATAGAGGAGACAGGTAGGAGATAGATAGATAGATAGATAGATAGATAGATAGATAGATAGATAGATAGATAGATAGATAGATAGAGGAGACAGGTAGGAGATAGATAGATAGATAGATAGATAGATAGATAGATAGATAGATAGATTAGATAGATAGATAGATAGATAGATAGATAGATAGATAGATAGGAGATAGATAGATAGATAGATAGATAGATAGATAGATAGATAGATAGGAGATAGATAGATAGATAGATAGATAGGAGATAGATAGATAGATAATAGATAGGAGATAGATAGATAGATAGATAGATAGATAGGAGATAGATAGATAGATAGATAGATAGATAGATAGATAGATAGATAGGAGATAGATAGATAGATAGATAGATAGATAGATAGGAAGGAAGGAAGGAAGGAAGGAAGGAAGGAAGGAAGGAAGGAAGGGAAGAAGGAAAGAAGAAAGCAAGGAAGGGAGGGAGGAATGGAAGAAGGAAGGAAGGAAGGAAGGAAGGAAGGAAGGAAGGAAGGAAGGAAGGAAGGAAGGAAGAAAGGAAGGAAGGAAGGAAGGAAGGAAGGAAGGAAGGAAGGAAGGAAGGAAGGAATCTGATTAGATTTTGCAGTAGACATGGTTGGTCAAGCAACATCATCCGTTTGCAGTGCTGCCATACTGCCAGGACAACTCAGACTGTTCAATGTTGAATAATAATAATAGATGAAGTTGAGTTTGTACATGGCTCCATAGCCTAGCCTTGGTGTGATTCCTTGGTGTCCCACCAATTACTGCCCCTTCCCCGTTACCCCAGACACAGTGGTCCTTTGCATGAATATGTGCCAGGTACTGCCGCCCATCCCCTTTCATCCAAATCATCTCTAAGCTTTTCATACGACCTACCCTGAAGTTTCAGTACAATATGAAGTTTTGAACATATTTTCCATTTTTCCATTAGTTTCTCCATGTATATCTGTAACACGGACGCCTTAAGACGTTATTATAGAGGGTATATTATAAATAGTCTTCACCTTTTTAGTTCCAACACCTTGTGGGCATGTCAAGGCTCTAGGACAGATTCTGCATGCTATACTGTACATTACATTACTGGCCATCTGGGTTTCCTCAGTAGGTAAAATCTATAATTAACTTGCTGACCTTTACAGAACAGAATTATTACTGTCTTATAGCAGAAGCCATAGATTACTCCTTATCACCAAGTATATACCGGGGGAAAAAATGGACCGAGAAAAGTTTATTCCAAAATGTCATGAATTGGTCAGTTTCATATTTCAGACTGTATTTGCCCAAAGAAAATCAAGGCTTAAAAAATTTCTACCGAGACTTGGCTTATTACTTTAATGTGCCATAAATGTTTGATCTTCACAAACCCCACCAATCCCAAGGACTGGGACGTCCATTACTTTTGTCTGTAGTGAAGGACTTTATAATGGGTAGGAGATACTAATAATTGGTAGGTTCTCTCTTGACTATTTCCAGGGGACTCGTGCACTGCAACTAAGGCTTTGTTCTTACCATATTGTTGCACGGATGCATGGAGCCATGGACGTCAAAAAATTCTGCTAAGAAGAAACATATCCTTGTTTTCCCAAGAAAAAAGAACACAGGACTGGATTGTTCTTGAGATTGTGTTCAAGATGGTGATGGCCCAAATTCTGCAGTAGGTGGGAGTCTAAAGGAGAGGTTGCTGTGGGAGTGTTATAACCTGGTTTTTGGCAAGTATTGGGTGGTTGGTACGCTGTTGGCTTAAGGGGCATGCGTGGACCCTGCAGTTTGGTGAAGAAGATTGAGAAGGAATGAGGAGAAATCCAGGGGAGAAAACTAGACTGGAGAGGTGTAAGATGACTTCTTAATTCCAGTCCAAAGTGTTCAAGTGGACCCGGAGACATCTCAGCAAACTCCATGATAGGGAGACTCGACTTGCACTGACCAGACAGCTGATGCCTGACTTCGGTCACCCCTGAGTTTTCGATCATTCCTGGGCAACTCTTGTAACATTTGGAATTATGAACAGTGCTTAAATTGGAAAAAAAAATAAATTAGGGGGAACTCTGGAATAATGTATCCCCCTCATAATACTGTTACTTACTAGAGATGAGCGAACAGTTAAATGTTCGAGGTTCGATATTCGTTTTGAGTAGCTCCTCAATATACGACTACTCAAATCGAATATCGAACCCTATTATAGTCTATGGGGAGAAAATGCTCGTTTCAGGGGTAGGCAACGTTCGATCAAATTATACTTACCAAGTCCACGAGTGAGGGTCGGGCTGGATCCTCTGAGAAGTCTTCTCCGTGCAGCGTCCCCACGGCATCTTCTGGCTCTGAATTGACTCTGCCAGGCATCGCGCCTGGGCAGAGCCGACTGCGCATGCCCTCACTACAAGCGGGCATGCACAGTCGGCTCTGCCCAGGCCCGATGCCTGGCAGAGTCAATTCAGAGCCGGAAGACGCCACGGGGAAGCTGCACGGAGAAGACTTCTAAAGGTAGGAGAAGAACCAGCGTTGATTGGCCGACTGTATAGCATTCGGCCAATCAATGCTGGTTCTGCATCGAACTTTTACATTCGAATAGTGAGTGGTATTCGATCAAGTACGAGTATTTCGAATACCATAGTATTCGATTGAATACCTACTCGATCGAATACTACTCGCTCATCTCTATTACTTACCTTTCCTGGGCTCTGGCACACTCCCAGCTGATATCGGCCATCTTCAATGATGGAAGAGACGTCACTTGAGCCGGGCTTGCATCACGAAGCATAAGGACGCAAGCCTGGCCCATGTGACATCTGTGACGTCACCAAGCAGACCCAAAACCTTTCGGTGCCAGGAGAGGTAAGTAACAGTGTTTTTTATTTTCCCTCACCTCTCCTAGCCCTCCGATCATCATACTCGGGGGGTCTGAAAAGACACTCAGGTATAATGATAGTGGCGTTTGTGGGGTTCTCTATAAAGACAGTTCGTAATTATACCGGACCTGAGTTCCGGCGCGTTCCGGACCAATTTAAGCACTGATTTTGAAGACCTGTTACTACTTTAATTCTTCCCTTTCCGCAGTCTGCACTGCTATTATTTCCATCAAGAATACCAGGAACCCCAAAGGAAACCTTTATTTTAATGGGATCTGTCAAAATTCATTGAGCTCCCCATAACAATGTATCAGGCATAGCAGTCCCCGTACATTTATAAACTTTTTTTTTAAAAAAAAAAAGTTGAATCATTTGGGTGTAGATAAGTGTTCTCAGAAAAAAAATATTGGTTAAACAATAAAGGACAAATGGTGTGGTTGCAAACAAGAGCCCAACGCATTAGAGCTTCAAGCTATTCCTGTATCTCCATTGTCATGGGACTGGAACTGGTATGTTGCGGTATCCTGTATTGCGATCAGATGTCAGTGCACTCAGCTGAATAGACAGCAACATACGTTACATTGGAAATCTGAGCGGCAATGTCATTACAGTCGTCTGGGAGTATGTACTAAAAACAAACTCCAATTTAAAGGCACATTGTGTTCGGAGAAGGATTTCAGACCTGTGTAATGCAGTGACATAAGGGAAGAGACAGATTCTAATGGAAAGTTCCGTTCTGGTGGGGATAAGTGTCACTTGAAAGTTTGTCTACAGAAACTTATAAGTAGTAGAAGTGCGTTCACTTTACAATACTGTAGCTCGATGACTGTGACCACATTGTATATGATTAAAAGGAGGCTTCTAGGCTAAGGCCCGAAGGGACGTTCCGCAACTCTAAAACACTGCGGGAAAAACCGTATCACGGTTCTTCCCGCACTGCTTTGAATAGAACGTTTGCGGCGTTTCCCATTGTTGTGCCAAAGTGCAATCTTGCTGTCAAGAAAGTCAACTTTCTATCTGTATGCAAATATGTTGAGATGATTGGAACAAATTAGATTTGGTCCTTATTTTCCAAAAATTTTAGGTTCAACCTGAAACTTCTGGGCTCACCCTCTACAAACCAATACTATACTCCGGGGTCTTTTTCTCTTTACACAAGTAACGTGATGTTGGGTCTCGTAACATCACCCACGATGCTGGAAGAGAATGTAGAGGGACCATCAGATAGAGGGATTAGAGCATGGTCTTATGTTTCCTCACCTCCCTTTGGCCTGTGCTTCGAAGACCTCCGACTGCAGCAGAAAAACCTTGTGAATATTCATGAAACAAATCTGTTTGGATTCCTGCACCAGGATGTCGTTGCAATTGACAGAACACCCATATTTTGCCAATGTTTTTTTTGCACATCAGGATTTGTCAATGAGTGAGTGGAGACCACAGTCAAAAACAAGTGTGCTCCAGACATGATCATGCCCCAGTGGGTGCTCCATGTGAATGGTGTGGTGACCACCACGCATGTGCAGCATTGCATTCACATGAAGCACTCCGGATGACTTCCAGACCCCAGGGGGTTACAACGGTCAAATATGTGCAGAATGCTCGAGCCCTTTATGGAAGCCGAAAAAATCCCAATATAGTAACATGGTGGTCAGCCAAGCTTTTTGTTATTTTTCATATCAGGGATATACAGTACAATACGACATGGCAGAGAAGAACATCTAACTAACCAGGGCAGGTGTGAACCGAGCTTTATACTGTAACTGATCCATAGTTTGCATCAACATCATGAAGTTTGCATTAAAACGATGACCCCAGGGCATGTGATCTCAGCCAGAGACTCCAAGAGATTGTGAGGATCGGGGACACCGCAGGGAAGGTTTATATCTCTCTACCTCCTCGTACCTACTTATGGAAAATTCCAGGTCAACTCTCTACATTTTTCTGATCAGGATTGAACTACAATACAACAGACAACCAGTCGACAGCGGTGGCACTGTTTTTGGAAGAAACATTTTTTTCTTCTTCTATTCCTGACCAGCCCCTTTAAGTACCCTAAGGCTTTTAGAGGAGGGAGCTTTGCCTATTTCCGAAAATGTTCCGACAAAATGTTCAACGCATGAAATAAACTTTTTGAAAGGTTGAAGCCATTTTCAGGCGGCCGGATGACCACTAAAGCCTCAACCTTCCATCTTACAAAACAATTTCTACACACAAACAAAAAAACCAAAAAAAAAAACAAATTGAAATTAGCCGAAGAACAGTGGCAGAAATTCTCCGTGAACAGTATTTTTTAATATAAATCCTGATCCCCTGAAGCGAGAGGCAGACATACAGTGTGACTGTATTTATATTTTTCATTAAATGTAATGTGATTAATTTCACAAGTTAATTTACTTCCCCTGTCGGAAGAGGAAAATTTAAATTAAATATTTTACTGCTTAGAGATATTAAAAAAAAAAAAAAAAAAAGCTCTTTTACTGAAAAGAGAATTTCGTTTTAGGTATGCGCCGGTTACGATGAACAGTCTAAAGAACCATTAGAGCTCCTAAAGCTTTCTGCTTAGATGAAAAAAATGTGACTTTGAGTCTTACATTAGCCTGTCGAGAACTGTATATCCTGCTGGGCCTGGGGTAGAACCATAGGTGGAGTAGGGGTTGTAAGCAACATGGACCCCTGCCTTAGGCTGGCCATATACTTTACATAGGTGTTGGTCAGGGTTGGGAGAGATGGACTTGGAACTCCAGGGCTCGGAGTGAGGTGTTATGCAAGTGTGTAGGCCAAGGGAGAGGATGTTTTAACAGAATGCACTCATCTGCGTGCCATCTTATTTTAATGGAGGGGGGTTCCATTCCGTTTCGGTCCATTTTCGCAAAGCAGGAAAGCAGTAGCGTAACTAGGAATGGCGGAGCCCCGTGGCGAACTTTTGACATGGCCCCCCCTGACCGACGCACGCTGAAGACCACGACCGACCCCCCTATTCCTGCGCTCTCTATTATTCCCCATAGCGGCCCCTGCACACAGTATTATGTCCCTTAGTGGCCCCTGCACACAGTATTATGTTCCATAGTGGCCCCTACACACAGTATTATGTCCCATAGTGGTCCCTACACACAGTATTATATCCCATAGTGGCCCCTGCACACAGTATTATGCCCCATAGTACCCCCTGCACACAGTATTATGTCCCATAGTGGCCCCTGCACACAGTATTATGCCCCATAGTGGCCCCTGCACACAGTATTATGCCCCATAGTGCCCCCTGCACACAGTATTATGTCCCATAGTGGCCCCTGCATACAGTATTATCCCCCATAGTGGCCCCTGCACACAGTATTATGCCCCATAGTGGCCTCTGCACTCAGTATTATGTCCCATAGTGGCCCCTGCACACAGTATTATCCCCCATAGTGGCCCCTGCACACAGTATTATGCCCCATAGTGACCCCTGCACACAGTATTATGTCCCATAGTGGCCCCTGCACACAGTATTATGCCCCATAGTGGCCCCTGCACACAGTATTATGTCCCTTAGTGGCCCCTGCACACAGTATTATCCCCCATAGTGGCCCCTGCACACAGTATAATGTCCCATAGTGGCCCCTGCACACAGTATTATGCCCCATAGTGGCCCCTGCACACAGTATTATGTCCCATAGTGGCCCCTGCACACGGTATTATGCCCCACTGTGGACACCCATAAACAATTTTCAGACCCCAGAGCATAATAATCGAGAGCGGATACCAACATAAAAAACAAAACCGCTGTAGTCCTCAGTGGTGTTGGCCATCTTCAATGATGTCCGATAATCCGGGACGTAGGTCCCGGTCATGTGACATCAGGGAGCATCTAGAAGTAGGTCCGAACCTGTCCGGAGTGCGGAAAGGTAAGTAACATGGTTTTTTATGTTACCTTACCTCTCCTGGATCTCCGATCATTATACTCGGGGGTCTGAAAAGACCCCTGGGTATAATAATCATGTTTGTGTGGCCCATGGTGTCACTTACCGATCCCGGCCACTGCCAGGATCGGTAAGTAAATAGGGCCCGTTACCAGCTGTAATAACTCCAGTCAGTAACGGCCTATTAAGAAAAGAAAAAAACACAGCAGTAGCGGCTGTCGCCAGGATCTAATGTCCTGGGCCCTGTGACAGCTGCTACTGCTGCTACCCCGGTAGTTACGCCACTGCAGGAAAGGACTTGTTCTAAAAATATCGGAATGGAGCATCGGAACTCCTCTTGGAGGAGACTTGGGCTGCACACTTGGAATGTTCAGTCATGTATAAGTTTGAGGCATGCACACATCCAAACACAAAAACATAAACACATTGTAACATACATGACAGAAGAACAAACACTACTGCACAAATTTAGGGAATTAAATACAATATGTCAACTTTAAAGGGTTACATAATAACTCAAAGGTATAATAAACAGCACATAGTAGGTGACGGTGCTGTCCCAGGCTTTTCATTGTGCCCCTGATGGTTCAGATTACACCTTTTTAATAGGAGCACAAATTAATCAGACACAATTAATGACAAATCCCCCCCCCATCCCACCCGTAGTTATGGCCCTGAATGGTTGGTCATTGCTACATTATATAATAATTGGATGTATATTTCACGCGACAATCTTTCCCTCCAAATGTAAAATCTATTCATTGGTAAAATTCTCCAAATAATTTACATTTTCTAATGACGTTGCGCTGAATCGAGAACTTGAAGTGCTTGAAATTCAACCAAGTCAAACCCTGCAAAATTGCTCTAATTATGGTGGTTTTCTATTCCCCTAATAAATTTGGATCATTAATTTGATAGTGGATGAGCTTCAGGAAATTGTAAGCTAAGACATGAATGGTTAGGTCCTGTGAGGAAACCATAAAAATTATATTGCTTATCTTGTTACAGGCTAGTCATGTGTCACCGAAATAGACCACCCCACCATTTCAATTAACTCCGTCAGCCCCGCTGTGTGCAATTCAAGGCAGATTTAATACGAGGAGATCCCCCAAAAACAAATTTTATGGAAGTGTCTCCAAAAACAGTGTAGCTTTCTATGAACAGTGTTACAGGGGTGCTGGGTCTTATTTTTTTTTATCATGAACTTCAAAAATATTTCTAAATAGTGTATTTTTAGATTAATAAAGTTTTATTATTTTTTTGGGCAATTTGTTACTAGTCGTATAAAAAGGTTTGAAGTATTCCAGTTTTCATACCGGCCACTACAGCAGACAAAATAGACTCACGCTTCCTATTTTCTGTCAACTTTGTTGTGTAGACTGGGGCAAGATGACAAGAGTTATCTCAATATCATTAAAAGGGTAGGGGGCTAATAGAACCCTTAAATGGTTAAGTAATGCTTAAGAAAGGCTATTCGTTTCCTACCTTTAGATGTCTTCTCCAGGCCGCCATTCGGTATATAATCCGGTTTTCATAGGTACGTAAATGAGTTCTCCCGCAGCACTGGGGGCATCCCCAATGCTGCGAGAGAACTCTCCAGAGCCAATTCCATCTTCTTCAGGAACGGGTCTTCTTTGCGTCTTCTTCCAGGGGTGGCCTCAAACTTCTAGGCCTCGGGCAGCGAACTGCGAATGCCTGCTGGAGAGTTCTCTCGTAGCATTGGGGACCAGATCAGATGTACAGATCAGCTGTATGGAGCCATTCTAGACACCCATGCTATACACTGTACAGCATAACCGGGCAAAAGTCAATGGGACTGAGCTGCAGTGAAGATGCCAAATAGATCATAGAAAAATAAATCCTGTACAACCCCTTTAAATACTGTTATTCAAGGGTGACTGGTGTACTATGAGAATATTGTAGTCAATAACATTCCTGTATACATTGCAGAATCTAAAATAAATAAAATAAATTGTATGTTATTTTTTGTTGTTTTGGCTTATATTCTTAAATGACTTAATAACTTTTTGAATATTTTCACATCTTTATTAGGCTATGGCTACTTGTATTCCTTAAAACGTAAGATGTTCCATAACCGAGGTAACTCAATCTTTATCACAAGAGATAACTTTAATATAGAGTCTGGCCGTTTTCCATGAAAAGCTTAGGGCCAAGAACACAAGCTACAAAACAACAAGGGAAGTTTTGCTGTGACCGGCCAACTGTTTAATTGCATTCAGGACTGATCAATAAGTAGTTCTTGCAAAGAAATATTTACAGCCTATTTAGATTGAGGCGGTAGAAGTGGCCAGAGAAGAAGCTCATTTAGCAACATCTTCGAAATGCAAAACTTCGTCTCGGAGGCTAGACTTCTGAAAGTTACTGTGTTATAATGTTGCTTATAGATCCTGCGTGTATTGAAGGGACTGGTGGACCTTAGATAAAGATTCATGGAGGCGTAGCCAGTGCGCTCAGTTATAAATCTATACATGAAGTGTCGTTCGTATCTGTTTTGGGGAATGCTATAGAATTGCAAAATGTAACAACGTTAGACTTTGTAACAGCGTAAAGCTTTAGAAGGTCATTCCTATTCCTTTCACAGAAATAATACAAAACCATTGACAATCCACGCATGCTATTTGTGGATATATGTTGCAGGAGATGCTCTCCAAAAGCTTCTTCAACATGGGACAACATGATATTATAGTTGCAAAAGAGCAACGATGCCATCTCCACCCTCACCTTCAACATCACCTCCACCATCACCTCCACCTCCACCATCACCTCCACCATTACCTCCACCTCCACCATCACCTCCACCATCACCTCCACCCTCACCTTCACCATCACCTCCACCATCACCTTCACCATCACCTCCACCATCACCTCCACCTCCTTCTCCACTTCCACCTCTGCCTCCTCCAAAAAAGGAGAAAAGTGAATCCCATTAATTTTTGGTGTGAACACTCTTTGCCTTCCACCACTTCTAGCTACAGCAGTTTTTGAAGGAACTTGGCATAGAGGTTGTGCCACACATCTTTTAGAACTAAGCAGAGATATCCTGTGGATGTAGGCTTGCTCCAATCCTTCTGTTTCCTTATGCAATCCCAGACAGACTAGATGATGTTGAGATCAAGGACCACAGGGGCCATATCATCACTTACAGGACTCCTCCAAATGGTGCTCACACCAAATTGTAGCAGTCAGTGGGATGAAGACCCTACCTTGACTTTGGGCTACTCCTAAAGGCACTTTCGATGTTTGTTCCCTGGTATTCACCCTTTTAACCCTATACAGGGATCTGAGAAGAGTATTATGTTGCTTACTCTTGGAATGGTCCAGACATGGTGGCAGCTGAATTAAGGCCAAGAGACACTAGTGTGTGGTTCCTGGACTCAGATCAAAGAGTATTCCCAAAACAGGCTATAGGTAAGTGGCTGATGGTCAGCCTCAGGTGGCTGAGGTGTATAAGTCTTAAAGAAGCCAAGGTCAAGCACAGTTATCAAGGAAAGTCGGGATCATAGGACAGGGATGTAGTCAGAGAATGGGCCAGAGGTCAGGTACACAGGTATATCAGATATACAGCAGCAGAGCAAAGCACCTTCTTAGGATCCTTTCATCCTGTGGAAAGAAACTGCCGTAAATAGCACACAGGTGTAGATGATTGTCGAGGACCAGACTACACAGATTACAGCTTCTTAAAGGGCCAGAACACCCTACAGGCAAGTAGTGAAGCTTAGTGCTCAGCCAAGGCCAGGGGGCACTACAGTAGTGCGGTAAGCATAGACAGAATGCCTGCAGCCTTGGCCCAGCGATGCTACACAAATATTGATTTTATTTCACATTTCTCTTTTTTCTTCCACTTCTTTGGTTTTTTTTTTCATTATTAACCCTTCTGTTTCTGAAAGCATTCTTACATTGCACCATTTTTTCCCCACCTTCCCAAAACTTTTTCCCAGTGCAACCCAAAACGTTCCCTTCGTTCCAAAAACCAGTCTTTCTGATCTTCTCTGTCGCCTACCCTTCTATTTCTGATATTTTCTACAGCGGTTTATTCTTTTCACTTGTCCTCCGTTCTAAGTGCTATGTTATACAATCCTTTTGTGTGCCGAGGCAATACATATAAACTGTCAATTGGCTGAATGTACTCGAGACATCAATGATGTTGTAAAAATTTCAGTGTTTTGTATTTTTTACTAACTTGACATTATTCATTCTTCTACATCTAGACTCATCCAGAAAACAAATGGCTGCTCCATCCCCCCTACCACAGCATTCATTAACAGAAGGGAAATCTACGATATTGTTCACTTTAATTGACTTTTATCAGAGCTTAAAACCTGCGAGTTACATTTGACTGCTCTGATTTTTGCACATAAGAAGTGCAGTGGATAGTTAGGAAGCCTCCCTCCCAGGATGTGTAGTGTTTGCTCTTTGAATATCAAGCCTCGGGATTATAAGATGGAGATACACAGCTGTCGGGGGTCCGCGATTCCTGCCGGCACACCTTTCAAATTTCCGAGATACCTACAGAGGGAAACACACTGGTAGCCGGGAAAAATCATCTCTCTAATAACCACTTGGAGATGTAAATTCACAAGTTGAATTCATCTTTCTTATTATAGGAGTCTTTTCTACCCACTGATAATAAATTAGACATTCAGCTAGCCTCGCTGACATTTTCAGAGCCATGGCTGTTACATTAACTCATCACTGTCAGGTCTTATCAAAGGTGGAATAACAGATCCATTAGATGCCGCCTTGGCACAGCGTGGCTTTACCTGGGAAGAGAACAGTTAATAAGATGTACAATACCCACCATAGAGAGACACCCTGCAGTATAAACCTTTACATTGCTTCCCGCATATGTCAAGAGGGACCCACCCGGACCATTGTAACGGGCTAAGAAGTCTTCAAAGTATATTCTTGAGCGAGTGGTGGAAAATGACTTTGAAACATAATGCTAAATTATATGGAAGCCAAGAAAGGAACAAATATAAAGGGGGCACGAGCAATCCAGAAAACCAAACTTCCCTGGAAAAACATTGGACCAAATCAATTACTAAGCTAGTTTTCGGCATAAAGGACTCCTGGTTTTTTTTTCCAATTGAGGCCTTGAGCTCATTTGTTGTCTGTTCTATATAAAGTTGGCACTTTTTTTGGTCCACGACTGTTATGCACCACTTTGTTCACTTTCCGAGTGGGGAAGGGATTGATCCCTTGGACCGTTATTAAGACTGGTGTATGATATGCCAGACTTAATAAATCTGACCTTATGTCTCTATTAGGTAAGAAACCATTTTGGGCACAAATTGCGCATGAATTCTGATGCATTAAGATTTTTAGGTTTTCCTCGTGGTGTACTTATTGTTGAGGTCAACTCAACTACGTTGCCCCCAGGGCATCTAACAGTTCCCAGTCCCCCTATTAAAAACCCATGCAAATTTGCATGTATATAAGGAGTTTTTTTTAGGAATTGCCATCAATTGAAAGAGTGTTTGAGCGACACCTTCTGAGAGTGTATAGCTAGCCTTAGTCTCAAGAGTGTAAAGCTAGCCTTAGTCTCAAGAGTGTAAAGCTAGCCTTAGTCTCAAGAGTGTAAAGCTAGTCTTAGTCTCAAGAGTGTAAAGCTAGCCTCAGTCTCAAGAGTGTAAAGCTAGCTTTAGTCTCAAGAGTGCAAAGCTAGCCTCAGTCTCAAGCATGTAAAGCTAGCCTTAGTCTCAAGAGTGTAAAGCTAGCCTTAGTCTAAAGAGTGTAAAGCTAGCCTTTATCTCAAGAGTGTACAGATAGCCTTAGTCTCAAGAGTGTAAAGCTAGCCTTAGTCTAAAGAGTGTAAAGCTAGCCTTTATCTCAAGAGTGTAAAGCTAGTCTTAGTCTCAAGAGTGTAAAGCTAGCCTTAGTCTCAAGAGTGTAAAGCTAGCCTTTATCTCAAGAGTGTAAAGCTAGCCTTAGTCTAAAGAGTGTAAAGCTAGTCTTAGTCTCAAGAGTGTAAAGCTAGCCTTAGTCTCAAGAGTGTAAAGCTAGCTTTAGTCTCAAGAGTGCAAAGCTAGCCTCAGTCTCAAGCATGTAAAGCTAGCCTTAGTCTCAAGAGTGTAAAGCTAGCCTTAGTCTAAAGAGTGTAAAGCTAGCCTTTATCTCAAGAGTGTACAGATAGCCTTAGTCTCAAGAGTGTAAAGCTAGCCTTAGTCTAAAGAGTGTAAAGCTAGCCTTTATCTCAAGAGTGTAAAGCTAGTCTTAGTCTCAAGAGTGTAAAGCTAGCCTTAGTCTCAAGAGTGTAAAGCTAGCCTTTATCTCAAGAGTGTAAAGCTAGCCTTTATCTCAAGAGTGTAAAGCTAGTCTTAGTCTAAAGAGTGTAAAGCTAGTCTTAGTCTCAAGAGTGTAAAGCTAGCCTTAGTCTCAAGAGTGTAAAGCTAGCTTTAGTCTCAAGAATCTATAACTTCGTACCACTCTGGCAAATACTGAAGCAGATGGCTCCATCCATTGTGTATTGGCTGTGCTGAGGACCTGCAGTTCAACTCCCGTTCTCTGGACCACCATACAATGGACACGGCCCTCTACTTCTATCTCCATCCACGTGTAGTTCTGGTGTCCCTGGCTGCTATGAACAGCTGATGGTTGGTGGTTCTTGGGGTTGGACCCCCACCGATCTGATATTGATGACCTATCATAACAAATAAGTCCTAAATATCAAACATCTTCTATTAACACATATAGTTTTTATCTCTAGACAATGGTTGTGGTGTAGAAGAATAATGTAATTCACTTTGTACATTTCCCCGCAGTTCTCAGACACGTATACTGTATTTTCTTTGTCTTTCTTCTAAATCTTGCTTGTGATCTCCTGGGAATTTCATATACATAACTGAAACTCCTAGTAGCGATGATTTTACCACCGCGTCTTTTTGTTTGCTTCATACTAGTTAAATTATCTTGACAATTTCACAAAAACACTGTCTGGGATGATGTTTCGGATGTTGTTTATGTAGTTGGTTTACAAGTCAGTGGAGTTTCCCCTGAATGTGCTTTATGTGATGTTCGTTTAATGCTTTCTAACAGATGAACATCACAAATCTTGCAACGTAACACAGTGTTGTCGTATAAAGCAGGGTCCGGTATTACTGCTGGGTACACTTTGGCTTTGGGTCTTTTACTGCAGTTTTTTATGGTATAAAGGCTTCTATAATTGATGTGTATTGACACGGCGACCTCGATTGTAACGTCGCCATTTCTCTGCCAGTTATTTCCATGCATTTACATATCGGTATAGCTATATCACTAGGCATGAGTATAAAGAGCTAGTCAGGGGGCTGAAAATGGGCTTGCCACCCTCTTGCAAATTAAAGAACATTGGGGCAGATTTACATAGACTGGAGGCAATTTACTAACCCATCCATGCAAGTTTTCTAGTGTAGATGGGCTTAAATTAGGAATGGGCGAACCAGTTCGCAACAAGTTGAGTTTATTACAAATTTGTCAAAAATTTCTGGAAATTTTTGGAGTTTGTTACCGATGAACCACTATTATATTCTAGGGTTTCTTCAGACCTTAGAGCAAGGGTCAGCAACCTCCAGCTGCTTTGAACCTACAACGCCCAACATGCTCCATTCACTTCCATGGGTGTTCCAGAAACAGCAGTGCCGAATGTTGGCCAGAGTATAATAAGCAGGGGCCCAGGGGGAGGTGCGTAGACATACTGTACAAACAGTTATACTCACATCTCCTGGGTTTCATCGCAACATCTGATATAGGTCACCTCCTCTTCAAGCCACCTGAATCACATCAGTAGCCCGAGGACCCGTTGAGGCCTGAAGGGATAATGTAAGATCATCAAGTATTACTCTCAAAGTGGTCCCAGTAATAGGGAATGGTTTGAAAAGAGTAAAATTTAAGGCCATAACCCATCACTCTGCGATGACCACTTTGGAGAAGTGGAGGAAAATATGGTGGGAGATCGAAATTGATGGTAAAGTGGGAGATAACAGGATGCTTGTCATCTACCATCTTCTTCCACCGGACATTGGGCACCTTTGGAGACCCATCATGAAGATTCAGGACTTGTGATTGCCGGAAAGTGCCGCTAAACTGCCGACATTTGCCAGAGCAAAGAGAGCAAAGAGACTAAGCCGCTTCCTCCATGACGCGTAGGCTATGATCCCACGCCCATATGTTTTTAATAAAAATCTGATTTACTATCTGTAGATATTACGTAGACATGAAATGATTGATAAAGTCACAACATAATTCCGACCAAACCATGTCATGCTTGTAAAGAAACTTTAGAGCAGAACCACAGCTAAAAGCCACCCATAGACCAATGAGGGTTGAGACTTTTATGGAGTTTGTGGCAGTGCCAAGTTGAGTGAACTGGCAAGCCCGCGATTTGTTATTGAGCCGATGAAAACCAAAGTCTGCCAGGCAGCCAAATTATCCTTGGGTAATTTGACAGCTGTGAAAGCAAAGCTCCCTGTCTCACATCCACAACATATATTTGCTCTGTTCTGTACTACTGAGAAGTTGGCGCTGCCAATTGTATCTTTTCAGGTTGGATCTAAAAGCTAGTGAGACAAATTCTGCATTAGGTGGACGCTGCCCGGCTCCTACTACTAAGCTCATGGATTTTAGGTCTCTGCAAACTAAAGTTTTGATCAAAGTCTTGAAATAAAAAAATTAAGTTAGTCTAACTAGGTGAAGGTAAGAGGGCGTCTCTGATTATATTAATGGAGATCATTAAGACAGGATAAGATACACGCAAGTTTTCTGATAAACTCATTTGTACTGTGAGCCACTTCCTTCACAACTCGATTTCTACCAGGAGAATAGACACTTTCCAAAAGCCAATACACTGACATCTCTTACGTCCAACGATAGATAGGTTACTGTCACCAGATCCCAGCATATCACCCCAGCCCTGCAGATAGATAGGTTACTGTCACCAGAACCAGCATATCACCCCAGCCCTGCAGATAGATAGGTTACTGTCACCAGAACCAGCATATCACCCCAGCCCTGCAGATAGATAGGTTACTGTCACCAGACCCAGCATATCACCCCAGCCCTGCAGATAGATAGGTTACTGTCACCAGACCCAGCATATCACCCCAGCCCTGCAGATAGATAGGTTAGTGTCACCAGACCCAGCATATCACCCCAGCCCTGCAGATAGATAGGTTACTGTCACCAGACCCAGCATATCACCCCAGCCCTGCAGATAGATAGGTTAGTGTCACCAGAACCAGCATATCACCCCAGCCCTGCAGATAGATAGGTTACTGTCACCAGACCCAGCATATCACCCCAGCCCTGCAGATAGATAGGTTACTGTCACCAGATCCCAGCATATCACCCCAGCCCTGCATGTAGATAGGTTAGTATCACCAGAACCAGCATATCACCCCAGCCCTGCAGATAGATAGGTTAGTGTCACCAGACCCAGCATATCACCCCAGCCCTGCAGATAGATAGGTTACTGTCACCAGAACCAGCATATCACCCCAGCCCTGCAGATAGATAGGTTACTGTCACCAGAACCAGCATATCACCCCAGCCCTGCAGATAGATAGGTTAGTATCACCAGAACCAGTATATCACCCCAGCCCTGCAGATAGATAGGTTACTGTCACCAGACCCAGCATATCACCCCAGCCCTGCAGATAGATAGGTTAGTATCACCAGAACCAGTATATCACCCCAGCCCTGCAGATAGATAGGTTAGTGTCACCAGACCCAGCATATCACCCCAGCCCTGCAGATAGATAGGTTACTGTCACCAGACCCAGCATATCACCCCAGTCCTGCAGATAGATAGGTTACTGTCACCAGACCCAGCATATCACCCCAGCCCTGCATGTAGATAGGTTATTGTCACCAGAACCAGTATATCACCCCAGCCCTGCAGATAGATAGGTTACTATCACCAGACCCAGCATATCACCCCAGCCCTGCATGTAGATAGGTTATTGTCACCAGAACCAGCATATCACCCCAGCCCTGCAGATAGATAGGTTATTGTCACCAGAACCAGCATATCACCCCAGCCCTGCAGATAGATAGGTTAGTGTCACCGGACCCAGCATATTTCACTGTTGTTAATATGTAAATGAGCTCTTTGGAGCAATGAGGGCGTTGTCATTGCCCCAAAGAGTTAAGCGGCAATTCATTGTTTCAAAGAGCTCATTTATAGATTGACTAAAAATGGTAATATCTCAGCAACAGAGGCAGCAATTCACAAGGCGAAAACACTGTTTGATTCAAGTGACTCTAGCCTATCTATCTATGGAATTGGCAAAGAAGTCCAAGCGCCGGACTGAAGTGGAAGTGTGCATATGCAGCCATTGCTCCATTTAAAAGGTGGTAGGTACTTGGGACCATTGGCATAGCTATAGGGGTGACAGCAGTCGTACTTGTGATTGTGCCCATAAATCAGGGAGCCCAAGCTATTGCTACATTCTGTATTGAATTGTATACTTTTTTATTGTAGGTACAATGTAGGTTGTTTTTTCTTTCCTATCGGTATATCTTTGTGGAATGGGAGGAAATCCATGTAAACACGGGGAGAACCTGTACGGGGAGAACCTACAAACTCCTTGCATATGTTGTTCCTGGGGGGATCTGAACCCAGGACTCTAGCACTGCAAGGCTGGAGTACGAACCACTGAGCCACCATGTTTCCCTGAACTGTGTACTTTCTGTCCCCATAAAGCACTGACATAGCATGCGGATTCTGTGTGTCTCTTCTATTCTCCTCCTGGCTCTAC